>NW_024424119.1:22278923-22612792 GCF_017311325.1 Ursus maritimus
TTTTTTTTTTTTTTTTCATGAGCTATAGAAAAAGTTCCCCTGGAAACTGTTCTGATTCTCTGCTCACTACAATCTTCTCATCTCAGAGCCCTTACTCCAGGAATGCCCCATGCATCTCCCAGGCAGATTCCACCTTGTATGGTTCTTCTTAGACGTACACGAGATAGTCAAGAAAACACCCCCTCCTCAGTTACTGCACTCGCTGCTAGAATCAGGAATCCCTTAATCCAAAAACTGTTGTTTAACCTGTCAGCAAGACAACTGAATTCTATCCCAAAGAAGGGAAAAAGAAGGCACGATTGGGATCTTATCTGGCTTTATAATTCTTCCCTGTGAAGTGAAATAGGAGGTTGGAAGATCTTTACTTCTTTGTGTCTAAAACTAGGTCTGCAGGTCAAGAGTACAGAATGAGCCGAAACACCAAACAATCAGTCTTTAATTTTGAGCACAAAGGGAGCAATGCCACTTTGGGAACCATGATTATATGAACCACAGAAGATTCCCATTGTTCAGAACCTATATAACAGTAATCATCCTACTAACCCACCTTCCCACCACCACCCACTTTCTCCTTCCCTAAGGAACTGATTCACTCAGGTAAGCGGTTGTAGATCCTTCAGATTCAAGGAAAATATGTCCTCTTCCTGGTTCTAGTAAATAAATCATGGTTAGTCTAAGCTAACCTTGAGAATTGCAGTCCCCTTTTCTGCATATTTTCCTGGTCTCTCTTGATAGTACGCACATCTGAAACATAGGTTCCAGATAAAATGACATCAGAAGGAGTTCTGCAGGGGAAATCTGGGGAGGGATCATCTCTACAGATAAACATACACAACTTTCATACAGGAAAGACATTTTTCCCAGATCTCTCTTTTAGCTTAAAATGTAGGGATGAAAATGTGATGCCTGGAGCGGTGACAACTATATTGCCACTGTGAGGCAATAAAGCACAAGAACGGAAAGCCAACACTCTGAGCACTGTACAGCAAATGTGTGGAAATTCTGCATCCTTGATGTCACTGAACCTCTGAAATAAATCTAGACATACCTACCTCTAGTCTTCTTTTACTATATTAAAAACCCTTACAACTTAAGACCTTTGGTGCATTTATAGTTATTTGCAGCCAAATCAATCCCTACACACTCAACTTCAAGCAGAGGGCTGGAGGAAGTGGAGAGAATAGTCAGATATTATTTGGACACTGCATTTGATAAAGTTGTATGAAATCTTGTGTTCTCTCACTGTGTATTTAAATTTGTTCCACTTCATTTCAAATATGATAAACTGTGTGTTTAGCAAAGAAGAGTGGCATTCCAAAGACTGGCAACTCCCAGAATAAATGGGGAGGTTTTCGATTTAAACCCCCTACAAATGCTTGTACTCTTCATAGACATAATTTCATTAACATAAGGATCTGACCCTGACTAGCATAAATGGAGATTTTAATCTCAGGTTCCTGAATCTCAGGTTCCTGACTGACCTAGACTCAGTCAGTGCAGAAGAGATTGGTAATCTTAGTGATAGAAATCATCATAAACCCAGGGGTTAATTTTTTTGGACTGTCATTTTGTTTGTTCCAAACCCCACCTTGGTCCCACTTTCCAACTCTCCCGTCTAAAAAGTAATTCACTAGCATAATAGTATTGGCTACTAAAGTCGATTAGTTAGCCAAATAATGGGTTAGTCTTTCACACTGTTAAAAAGTCAAGTAACACAAATAAAGTCAAGTGTTTTTTGGTGTTCTCCCCAGAGGTGATCTCTATTGTACGTTTGTGATTCTTCCAGATCCTTTCTAGTGACTTGTTTAAAAAAGCTTTAGCTAAAGATATAAATTATATATATATATATAATGTTATATGGTTTTTTGTATATACAGAATATACAGTTTTTTTTCTATTTACATGAAGGAGTTATACTATACACATCATTCTTTTTTCACCTTATATGTCTCTTTGATTATTGCACAGAATTTCACAGTGTGAATGTTCTAGAGTTTAACATCTATTATTAGATATACAGGGGGTTTCTGATACTTTGCTTTATAAACAATATTGCAATGAACATCCTTCTATATGCATCAGGCATAAATGAATCTCAGGAGAGATATGGGAAAGTAGAATGTTTGAAGCGTACACAGTTTACGTTTTAATAGAGTTTGCCCAAATGATATTCAAAATTTTATTTCCATGTGGAAAGTTCACAAAAGTACCTATAATTCAGTCACTTGATATTATCAGATCTTCAAACTTCTGATAATCTGATATATGAAAGTAAGCATCTGAGAGTTATTTTAATTCAGTTTTCGGGATATAAACAAGGTTAAGCATCTCTTCATATGTTTAAAGGCGGTTTGCATTTCCTCTTCAGAGAATAACCTGTTATATGTCTATTTTTCCATTGAGTTTTTAAATCTTTTATTTATTTTTAGGAGCTCTTTATGAACTCTGAATATTAACCTTTATCTTTAATAAAGGATTGTTTTTATCCAAAATACTTCATTCAAATAGTCATTTTTATGGTGACTTTTTCTCATAAAGAATACAATTGGTATAGTCAATTTTTCAGTGTCTGTATTATCTTTGCTTTTGGTTTAATTTATGTATGCTTCCCATAACATACATACACACACACACACACACACACACACACATATATTTATATAATATGTATATAACCATATGTATTACATATTTTATATTTATGTAATATACATATTATATTAATAGACACAGTTGTATTTCTGGAATAATTCCCATGCATTTGGAGAATAAACACAAATAGATTCATACCTCCCCCACCACACATAAAAAAAATAAATTTCAGCTAGATTTAAAACCTGAAGGTAATGTTACAACGAGACTACCTAATCGGCACCTGTCACATACAGCCAGCAGTGTTAACATGGCGTCGATTTATAGCAGTACCTCACCTGAAATTCTTGGAAATCTACATTGAAATCTCTAATACAATCACATGAGACTCTGTTTACATGCAAATCTATACGGATACTTGAGGCCTAATGTATTTTAGCCTTACTGAAAAAACATGACTACAAGCACAATCCTTCATGGCCATAATTCTGTGAACATAAGCTAGCTTTCACAGAGGAGAGGTTACATATTCCACTGAGAAAAATGAATTTTGTAATGAAACCATTTTGTTAAAAAAAATTTCCAGAGTTGGGAAATAGAATAGTAATTGAATTTTTTTTTCAAGTGCAAGAGAAAGAGCTGGCTTCCTGCCATGGTCGATGACTGTAAGGTTTGTACAGTGCAATTCATTTAATTATTGGTACCAGCTTCCCAGAATGTGGTCAATAGAGAATGGATGTGTTGCTGGAACATGGAAACTAGAACAGGTTAAAAATGTTGTGACAGTTTTTTTTTTTTTTAATGGCTTCATATCCTGTAAAAGGCATTAATTTTCGAGAGAGTGATTTTGGTTTGCATTTTATGTACCATTATATCTAATTTGTTTTATGCTCCAGCAGTGAAAATCATTTTCCTCCCTCCAATTTACATGGCAAACACAAATGAATATTCAAGTAAAAAAAAAAAAACTAATTGGTTTAATTTGGCCATTCTCTGCTTCACCATAAAAGTACGCACTTTATCCTGAACTAAGTGGGTAGAAATAATAACTGGTCTTTAAATCACTGCAATTCACTCGGCTCCAAAAAAAAAAAAAAAAAAATTCTTGAAAATAAGTAACCATTCTCATTTCAGGAAGGTAAAAAGGTCAATGTATCTAGGAAAACCAAAGCAATCATAATATTAAAAAACTAATGGCTTGATGTGGCCTGGCCTTCTCATGAGGAAGATGCAGGAAACCTGGATGGCTAGGAAAACTTCCCTGGGTATGTCTAAAAAAACTAGGTCTGAAAAATTCTTGTTCAGATATCAAAACACTTGTGTGTTTATTCATTTTTGCAAATAAGCAAGGTCAGCCTCATTACGGTAAGAGCCAAAGGAACTTGAGGAGTCAGATGTGTGGAGTTTTTTATTTATGCCAGAAGTTTCCTTTCCTACCTAATGAGTGCATCAAACTTTGGTTAAAACCTAAGGTTAATACCTTCATTACCTAAATCAATTATAAATGTTCAGAAACCAATTTTCATATCGCTAACAGTCTAGGGAACTCACACTCTTCTTTAGGGAGTACAGAAGGAACCTAAGCTTAGATACCAGGATCCACACCCCGAAAACCCGGAGCAATGACACATCGCTCTGAAACCACAGGGTTCATTCTAGGAGGCGTGAGAAGTGCATATGATGTAACTTCATGGACTCAACATGACGATATCTACTTTAATAAGTGGAAGTTTCTGGAAGAGGGAAGATGAGCCCTGTGAATGAAAAATACAAAATACATAATCTGAAATTGGGTTGCTGTGGAGAACAGACTTGTTAGAGCCAAGATACCAGGTTCTGCCCTTGACGTTATTTTGTTTCTCAAATAAGCCAATTCATCATCTCAAAGGATTCGGATTCCTTTGTGTATACTCTGTGATAGTGTCTTTCAAATGTGATTCCCAGACAAGTCCTGGACCTAGGCAAAACTTCCACTGTTTCTTGGGAAGTAAGAAGAAGAAACATGAATTTTCAAAGATTTACAATTATTCTGGGGCGCCTGGGTGGCTCTGTTGGTTGAGCATCCAGCTGTTGATTTCAGCTCAGGTCATGATCTCAGGGTCATGAGACTGAGCCCCATGTTGGGCTCCATGCTGGGTGTGGAGCCTGCTTAGGATTCTCCCTCTCATTCTGTCCCTCCCCTGCTCGCTTGGTCTCGTGCTTTCGCTCTCCAAAAAAGAAAAAAGAAAAGAAAAGTTACAATTATTCTGATAACAAAAAAAGTCCTCTTACTCTGAGAGATTTATTTATAAAGTTATGGTGATACACATAATGGTGGTATATAAGCCCCTAGTTCTAATTCAGGAAAGATAGCTGCAATTAAGGCTTTTTCCCTATGAAATATAAATATCTGGGAAACACTAGTCTATGGTAAGTAAAGATTAGACAAGTAATTTTGGGGGGCTGAAGCAGGATTGGTAGATGTTCATGATAAAATAAAGTTGCTATTTTTTTGCTTTTTGTAGTTGAGGAAACAGATCCATCTGTTGTATCAATTCAGGTGAGAAAAGTCCTTTAGGCAAAAAGAAAATGATAATAAATGAAGTTCTAATCTACACAGAAGAATGAAGAGCATTGGAAGTGTTAATTACTTGATCAAATATAAAGGTTTTTTTTCTATGCAATAAAACACCTCAATTACTTTTTAAAAATTCAAATCAGGGGCACCTGGGTGGCTCAGTCTGTTAAGCATCTGCCTTTAGCTGAGGTCATGAACGTGAGGTCCTCGGGTTGAGCCCCCTCCAGCCCCACATGGGGCCCCCTGCTTAGCAGGGGGTCTGCTTCTCTCTTTCCCTCTGCCTCCCCCCCCCCCATCGTGCACACGTGCGCGCTCTCTCTCTCTCTCAAATAAATACATAAAATCTTTAAAAAATTCAAATCAAAAAATATTGATCAAATCAGGGGTGCCCGGGTGGCTCAGTTGGTTAAGTGTCTAACTCTTCATCTCGGTTCAGGTCTTGATCTTTTGGTTATGAGCTCAAGCCCACATTGAGCTCCATGCTGGGCTTGGAACATACTTAAAAACAAAACTAAAACAAAACCTCTTAACAGAATGAGTAGGCAAGCCAGAGCAAGTTAATGACAGGGCCTGGAATGAAGCCACACTGTGCAACTCTCAGGGGAATTTTCTTTGTGTGACCCAGCCTAATTCTAGAAAAATATAAGCCCTTCAATGTTTCCCCAAAACTCTAGAGCTACCTTTGATGTCAGATACCACCTGGTCAATAATAATGTCTGTGTTAGACTTTTCCCTTAATGGAGTGTCACGTATTTCTTATTCTTTTTTTTTTAAGATTTTATTTGTTTATTTAGAGGGAGAAAGTGAACAAGAAAGCACACGTAAGTGGCAGGAGGGGCAGAGGGAGAGAGAAAATCTCAGGCAGACTCCACGCTGGGGGCAGAGCCTTACACGGGGCTCAATCTCACGTGAGCCATGAGATCATGACCTGAGCCGAAATCAAGAGTTGGATGCTCAACCGACTGAGCCACCCAGGTGCCCCAAGTTTCACATATTTCTAAATAAATTCATATTTTCTTCTATGAAAATACAGCATGATAAAACCCAGCAATTTTATACTTTGTACTGGGTTCCGTTCTGTTCTTTCCTATATGCACCATTTAGATATTTCTTTTAAATAGAAATACTTAGATTGAATAGACAATATTCCATTATACTAAATATCTTTTCCTTCTTTGATTTCCACGGTCACCCATCATATGAGGCACCGGGCCGAATGCTCCAACGGGTCAAATTACCTTTCTCCTCATCTGTTTCCAACTGCAGCCCCGTGACACTCACCAAGCAAGAAACTGAGTTTCAGAAATGCTAAGAAATTTGACACCGGTGGATCCTCCACTAGTATGTGTCATGGATGTCTGAACTCAGGGTTTCTGATTAATTTAATAAGACATCTAAAACGGGGAGGTACATGCAGTTCTTCAGTGAATATTAGGTCATTTCCTTCCCTCCCCCCACCTCCACCCTGCTCCTCCATAAAATCGTCCTGATTTAAGAAAATGCTAAATATCACAGGTACCGTGCCTCATGAGTCTTAAAGCGTCTTTACATATTAGATAAATGACAGGACATAGTAAAAATGCAACAGTAAGTAGACTATAGACTGGTAGAAACAACGAGCATGGGTAAAAAGCTGCGAGGTAGGTATTGCGTCTATCTACAGTCGTGGAACTGCTTTAAACGTGGTATACAGTGCATGTCCACCCTGGAACAGCCAAGGACAGGTGCACGGGAACGGGTCAGCTCCTTTTCCCGAGCCCGGGGGGACACGAGCACCCCCTCTTGGATCACTTCCTAAAGAGGAGGACGCGAATGTGAAGCCACAGTCTTCGCGCCACAGGACTGCGGGAGCGTCACCAACGTTGGTTACAGGTGAGTGAGCCGCACGCGAAAGCTAACGTAGCTGCCCCCCGGTACCCAGGAAGCATGACCCCCGCTCTGCTCCTCTTCTCTCGGCTTTTCCCGAGTGACCCGGTGTGACCTCTGCCTCCCGCCCTGCGCTCCACTCCCCACGTGGACCCGGGGCTGCTGCGCAGACGCAACCTGCCTTGTTGTCCCATTTGATCGCCTCTCTCAGAGGGCACGGCCTGTCCCGCCGAGGGACACCTTCTCCACACCGCCCAGGAAAGCACCTATTTTTCTTCTCTAGCGAATCCTCTGAATGAGGTAATCCTCTCTCTGCATTTCAGTCATTCTCATTTTTAAAAGTAGGCCTGGTTTTTTTCCTCCGCACGACGCTGCAAACTTCCCATTGTCACACGGTACCTTCAGCCCTGATTGTCTGCTGATCAAAAGACTTCTTCCCAGCATTTGAATTGTTTGTCAAGGATGGAAGAGAAGTCCATAAAACCACTTCAACTTTTTCGGCCCATTCTAGTGGAAGCTGTAAGAAATCAAACCCTTTATGAACAACTTCTCTTCTTTCGAATGTAGTAAGATTTGTATGAGACCGAGCAAGAAAATCAGCATATATGAATGTTTTATGTATTTGAAAAATAGAAATGTCAGAGCAGACCCATGTCGCATTTGGCAAGAACGCGATGAAGGAGGAGGGAGGGTTGTCTTACTTTGGGGGCTAATAGGGTGTTGTTCAAATGCTGATTAGGAAAGAAACAAAAAGAAGGACTTTTCTGGTGCCTCTCAGAGACGTTGACACAAGAAGTAGGGCAAAAATTCTAGGCTGTATTGTGAAGTCTAAAATTCCATGAGCTGCCTTGCCGTCTTTAGCGTCGCAGGGCTCTGAAGGCCTAACACGGGGTCCCCCTGCTGTGACCAGATACGCTCCATGCCTCAGGCAGAAGTCTCTCCATAGGCTAATTCCCTCTCTCGGCTGGACAGTTGCCATCTACCTGGTCATCAACTTAATGGCCTGAGCTGCCCTGACAGCCTACAGAATTATTTGGCTAAGCCAGTCACACCCCCCTGTGTAAACCAGGGAGCACATCACCTCCTTGTTACTACAAAGCCTGCCTCCTATGGCCCGTAGTGGTTCACTCTGCTCTGGAATGCATCCCCCGTGTCCCCGCATAGCACAGTGTCCTCCACTGTGAGTACTGCGACCAGTGTTGAGTGTCCTATGTTTGGCCACCTTCTACTATTTAGACCGCATATCCTTCACTCACCAACGGGGTGAATAGGAGGCAATCAGAACAGGAGCCCACACTGGAAAGTCAGAAACAGACATTTTTAAGAGCAAATCTTTTCCAAGTAACTTTTTAGTTGAAAATTTTATCTATTGCAGTGAACGTGAAGGAATAACGTATAGGCATCGACATCATCACAGCGTTTTTCAGGAACACATTAAACACATTAGAACAGTTATTTATTTGGATGCCAGAGGAAGGAGAGGTGGGTACGGAGATATCAGGGAATAAAGAAATCACTAAATCAACCAGGGAGGGGCCTTGCGTAGTCCCTACACCATAATGTGCCATGAATTGAGGACAGGATAGACAAACCCTCCATATTCCAGGAACCCCTTGCCCAAAAAAGGCAGTAATTCTTCCACACGGTGTGTGTGCACATTTTAAAAACGTGGTGTTTGTTTTCTGTTTTGGAAAAATATTAATTTTATGTATTCATCCTATGACCAGTTACTTCATTAACCTATTTTACGTTTTCTAATAGTGTTCAATGTCTTTTGCCGGCGAGATACATTCCAGGAATGCATCCCTGATCATCTGCAAATAACGACAATAATCTCGTTGCCTCCTCTCTCATCAGTGTGTCTCCTGTTTCTTTCTCTTCTCTAATCGAAATGGCCAGTATATCTGGAGTAATGTTAAAGAATCAATGAATAGAGCCCCCCTTTTCTCCTGACTTTTATGAGAGTGCTTCTGGCGCTTCGTGATTAAGGATGCTGAATACTGTTTTATAAATACTCGGCGTTATACTTAATTGTGAAGAAATAGAAATACTCTTACAGTCATAGGAAAGGAGTGTTGTGTTAGGACATGTTCTTTGTCAACTGGGAATGGGAGTTGGATTTTATCACATGTCATTTTTATACCCCTGGAATTAATAGCGTGGCTTTTCTGCTTTGGCCTCTTCTTAGAGTGACAGATTCTTTTATTTGTATTATTGTTTAGAAGATGCACAGTACATTTTATAATATGAAATGCAAGCGATCTAAATCTGTAGCTGATCTCAAATTACTGTGTTGAGGAGTATTACTACATGAACATACTAGTCTAATAGAAAGAGATGGCCAATAAACTTGGCATGCCCTTTGATGTGTGGCATTCCAGAGTCTTTCATTTTGCCTCACGGAGAACTCTTTTGGGAAACCTGGCTCAGGCCCCAGCTACATCTCCCCCCAAATGCCTATCGCTATTATGGCATGTTTGCTTGTGATCCGGTTGTATTTCTGTGCAGTCAACAGCATGGATTTCTGTTCCCCCAAGAGGAGCCATTTCGATGCCGGTATTTTGTCCTGGTTATGAGCTGCATGATATATTCGCCGGTGTTCACATTGTAAATTTTCTGCAATGTTTCCATGATTTATTCAGAATTTGATGTTTGGGAGCAATTACTTTGATATAAAACCTGTAGTCTGTGTGAAGGCAGAGACAGCACCTGTTTTATCTCTAGGGTCTTCCTAGCACAGAGCTTGGTACATAGAAGATGCTCAATAAATATTTGATTCTTTTTGTTTGAATTTGTTTTGAAATATTGCAGAGGGTATATGGTTATATCTTTAGAAAATACTAATTATATAGGAAGCGGACTTCGAAAGTGCTGTTAGGAACGCTGTAATCTTACCCTTCATGCATTTTTCCAGCTTTAATGAGATAATAATTGACTTATCACATTGTACAAGTTTAAGATGTCCAGCATGTTAATTCGATACATTTATATATTGTGAAATGATTACCATCTGGTGTTAGCAAACTTCCGCCTCCTCATATAATTACCATTTCTTTTCCGTGGTGATAATCCTGAAGACCTACTCTCTTAGCAACTTTCAAGTATATAAAACAGTACTAGTTAATCACCATGCTGTACATAACAACCCCAGAATTATTCATTGTATAACTGAAAGTCTGCAAGAGCTTTAGAAGTACTTCCATGGTTTAATTAAGATTTTATTACTCTTTAAAGTGAACAACACATTTTCATATTTTACTTCAATTGATCTTCACCCGGATCCTTTCGAGTATCCTTAATATTCTATTTTAAATATGAAACAAAAAATCAGAGATCAGGGAATTTACACAAAAACACTAATTTGGTAATCCCTAAAAAAACATACCCAGCAATTTTAAGTCCCAGATCACTGAATCTTCCACTGTAGTTTTACAAAATATCCCTGTTCTTTTTATATTCATCTCTTGATATCATATTTATAAGAAAATAACATTTAAAATAAATACTAAAGTCAATCAGAAAGCCAAAATGATAGACAAGGTCCACAACAAGTGTTTGGCCTGAGGGCAACTCCATGGAGAATGATAGAAGCTTATTATTGGTTGAAAAAGTGCATTTGAGAGGCTTTCAAAAAGAAAAAAAATAGTATTGAACGATTCCAGTGGAAAAAATTACCAGAAAAAAAAAAATCAAGTAATGCATTTATAAAAAGTCCCTCAGGATAGAGAATACATTTTCATCCTTGCTTTTCTTATACCTAGAGCAATTAATATTTGCCATTTAGAACATGCTCAAAAATGTCCTACTGATTAATGAATAAATAATCATAATAATTTACTTTTAGTTTTATGTAAAACATTTTGAAAGTCACAGTAAAATTTCAAAATGTCTGTGTTAGGTTCAGGCTCTTTTCGTTATTATTAAAAAACCATTGATAGCTTAGTTGTAGAGTTGAACTTAAATATTATTCCCAAAATGCATCACTTAGAAGCCGAGTTTTGTTTATTGTTGTGGTCTTAAGGAAGGATAATGCACAAGTTTTGCATGTGGAGTTTGCTATCTAACCCCTGTGCTTTTATGACTGCCTTCTGGACTTTCTGCTCTTCAGGTTCCCATCTGAGGCGTTAGATGATCTCCCTATGACTTGTTCTTTATTTCTTTTGATGTGACCTTTCTCTTCTGCCATGTACACCTCAGAAAGCAAGACATCAGTAGAAACCCAGACTCTGGAGCTCGACAAGCCTCATTCTAGGTACGGAAATTAAATATAGGCATGGGTACAGCAAATAAAAAAAAATTTGTGTCATTCTATTTAGAATTACGTGATCCCAGGGGCGCCTGGGTAGTGCAGTCATTAAGCGTCTGCCTTCTGCTCAGGGCGTGATCCCGGTGTTCTGGGATCGAGCCCCACATCGGGCTCCTCCGCTGGGAGCCTGCTTCTTCCTCTCCCACTCCCCCTGCTTGTGTTCCCTCTCTCGCTGGCTGTCTCTCTGTCACATAAATAAATAAAATCTTTAAAAAAAAAAAAAAGAATTATGTGATCCCAGAGTTGTGAGGAAATGTACACTCAGTTTATTCTAATCACTCGTAAAAGGCAAAAGGTGCACTCTAACAGTCTTCCATTGAATGGTTTGGTTTGTAATTTTTTTTAAATTCATTTGATGTTTTATTTTATTTTTATTTTTTTTAAAGATTTTATTTACTTATTCGACAGAGATAGAGACAGTCAGCGAGAGAGGGAACACAAGCAGGGGGAGTGGGAGAGGAAGAAGCAGACTCATAGTGGAGGAGCCTGATGTGGGGCTCGATCCGGTAACGCCGGGATCACGCCCTGAGCCGAAGGCAGACGCTTAACCGCTGTGCCACCCAGGTGCCCCTATTTTTTTTTTTAATTTTTTAAAGATTTTTTATTTATTTGAGACAGAGAGAGAAAGCATGAGTTGGGGGGGGAGGGGCAGAGGCAGAGGGAGAAGCTGATCCCTCGATGAGAAAGGAGCCTAGATGTGGGGCTCGATCCCAGGATCCTGGGATCATGACCAGAGCCAAAAGCAGACGCTTAACCAACTGAGCCACCAATGCCCCTCATGTGATGTTTTAAATTGTAGTAGTAATTCTTGCTTATTTTACCAACTCAAATAATTCAAATTATAAAGTTAATAATCTGCATAAATTCACACTTTCTTACAATATCAATCCTTTGGAGCAACTATTATTAGTAGTAGGGCATATATCATTTCACAGCTTTTTTTCTGCTTATGCAAGCATCAATAGGCATACTCAGAATTACTTTCAAACATAGGTCATTCTGACCTTGCATGATTCTTTCAGAAACTTCCTAAAATTTTATGATACCTTAGAAACTGAGATCTATATTAATTAATACCTAATTATTTTTTAATAGACAACTTCATTTTAAAAGAATTGTGCCCTTTGATTTTATTTATGCATAATCATGCTCAATATAAAGGAAACGTAGTTTTACTTATACAAAACACTACCACAATTTCTAAAGCAGAGTTTTAAAGAATATACTAAGTAAATATGTAATTCAAACATCTACCTTAGAACTTTATGGTTTTATAGTACTATGGAATTAAATTTAGGATCATGACAAGGATGTCTCAGTGCTCCAATTCAACACTGTTTTGTTTCAAGACAAGATATAGAGAATAGCATTGAAAAGAAAAAAAAATGACAACATTATTTACTAAGTTTATGATTGCTATAAAAATCCAAGTGTATTTATAGGTACATATGCACAATCAATTTAAGCTCAGCAATGTTATTATAAAAGATCAATATGCAAAAATCATTTTTCTGGGGTGCCTGGGTGGCTCAGTCGTTAAGTGTCTGCCTTTGGCTCAGGGTGTGATCCCAGCGCTCTGGGATCGAGCCCCACATCAGGCTCCTCTGCTGTGAGCCTGCTTCTTCCTCTCCCGCTCCCCCTGCTTGTGTTCCCTCTCTCACTCCCTGTCTCTCTGTCAAATAAATATTTTTTTAAAAAATCATTTTTCTGTACACAAGCAACAATTGATTAGAACTTAAAATTAAAATAGATTGAAATAAATAGTACTGATAAGAGAAAAAAAGGCATTTAGGTATACATCAAACCAATTAAGCAAAACCTACATGGATAAAATTTTAGAGAAAGATATTAAATAAATTTCTGAAAAAATGAAGAGTTTCCAAGTTCTTCAGTAGAAAAAAATAAAATCTTATAAATGTCAATTATCCAGTAATTGACATATAAGATCCAAACCCAAACACTGTGTTTTCTTTTGGAATTGCCCACCGATTCTGCAGCTTATCTGGAAATCCAGAAAGTCAACAATCAACATATTCTTACAAAAGAACAAGGTGAGAGGAAGCGGTGGTGCTACCCCCACTAGCTCTCAAGGCTTCCTGTGATGACACGTTACATGCTATTTACACAGGGTTAGGTAAATGGACCAACGCTGCAAAATAGAGTGAAGTGTGACAAAAGCAGTGTTCCTTAAGAAAGAATGGACTCCACAATAAATCATCTTGCTAAGACAACTGTATATCTATCAAGAAAAAAAGAAAAAGTTGGATTCTTGCTGCTTTAAAGACCCAAATTTAGAGATTAAAATCCTTTAAAAATTGTAGAATGTTTATTCCACCAGAGACTTCTCAAAGTCACTACAAAGAGCACAAGCAAAAAGTAAACTGTTGATAAACTTGACTATCTATAGATAACTTCTCGGCCTCAAAAGTATATCTAGAGACAGAGGATCACTTACCGAGAGAGACAAACTCATTTGAACAAAAAATACCGTGCATTGTAGTATTGCTTGCAACGATAAAAGGCTAAAAATTGAAACAGTTTCCATCCGCAGAGGGATGGTTATATAATTGCAGTGTATTTATATAATGTGATACCATAAAGCAAATCAATGGATTTAGCTAAATGTTCAACATGGATAAGTATCAGAAAGAAAATACTAAATAAGAAATCAACTTAAAGGATATGCATGATATGCTACCATTTACATAAAGGTAATACCATGGGAAACAATGACATTATGTTTCTTCACGGATAATTTCACAGGGTAACTTAAAAGTGTTAAAAATGTTCTTAAGCACATGGGACACTAAATTTAGGACCAGATTTCTTTGGAAGTGCAAGAAAGGAGAGTGGGAGTGAGAAACGTTCACATTTGATAGCCATGATGGGTTAAATGGATGTTATGTTTATATGTATGTTGAAATTTTTCCTTAAAAACATCCGATGCAGCAAAATTGTCTTCCCTCCTTAAAAGGGATAATCCTGTTGCTTAAGATACACAGCAAATGAAGTATTCAGTTTGTATTTAAGGATCATATTGTGCAATATCACTATATACGAGCAGAATTAGAGGCCCAGAATATGAGAGAAACACTAAAACCTAGAGTCCACTGGGAGGTTGGCAGATTAGGTCTCTTATCTCAAACCCAGCCCAGGGCACATCTGCAGACTTATCAATAAATGGAAGAGTACTTTCCGTTCTGCTTGAAATACATTCATTCGTTCATTCATTCATTTGTTCATTCATTCATTCATGTTCTCTCTCTCTCTCTCTCTCTTATTCTTGCTCTCTTTTTCACAGTCAGAAAATAGCTTGAATGATGAGGTGTGGGCTCATTTCTGTGTGCTCCAATTTACCAAGAGTACTCCCAAATCCAATCTTTCATTTACTCAAACTTAGAAACCTCAGCAGAGGATAGTCGAATGCCTATTTTTCATAATTCTCTTCCTTTCCTAATTACCTACCTTAGACACAACATTATTAAAATCCAAAAGGACTGGGCAGGTGCTCTCAACCATTTGTGTTTCTGACACTAATGAATCCTGAGAACATGCGTGGCAGAGGCAATGGAATTCATAGTTAACACTTTATACATGATGGCCATTTACCACGGTTTAAATGGATTTACTGAGTACCCTGCCAGCACTAGCTTACACGCTCAAAAGTTCTTACACGTTTTCATTAAACCTATAATTTTTCTCAATTTCTGGCCCAACATTTCATCATTACATTTGCCCATTCTGCTTTGACAGGCTTTGCCATATACACATATGTGTATGTTTATATAAACATGTTTATATATGTTATTTATGTTCGTATATACATATATACGCACACACGCATCTATGCATATGTATATATGTGTATGTGTGTTACACTGAAGCAAAAGTAAAATCATTAAAATATAAAATGTCTATTATAACAGCGTGTCATAGTAGAGATAAAAGTATTGAGAAACCATCTAACTCAAAGTTAACTATCTAATTGGACAGACAGCCACAATTCTATGTCAAAGCCTGTTTTAACTAAGTATGTAATTGTTAATTCATTAGGGCTCTAAATCTTACTATTTTGCACAAGACACAGCCTTCTTTAGTTTATCTGGTCTTTAAATAAGACATTTCCCCCATTCTAAGCCTAGTCCCAGTACAACTCCCACTTTCACCAAAACAAAATGACAAAGCCACTCTTGGATTTTATAGCCTCTGGGTTCCAAGATTTCCATTCATGGAACTCCAACCAGAACCTTTCCATTCTAAAACTTGTTACACTTCTGCATTAATGTCCTAATACTAAGCTTAGTTCTAGTTGTTAATGATCGTGGCTTATGGAGTCGTAAAACCTGGACTTGAGTACTTTCTGCATTTTCCCATCTATGAAGTCACACCTCATTCTCCATTTCCTTAACTACAATATGGTGATAATAATGATACCCATTTCAATGGACTGTCATGTGAAATGAGAAATACTCTTACAGTTTTTAGAACTATATTTATCATTTAGTAAACACTCAGTAAATTGTCATGGTCATACGAAGCTTCCCCATTATCATTGGAAAAAGCAGGTTTCTCTTGTAATCTGTAAGCAAAGCTGTATTTCTTGCCCAGTCACTCTGGTTGTCAACATACGAACACAGGTCTTGCATCCACTGTTTACCAAAACCATCTGCCTCTTTGCTTGACAGTTCTCATCTTCGGTGCATACGTCCAGATTATTCCTTCTTCACATCCCATAGCTAGTCAAGATCTCAACATATTCTCTTTCAACTAGAGTCTTACAAAAATACGCTCTTTGTCCTGTTTTCCTCACCAGAATGTAAAGTCCTCAAAAGCAAGAACGAGGTCTGTTGTATTCACCAGAATCTAGAAAATTCACGAATAATATCAGTAGGCCTTTGGTAAATACTTACTAAATAAGCAAGGGACAAAATAGTGTTTAAGGTCAAAGAGGTTAGAGAGTTTGTCTGCTTTATTCATTGCAAAACTGATATAGAGAACAAATCTGAATAAGTAAAATTTGGAAACCACAAAATTATAATGTATATACATTTGAAATCCATAACAGACAATCAATAAAGAAGATAAAAGATACTGTTATATCACAAAAGAATGGCAAATACACACCTGAAAAGATGTTCAACATTCTTAGTCATCATGGAAAGGCAAATTAAATTTACGATGAGATACCACTACAGACCACTAGAATGGCAAGGGGAAAACACAGGGGGGCAAAAAAAAAGACCAAGGGACAAAGGCTTTTAGGTTGTGGAGAAACTGCAACTCTCATTCTTCCAGAAGAAATATAAAATGCTGCAATGACTTCAGAAAGCATTTTGGCGCTTCATTAAAAAGTTGAACATATACCTTTCATATGACCTCACATCACTTCTAGGTATTTATTCCCAAGAAATGAAAGCAGATATTCACTCAAAAGCCTGTACATGAATATCCATACCCACTTTATTTGTAAAATTCCAAAGTAAAAACAACCCAAATGTCCATCAACAGATAAACTATGGTATACCATAAAATAAAATGAAATACTACTCACCAGTAAGAAGGAATGAACCAGCGATGCATTCAACGTGATTCTATCACAAAATCATTATGCTGAAAGAAGCCAGACAGAAAAGCACATATACTCCATCTATATAAATTTGTAGGGAATTAAAATGAATCTGGTGACAGAAAAAAGAGTGGTGGTTGTCAATGGACAGTGATGGAGGAAGGGATGGATTGCTAATGGGCACAAGGAAATTTGGGGGAGAGATGGAAATATTTGCTATCTTTTTTGTGGTGATGGTTTCATGAGCGTACATGGAAGTCAGAACTCATGAAATGGTACACTAACTATGTGCATTTCCTGGGCATCAATTATAGCTCCATAATCCTGTTAGAGTCACTTCAACCTTGTGTTCAATAACTATGGCAAGATAAGAATGATAACATCTACCACTAGTACACTAACTTTTGCTAGGAAAGTTCTGTGCTCTTCCCAGGGCAAATTGTCTTCACATCCTGCTTCAGCCCATGTTTCCCCCTGAAAACAATGCTTGAAACATATAGTTTGAGTGTAGGTGTCTTTGGAAGTGGTTGTAGGAAACAAGAATTGCAAGGAAGGGATGCATAAAATAGGTGAAGGTGATTAAGAGGTAGAAACTTCCAGTTATAAAATAAGTCATGGGGATAAAAAGTATAGGATGGGGAATATAGTCAATAACACTGTGACGATGTTGTATGGTGGTAGGTGGGAACTACTCTTATCATGGTGAGCAGAGTTTAATGTATAGAATCGTCAAATCTCTACGTTGTATGCTTGAAATTAATATAACACTGTATGTCAACTGTACTTCAATTTAAGAGAATTCCAAGGGATACTAGAAAAGTCCAACAGGAAAAGAGGGAAAGCCAATCCAAGGGAAGCTGCTATGACCTAAGCTGTCTGGAGATCCCTAAGAGCCTCCAGCTTGTCACCCGGAAGTTTCTGGTATGCATATGTGCCACACCAGCTAACCTGGCTTCCATAGGCCTCGCACATGGTTATATAACTCACAACATACGTGCAGAATCTGAATCAAGATTCCTATCAAGCTACACCTTGTTGAGTCAATGGCTAGAGGCAAAAAGATGAGCTGAGAGGTGAGACACTGCACAGAAGATACCAGACACACATCCTTAGAAAATAAGTACAGTTAACACCTATTTTTAACAATGACTAAATGGAAGAATGGAGAGATTTAACAATTTCTCTAACGTTACATATTTGCAAGTGGAGACCTTGATCCCAACACTTACACGCGATCTTAATAAAGTTTATTCACTTCTTATCCAGTCCTTTCTGGGACTGCTTCTCCATTTGAAAAGATGAATTTCAATTCGATGTTCCTATGTTCACAATAAATATTTGCTATTTATGCTAGTAAAATACAGATTATGCAGAGAAGGCTAAAATCCTCCTTGACCACCACTCTCAAATTTTAACTTCCTTCCACAGAATTAGATACTATGAGATCTAATGAGATGTGAATGAGCTACATATGCTCCCAGACCTTTTTCAAAATATTTCCCTATATTACTGTATGCATGTGAACAAATTTATACACACACAATTTATATAAATTAGTATTTAGTAATATGTATATAATTACACATCAGTGATATTGTGTGATACTTTGAGAATCGCACCACATAAGCATGCACACCTTCTCTCGTTATTTTTAATTGCTGTAAGATATTCCATGGTATGGCATTATCGTATTTGGATAGGTCCTGTTCATACAAACGTTTTTTTTTCAATTTTACTATTTTAAATTCCAGAGCCATACTGAGAAATAAAAGAACTGTGTTCGAGAACATATTTGAGAACATGTTCCAAATGGAACAATCAGATTATTTTTGGCCTATTACTGGCTCCCTAAATCTCTAAATGATAAATAAGGTAGTAATGATTATGGTCACATAACATGTCTTTATCTCATTTTAAAATACATTTTAGGGGGGCACCTGGGTGGCACAGTTGTTAAGTGTCTGCCTTCGGCTCAGGGCATGATCCCGGGGTTCTGGGATCAAGCCCCACATCAGGCTCCTGCACTGGGAGCCTGCTTCTTCCTCTTCCACTCCCCCTGCTGTGTTCCCTCTCTCACTGCCTGTCTCTCTCTCTGTCAAATAAATAAATAAAATCTTTAAAATAAATAAATACATGCATGCATACATACATAAATAAAAAATAAAAAAAATAAAATACAGGGACTTAACTTTATATAGAGTTATGATTCTCAGGAGACAAATGGATAAAGCTAACATTCCTTCTGCGTAGACTGAATTTGATTTCTAAACAAGTCTGTTTTTATTACTAATGTTAACCCACTTTGAAATAAGAAAAAATAGAAAGTCAGTCTAAGTAACAGTAATTCAACTAGTGAATTGGATGCCATATTACTATTACCTAGGCAGTATCTATATTTAACTTTAAGTAACCAAGCTTCATTTATTCTGGATGACTAACACTCACAGATGAACTGTCAGCTTAAAAATTTCAGATGTCCTCCAAATAGGCTGCAGTGGAGCAGAAATCACACTTTGAAAGCATTATCTAATTATGTATGGAAAGGGAAATACTAATTATAAGCAGAATTTGCTTAAACGTGGTAAAAATTTCAAACTAAGTTTGTCTATAGGACAATACAGTCAGACATTTCTGATATTTGCTACTCTGTGTACCAAGATAAGCTGATGATCTTTAAGTTCTTTCGCTTTTTACTTAATTGAGTTCATCTTCATTAAATCTATCTTAAAGGATAATAGGAATGAATATAAACCAAGAAGAAATAGAAGCCAAGAATTCCTCAAGCTATTTTCCCATTAAACACATACAGAAATGCATTATTGTTTTTCACATTTCTTTTAAAACCTTTTCTAAATAAAGGTTATACACTCTTAAGAGCAAACGGTTTTTACTTAACACATTGTATGGTATCTTATTTCCCCTGATATAGTCAATTTTTAAAGTTTGTGACTGAGTACATTTCATTATTTTTCACACTACGAAGCACAAAACCCAAACATATGTCCCCTCTCAACAGCTGCAGAGAATCATATCTGCATATTATATATGGCTATCACCTTCATTTTAATTTTCTACTCATATTCTTCTCTTACCTCCATTGCAAAATCTCTCACTATCGTTATTTTAAATTCTTGATTATCTCTAAAGAATTATATATCATTTTTTGGAATGTAGCCAGTACTATGTAGCGTGGAAGTTTCCATCGTCGACCACATTTCTTCATTTTTTCCTGCATCCACCCCTTTGGTTATGTGACTTGGAGTTCCTCCCCTTGACTTTGGGTGAGCCATGTGTAATGCTTTGGCCAATTGACTGACAGATATAAAGTGTTCCAGTTCAGAGCCTAGGATTTTTTTTTTTTTTTTTACACATTTTGACAGGCATTCTTAGGAGTCTGTCATTGCTATTGGAAGAATATTCCTGGATAATATGCTGATACAAGGTGAACGGGAAACACATACAGCAGAATCAAAGCACTAGAATATGAAAGAAAGCCCCTTTAGCTGTTGTAGCCCAAGTAAGCAGAACCAGAGACATGTAGCAGAGCCCAGCTGCCACACCAGCCCCTAGCTAAATAAGACCCTTTTGTTATCTCCCGTGGGAGTAAGAAAGTTGTTTAATGTCATTGAAATTTGTTTCCTTTTTTTTAATGTTTTAGTTTCTTTGTTACACAGCATTACTGCAGCAATAGCTAACTGATGCTTGTAGTGTGTGTGTGTGTGTGTGTGTGTGTGTGTGTGTGTTCTCCTAGATTTTCACGCTGTTCAATTCTGTTGTCTGGTTATGTCTCACCCACTGCCAGCTCAAAAGGGCTGAAATATTAATAAACATGAAGCTATTAGTGAACGCATTTCACTGTTACATATGAGAAATCCAGTGACCTTACTTCGAGACTTAGCCCCAGAGCCTATCATTCACAAGATGTTGTGACTTTAAGTGATGGTTTACCATGTTGGACTTCAGTGTTATCATCCAAATGCAGTGGATACTTGAATATTCAACCTCAAGTGCAACCTCAGGACCCTCAATAGAAGCATAGGGTTTGATCAATTCATGATATTTGCCGTTACTACATGGTTGAAAGAAAAAAGTGGGTTATCTGCCAAGTATTTGCCTTCCCTCCTCTAAATACCCCTCGAACATCACCTATTTACTTATTCAGTTTTATGGCTAACAACACATAACTTCCATAACCCCTACTACTTAAATGAAAATGTCTATAAAAATCAAACACTATAAATAACCAAAGTCAGTAACATTTATACAAGCACCTGATTTGGAATCCTAGTCGCATGGTACAGTCCGTAAAGATCATTTCATCTATCACTCTTATTTAACAAGGGAGATACTGAGAATGCAAAGGTTAAATAGTTATCCCGTGGTGACAAATTTATCTAGTAGCAAAATTCAAACCAGAAATCTCCTTACCCCTGGTCTAACACTCTAAACAGGAGGCCTCTCTAAACCTCTTGTGGCCTAAAGGTCATTTCCAGGATTTTATTAACTACTGCTTTATGGAGCCCTGGTCTTAATTTATAGTCCTTTATAACCGAGTAATGGTTTTTAAAAAAGAAGGATTTTACACATTTGGGAAATAAACTCACAGTTAACCAATAAATCCATATTTTCTACATTACTGAATACGAAAAGGCAAAGACTAGAAAAAGTTAAAGTATCTTCCAATGCTTTAATTAAAAATCCAAGTATCTCATCATCTTTTTTGTTTTAACTAACCGTCTCATTAAAGAATATGTAAACCCAAGGGGCGCCTGGGTGGCACAGCGGTTAAGCATCTGCCTTCGGCTCAGGGCGTGATCCCGGCGTTCTGGGATCGAGCCCCACATCAGGCTCTTCTGCTATGAGCCTGCTTCTTCCTCTCCCACTCCCCCTGCTTGTGTTCTCTCTCTCGCTGGCTGTCTCTATCTCTGTCGAATAAATAAATAAAATCTTTAAAAAAAAAAAAAAGAATATGTAAACCTCACTTCAAATGTAACTCTTGACGTGAGTTTCTAGAGAAAGAGGCTATAAAAGAATTCCGTATGAGCTTAAATTAATGATTCCTCCATGAGGAAAAAAAGATTCTGAAGTGTGCTTTCAAAAGTGTGGGATAGGTGAACCTCTTAAAATTACTCTAACTCCAAAATAATTATAAAGAAAAATAAATTGCACAGGTTTGAGAATAAAGAGAAGAAAAAAAGAATCAATTATCAGTATCAATGTATGCCTCATCTAGTACATGGTTTCTGAACTCGGTTAATTGAAGAATCGGGTGTACGTCTGCCCTTGATCCAATGCTGATTTAATCTGAGAAATAAGTTTATTGTTAAGGAGATGTGGAGATAAACCCCAGGGGAGGTTAAACCATGTTAACAGCCACTGTCCGATAACTTCATTGACTTCAATAAAGGCAGAAAGACAATAAACAGAGAAGATACAGAATTACATGTGATATCTGATTCCGGGAGGTTATGGTGCATCCAAGAAGGGGGTCAGAACAAAACTGTAAGTCAACTAATGTGCTTAAGAAAATTTGTTTTCTGGTGTTAGACTTCTAACGTGTTTTTGAGTTGCCATCTAGAGTTTTCTGATTATATTTGTATCAGACCACTGTTTACTGATTAATTCTAACAATTTATATGCCTCCTTGCAAAATCTGTGCTTGGGCACAAGGGAATGCATGGGTGCACGCAGAAACATATGCGGCACAAATGGGTACCAATTTCTCCCCATCCTGTCTACTTCTGTAATGCACCATTTCTACTGCTATGATACTAACTGCATGGATCTGATTTTCAGAATGTCCATTCTTTTGCTCCATGGCCACCATCTGGCACTGCCACCAAAGCCAGGTAGTCTATAGATTTATTCTTCATAGCCTAGGAATCTAGACTTGAAAGGTTTACAATAATTTAGGGTCAATACCGGGAAAGCAGTGTAAGTGGAATCCAACAGGCCTTTTTAAAATACCCAGTATTTACCTAATGCTGTGCTGGGTGCTGGAAATAGAAAGATGAATAAGACACAATACTTAACCTCAAAGAGTTCACAGTCATAGGCTGTCCTGATGGTGTGTCAGTAGGGTTTATTTGATATACGAAGAGTGGAAAGCCATTAAATTAATAGAGGGGTTCCTAGGGTAAAGCAAGATATTCATCTTCCTTGGCATTTATTGACGGGTGGAAGTAGTAGTCAGTGCAGAGTAACCATCTACCCCTTACAGCGAGTCCTATAAAGGGTTTGAGGCTGTTACACATATAATTGACCCATAAAATTACACTCTTATTTTTCCTGTCTTCTCAGTCATGAAGAAAGCAGATTATCCCCACCCTAACTTGTTCTGGAGATACCTCTTAACTTGATCTCCTGTAATTGCTCTTCTTAAATATATTTTAATTCACATTTTTAAAAATTATAAAATATTTATTATGAAAAGTTCAGACTATAAAAAGGAAAATATTTTTTAAAAATCCTAATGCCAATACACAAAGAAAATTCATAATGATACATTCCTATTCATTTAGTCATTCATTTATAATTTCAACAAATATTACTAAAGGCCTACTGTTGTGCTCTACTTCATGGCCTTCTGGATTTCCTCCTTGCATAAATATACAGTTAGCAAGTAACTTTCACAAAATGGGCATCCATGTTGTATTCTGTCGTATAAGCTTGAAAATACATGTGGCGAATATTTTCATGTATCATTAAACATCGTTACACTTATCCAAATATTCAGGGTCTTATGTTAGCACACCCCCTTCACAGTGTAGTGGCCACAAGGAATGGCTATATCTGAAGGCATTGCTTTCAATGTTAAATATCGATAATGACCAAAGCTAAAAACACCTTCCTGAAATTAGATGGAAGTTTCTTGAGAACAAGGACGATGTATCGGATTTTCTTCTGTCTACTATAATATGTAAGATTAAGTTTGTAAAAACTGATAAATCTTTGAATTACTACGAATTTGTCATTTTATTTAATCTTCTAAGAGTACTTCAAAGTACTTATGTTCTCTTATCTCTACCATGTATTTTTATCACAAATGATATTGCTTTAATACACTCTTAACATTTAATCTGCTAAGTTTTTCTTTTCATCTATCCCCAGACAAGACAGTGTGCTCCCTATTCCCACTGGTCTCATTATTATGCAAGTAAGATACCCTCCTCTCAGTGCACTTTCTGACCATGTTATGATCATCTGTTTACCTGTCTGTACCATTCAGCCCTGATTAGATTAGAAACTCCACCGAGGCAGGGGCCACATCCCTATAGATGATCACTGCATCATTAATGTCTGCCATTAAGTGTGTAGTAGTTAGTTAAGAGAGAAAGAAACTATCAGGTGAAAAGTCGAAATGTTCTGGACCATGGTGGTAATAGTGGGGCTAGAAAGCTCATGTGGAAAGTGCCAGAAGTTTACAAACCATCTTAATGCATGATGATCGTCCTGTCCACAGGGATCTACATGGAGACATAGCCCCAACAACTTTCTTCCCCACTTCTACCTCCAGTACTCCAACCAACCACATTTGGGGAACTGGTTGGTTCTTCTTGGAGTTTCTTTTTCTAGATTTCTGACTCACACAGTAATCCCTCATTCCTGACCTGTCTGCTTTGAAGAAAGAGAGGCACACAGACAAGGGCTCTGAACACTGGTTTCTGGCTACGTCTGCATTTTCTATAGCTGTGAGCTCTCTCGCTCCAGACTGTTACCCCTCTAAGCTTGGGAAACAGGAGTGATGGGAGGAAGAGAGCATGGGTTGTGGTGTCATTACGCCCCACATGTGAAGCTTGACTTTATCATTATTGAGGATAGAAGACATGATTATCACAACTTTTCCGACCCTAACGTTCTCAACTATCAGAAGAGGGATTTTCCATAGGTTGTTGTGAACATGAGACCAGATCGTGTGTGTCTGATATATACGAGGAGTCAAGAAACATTAATCCACTTTCTATGCCCTGATGACCAGCAGCACCTGGGGCTACTTCCAGTCCTGCCAGATTTGCCCTCCCCGTCATTATTCAGAGGCTTGGTCTTAGCACATTCTCAGTGAATCTCTGACTACGGCCCACGCTTCCGCCTCCACAATAACCTCTGTACGACAGCCTCACTATATCCATGTCACAGGTTAGAAAAATTATCTTAAAAATGTGAGCAAACTAAATACAAAAGCTTAATACCCCAAAGAAACAAATCTGGTCTATTTTCAGGAGTGATTATACAGATCTCATGCTTACCTTCTAAGTCAAACCCATCAACAATTTTTAAACATGTTCTTATTAATGCGGCAACTTTGTATTAGTGTCATTGTTCTATTTTGTAACAGTTAAGAGCAGACTGTGATTAATGCCATCTTAAAAAGTTCAATTGCAGTTTTATTGTTTCTGTCAAATGTATATCACTAGTACATAATGTTTTTAGCAGCTTATCCACTTTTAAATGTACAGGGTACTAGTGTTCCAGCGATTCAACCGGCTATTTAGAATCAGATCTTTTCATGGTCTCAGAGGTCAATACACTAACATCGATTTTGGTTGTTTCTGGGTTTTCTCTAAGAATAAGGAACATGTAAGATTGAAGTTCTTTCTGATAACTTTTCATTTGACTTTAAAATTAATAGAATCAAAAGGCAATTCACGGATCTAATTGTCATTAAAATTCCAACTCCCTTATTAAACATATCTTGAATTTGTAAAATACACATTTTCAAAAAGAAAATATCTTCTAAGACTCCTAAATGTCATCTAATTGTCCTTCTTTTTTAAGTAACGTAAAGATAGGACTTTTAAGACTGAAAAAGCACTCCGTTTTTTTTTTTTCTTTCAAGTTTTTATTTAAATTCTAGTTCACATATATGGTAAAAAAAAAATTGGTTTCAGGTGTAGAATTTAGTGATTTGTCACTTACATGTAACACCCAAACACTGCATCTTTTAATTTTCTTTTTTTTTTTTTAAAGATTTTATTTATTTATTCGACAGAGATAGAGACAGCCAGCGAGAGACGGAACACAGGCAGGGGGAGTGGGAGAGGAAGAAGCAGGCTCATAGCGGAGGAGCCTGATGTGGGGCTCGATCCCATAACGCCGGGATCATGCCCTGAGCCGAAGGCAGACGCTTAACTGCTGTGCCACCCAGGCACCCCTGCATCTTTTAATTTTCTGAAAGGGTAAGCCTTCCTTAGGTGATACAGCTAATTAGGGAATAGCAACATATGTAGATAAATATTGATAAGGACAGATATAGAAAAATAACTACCAATACCTGTATATCATTTCAACTTATATATAATGATTATAGCCATCTGGGGGAGAAGCAATAGACCAGTCTATCAGCAAACATCCTTTCTTCCTGATGCACGCAGGTTCCATTAATCTTTGTATGCTTAATCACACTTTTCATTCTTGACCTCACTCTTGGTGTCCTTTAGAAATCCTTTCCAATCCTCCCCCATAGCCCCTACCCCCAAAGCTGACCTCGGGGTAGAGCTAATTAAGATGCTCTGACCTTCATTCCGGGAAAACTCGTTTCCATATTTGTTTTTCTTTTGTTTGCTCCTCACTTGTTTTCCTCTAATGCTGTAATTATGAAGCCAGTCCACTCAGCAAAGCAAGCGTTTGTAGTTTACACAACGATGCTTGGGCTGAGCCCTTTTATCTACCTGACTGTATTCTCCTGGGGAGATGCTTGGCCCACCTTCACTCTTGTGCTTAAAATAAGGCAAATATTCCAGTTTTGTTTTCTCTCACTTTATTTTTTGTCTTGTTTTTTCTTCTCCCTGAGTCTGTCTCATGTGCATAGTTTCCAAATGAATTAGTTTAATTCATTCATCTTGGCTAACCTTCAAGCTTTTCCTCCTCCCACATAATGGATCTCTCTAATCAATATGTCTCCCTCAACAGCATGATCAAGTCTGAGAGCCATTTACAAATCTTCCACTTGGTTACTTAAATTTATTCCCCCACCAACAGTTCATAAGAGTGTATGCTTTTCTATATATTGCAGAACTACGTAAATTGAAACTTTTTAAATTTTTGCAAACCTGATAATAGTATCTCATAGTTTAATATAAAACTTCTTCAATTACCAAGAAGGTTTATGTTTTCACATCTTTTTATATATATTTCATCATTTTTACTTCTCTCAATATTGTTTTCCATTCTTGCCCACTTTTCTAATAATATGTTTCTTTTGCAACTGATTTTTTTTAAAGATTTTATTTATTTATTTGACAGAGATAGAGATAGCCAGCGAGAGAGGGAACACAAGCAGGGGGAGTGGGAGAGGAAGAAGCAGGCTCATAGCGGAGGAGCCTGATGTGGGACTCGATCCCAGAACGCCGGGATCACGCCCTGAGCCAAAGGCAGGCGCTTAACCGCTGTGCCACCCAGGCGCCCCTGCAACTGATTTTTGAGCTTGTCATACATATAGAAAATCAGACCTTTGTAACTTTAAGAAAAACAGTATCTCAATGACAAATTTTGAGTGATGAGGTTTTTTCCTGGAATGGAAGGTACTTTTTATAAATGTATACTTAGTTCTTCATTATAATAGGACTTTCTAAAATATCTTTTGATACTTTTTTGTACTGGTTTTATGGTCTCCTCTTTTTAACTTCAGAGATATTAAAAATTCTTATAATGATTTGTCTTTGTCTCCATAAAATTATTATCTTATCTTTGTATCCAATATCTATTGTGCCTTACTCTTTGTTTTCCCTCTCTGAATCACTGCAATTATTTCCAGACTTCCCTTTGTGATTAAGTTAGTGTTCAACTGTTTCTGTTCCGTCCCTTGATCTGTGTAAGTTTTTAATTAGTCCTGTATGTATTGTTTGAATCATTTCCTTAACTCTCATCTCCAGTTTCAGCTAATTCTGTCCATGCACTTACCCCCCCCCATACACATACAATCTTGAAGTCTTTGTTTTTTAATTCATGTTCTCAGTAACTTAGTAATATGGGGTAGCCTCAAAAAGCTTCCTTCTTGGTTTTATCTGGTTTTGTTTGAGCAATGTTTTCTAATGCTTTCCAGAGCTGACCATTCCTCTTTGGTTTGCCTGTGTCTTTTTCTAAACTGATTTTGCTTTGGTATGTTCATGTGGCTTTCATAGCCCTGCTGTGGTTTTTCTTTCCTTTTGCCAATCCTAAAATAACTTAACCAGCAACGTATAACAATTGAGTCTCAAACGGTTAAATATAAATCAGTACCATATGTGAGAAAAGAAAAGTTTACCTACGATGTTTACGTTCACTATTCGAATTAAAATACCAAAGAGAAGTCTTCATTCCTAACATCAAGATTTGCTTGCTCTTCTTACAGAGATTCAGCCATTTCTCTTGAATGAATGCTCCCAGGTTGCTACAAGTCTTTGGTTAATTCCCAGAGTTTTGAAAAATGCAATCCTGATACACCTTTTTATTTTCCCATTACTTTTGTGGAAGGGTGAATTTTTAGAGGTCCTTACACTGCCACTGTCATGATGTCACTCACTTCTTTTAAGGTTTTGATAAGCCTTGAACCACAAGCCTGGATCATGGACTGTACTCCTCTGGGAAATTCTCTATGCCTGGAGACAGGTTCAGAAGCATTGATGAAGGTTCCCCTTCGTCCCCTCAAGAGACCACGTGGCCCTAGAGTTCAGCACTTGGAGGGACTCTCGAGCTTGGGGGGCCACATGGGTGCTATTGAACCCTTCTCCCTAGGAGACTGCTGAGACTTTTTTCTTCTTATTCATCTTCTGCTCGATTTCACCCTGACTTGTGCCCTCTTGGAACATCTCTAAAGGAATCTGAGCCAAGACCACTTGATCTCTGCTGCACTTCTGATTGTATTCAATGATCTAAATATAAATGCAGATTTTATAGTATTGTATGTGAAACATAAAAATAATATTTCATTGGCTTCTGTAGAAGCTAGGAACCAGGATATATTGTTTAATATGATTTGTCTTTAAATTTATCCCAAGGTTCTGGATTTTCTTTTTCTTTACGTTCATCTTAATCTGGCCTACTTTCTCAGGCAAGGTGTATATCTATCTAAGCTATCTCCATTTCCCCCTATGTTTTGACCTGTCAGGTAGACTCCCTAGTAAAGATTCAACTGCATCAGGAAATACCTTAGAGAGAGGCACAGTAATGTCTGCAAATAAGTCATTTTATCTAAACAAACAATTCTCAGGAAGACTTTTTACGCTTACCTCACAAGATCACTTCCTTCTACATAAAATTTAGAAAGAGAAAGCCTCTCAACTTAGATCATGCTCCCCAAACCAGAGGACCAAACCTAAATTTCAGAAATTCCAGGCAAGCTATTCCTCATCCAGTAGCTGATAAAAAAAGGAAAGCTCCCTACTCTTCAATGCCAGTCTATGGGGCTGTTCATATTAAATAATGTGACTTTTATTTATACCCACACTTTGTTTCTATCCATGCTTACACATTTATGAGTAACTGATAGCAAAAAGGACCTTCACTCAGCTCATTTTGACCTCAATAATCAAAGCGGTATAGACAGGAGGACATTTAGGCTTAAGGTACCACTTTGAAATCCAGTCATCCTTAACACAGAGCTGCATTCCTATCAGCAGCAATGACAATTGCAGTGACCCCTTGCAGGATGTCTTTTTTTTTTTTTTTAAAGATTTTAATTATTTATTTGACAGAGAGACAGCCAGTGAGAGAGGGAACACAAGCAGGGGGAGTGGGAGAGGAAGAAGCAGGCTCCCAGCAGAACAAGGAGCCCGATGCGGGGCTCGATCCCAGACCCTGAGATCATGCCCTGGGCCGAAAGCAGACACTTAACGACTAAGCCACCCAGGCGCCCCCAGGATGTCTTTCTGTATCTCTGCTGTCACCATGCTGGTCTGGCTACCATCATTGCTTATTTGGTCAACTCAAGCAGCCTCTAAATTGACTTAACTGAAACACTCCTACCATCCTCAGTTCACTTTCCAAAGTGTCACCAGGGAGATCCTTTAAGAAGACACACCTGATCATTCCACATTTCTGCTTTAAAACCTTCAGAAGAGCCTCACTGTCCCAGTACATGGATCTGGCAAGGACTTGAATCAGACACCCCAGCCTACTTCACCAGCTTGATCTTAAGCCACGCTTCTTGTATTTTCTGACGAGCAGCCTCACATTCATATTTTTTCCCCGATAATACACACTTATTTTTGCCACCTTAGAATATTGGAACAAGCCCTTTCCTCTTCTGGGAGCTGCTTCCCTCTGTATACTAACTCAACCTTTGGAGTTCATCTCGTGTCACCTCCTCAAGATAACCTTCGCTACCTGCTTAATCCAGACCAGAACTGTGTCCTTCTCAGCACCGCCACAATTGTAAATAATTGATTGCTCAGTTGGGGGTTAGTGTCTGTTTCCTCCAAAAGAATGCAAGTTCCACAGATGCTGGGGCTTCACCTTGATCATTACTGCATTCTTACTTCCCAGCAGAGAGTACTTAGTAACCCTATGAATTAAATGTATAAATAAAACTTATGAGTAGAATTTATAAATGAAGTGAAAGCTGAAGATTTCAAAAAAAGGTGTTCATATAGTTTATCTTATTTAATTCTCTACCTCCTCCCCCCAAAAAATTTGTATAGTAAATAACAGTATTCCCATTTGACAGATCAGAACGCTAAGGGTAAACAAATGTCTTTCTTAGGTGAGACCAGTAGTTCACTCTGCTCAGTTTTCCTCTGACAGTAACATCAAGAAATATTTTGTGGGGGTGCCTGGGTGGCTCAGTCAGTTGAGTGTCCGACTCTTGATTTCAGCTCAGGTCGTGATTTCAGGGTCATGGGATCGAGCCCCGCATTAGGCTCCATGCTCAGTGGGGGAGTCTGCTTGAGATCCTCCCTCTCTTCCTCTCCCTCCACTCTCTTTCTCTAAAATAAATAAATCTCAAAAAAATATATTTTGTGAATAAATATCATAGTCTACCACCAGAGGTATATAATACACTTGGAAAAACTCATTTTCCTTAATACTCTGATTCTAGAATTGTCATCATTTTGTTAGTCTAGACCCATCTTAAAATAAGTTATATATTTGCTTTAGCTTATATAATTTCTTAGGACTTAGATTTAGTCCTACTGATTTACAATAGAACTTCCTTTCATTTATTCTAAAATAGTATCTTATTTTTATGGCAAATAAATGTAATTAAAATCCCCTTTTTTAATTTTCAGTGTTTCTATATTCACTGAACACCTCTACTAATTTAACAACATCAGAATGTTCTTCCATATATAATAGAAATTTTGTATCCATAATATGATTATCAGCATAGAAGCCAAAACACTCCAGAAATCAGGATGGCTTTGTTATGGGGATAGGTGGGTGTTTGCATGCATGTGTGTGTGTGTGTGTGTGTGTGTGTGTGTGTGTATACAAATTTAATTCCCTGTTACAACCTAAATGTCATCTTTAAGCATTTACTCTCTTTCCTCTTCTTGCCTAGTGAGTCTAAGGCAATTTCTCCTTTGGTACTTTTATTAATGTGCCTTAAGTAACAGATTCAGTATGTTCAATCATGAAATCCCTCTTCCAGTTTCCTCTAAAACCTATAAAATAGGCAACTCTGAAGCTTCAAATGCTTAAGCCCTCAAAATAACATCTGACCTTTAGAAAGTAGGTCAGGTGCCCTATCTCTGGTTTGACACACTTAAATATACTAGTCATAAACAATTTTAGCCACTGGTACCACAAATGAACATTTAAATCTGTTCCTAACACTCCTTGTATGTTTTTCTACTTAAGGGACTAGAGCTTCACATAATACTGAGAATGAAATGAATTGAATAAGCCCAACCCACAGCCTCATTTCAATCTTTTAACGAACTCTTTTGTCATTTTTGTTGGCATTTCGGAAAGGAGAGAATAGAGACCAGGATTTGAGTCCTAGTTCTACTTTCTAATTATTGACTTTGGGCATGTTAGTAATCTTTTTTGTGAGTTAATTTCCACATCAAAAAGAAGATAATAATTACACAAAGGTGTCCAAGGGCCCAAATTACAATGATCATCACAATTCACAAGCCTTTTTAAAGTTTCAAAGCCAAGCTCTGAATTTATTGAACTATTGAAACTGAAATGGTATAAATGGGCCTAAGTGACTTACATATGTTGTTGCTGTTGTTGTTGTTGTTGCTGTTGTTGTTGTTGTTGTTTTACAAGCTAAAACAGCAGAAAAGCTGTTTCTTCTCTTGTAACTTACAAATGTATAATAAACTTCCCTACTATTTATGGTGTCTTCCTTCCCATGTGCAGTTTTCTCCTTCTCTTACAATATTTTCTCAATCAAGTCAAAGCTATTCTTTGGGGTAATTCCTTTAACCTACATCTGTAGTACCATTACTCTTCCCATAAACACGTCCCTGCGGTTTCTTCAGGTAACTTTCTGAGATTTCCATCGATTCCACTTCTACTACAATCCCACAGAATTCTTCTGCTGGTGCTTTACCTTCCTCAAGTAATTGTCTACTTTATGTAATCATTAAAATTCCTCATATTTTGTGAGAATATACATCCCTGTAAAAATTTGATATCTAGTTTGTACAGAGGTTAAGAAAAAACTGAAAAGTAAATTCCTTTCCAAAAAGATGTAGCAAAAATTATATGAACATCTCATGTCATTTGAAAATAGTGACAGCTTCTTGTCCTCTTTTATTTACTTGTGGATATTGATTTCTTTTTCTTTAATTATGGCACTGGCTAGTAGTCACAGTAAAAAAATGAACAGAAGTGTTTGAAATGAGTATCTTTGCCTTGCTCCAAACTTGTTTTGTACACAGGAAGTCCAAAGGAATCTGTAACTGTTATAATAAAAAGGAATTTAGCAAAGCCACAAAATACAAAGTCAAAAGTATTATATTTACACACCCAAGCAATAAAAACTTAGAAAAACTTAAATAATATTATTTACAATAGCATCAGAAAATATCAGACACCTGGGGAAAAAAATCTAACAAAAGATTTGAAAGACCTCTATACTAAAAATTATGAAACATTACTGAAAGAAATTACAGAAAAACTAGATAAAATATGCGATGTTCCTTGATTTAAAGACTAAGAATCATTGAGATGCTCATCTTCTCAACATACAGACTAAATGCAATTCATTACCAAACTTGAACGGCTATTTAAAAGAAATAGACAAAAAAATTTTTAAATGTACATAAAAATGAAAAAAACCCGGAATAGCCAAAATACACTTTTTAAAAAAGGATTTTATTTATTTATTTATTTATTTGAGAGAGAGTGAGAAAAAGGGGGGGTTGGAGAGGGACAAGCAGACTTTGCATGGAGCACAGAGCCTGATGTGGGGCTTATCCTAGGACCCCAGGATCATGACCTGAGCGGAAATCAAGAGCCAGGCGCCCAACCGACTGAGCCATGCAGGCGCCCCACCAAAATACACTTTTAAGTGAGGAAAAATATTGGAGGATTTATAATCCAAGGGAAATGGAAATGTATGCCCACAAAATACTTGCATATCAATTTACACCCTTATTCATAATAGCCAAGAACTGAAAACGCCACAAATATCCATCAAAAAAGGATGTGAATAAAACAGTATACCCATGCATTCATACAATGAAATAATAATTAGCAATAAGAATTACTATTGACTCATGCAACATGAACAAATCCCCCAAAACATTAAGTAATGGAAAAGCAGCCAGACTAAAATTTCAAATTGTAGGATTCTAATGATATTAAATCTAAATAGGGGAAACCTAATCTATTGGGATACTGTTTGGTCTACATGCACCCCCCCTTATGCCAAAGAACAGGGCACCTGTCCCTCTTCTACGGGGGACAAATTGAGCAGTGGGGATGACCAGGATCCATGTGACACCGTGCTTACACAGAACAAAGAGGACACACTGAGTCCGAAACTGAGTATTTTCACACAAAGAGACAAGTCCCACACAAGCTGTGAGGATCTATCCCTTAGTAAGGAAGGGTCCCAGGCCCAAGGCCCATTCTCATTCAGACCACAGGGCACTGACTGAAAGATGGTGCACATGAGACTGCCTTTCCCAACGTTTTCCTCTTCTCTAAAACCAGATATGATTGGTTCAGTCTGTACTTCACTGGACGCAGGTACAGACTGCGGACCTTGGTCAAATGAAATCCATGAGGTGAACTTTGAAAAGACCCTGTTGCTTGATGGATTAATTTAGAAGGACATTCAAAACTGGAAGCACCAGTTATTGCTCTTTTAAGGGAATAACCAGTGTGAAAATGATCAATTTCCAATCCTAAGGCGTATTGTCACATATTAACTCCAATTTTATTTTATTTTATTTTATTTTTAAAGATTTTATTTATTTATTTGACAGAGACAGTGAGAGAGGGAACACAAGCAGGGGGAGTGGGAGAGGAAGAAGCAGGCTCCCAGCAGAGGAGCCTGATGTGGGGCTCAATCCCAAAACACCGGGATCACGCCCTGAGCCGAAGGCAGACACTTAACGACTGTGCCACCCAGGCGCCCCTAACTCCAATTTTAAATTGAACGTCCATCAAGTGAGAAATTTTTATTGGGGGACACAAATGCCTTGAACAAAGAATTTTGCTTCTTATGGGCATCTGCAGCTACACTTAGCATAGAAGGATGGCTACAACACAACGGGACCTACAGGAATCACTGTCACCAGTAAGCTTCATTATGGTAACATTTTTAAAAAAGAGTGTCTTATGCAAATAATCAGCAAGTTAACTTCACGGACCAGGGGGTTAGTCCTCATTACTGTGTCTACATTGAATATGCAAAATACTATCTACAGGTAGGTTATTGCTATTTAAATCTCATAGAAAAGTGGATATGAAAAAAGATTGCAAATATAGGGAAATTGAGGAATCCCAAGGGAAGAGTCCGCTGTGCTAAGTGGGAAATCTGTAGTGGCGAATGTTGGAGCTTATTTCATCCAGATCCACCTACATTCTTCTCTTCTTCTTTGTATTCGTTCCCACCCCTGCCCTATTTCCAAAGGCCAACACCTGAGGTTTATTTACAAGGTCTACTAAGCTTCTTAGGTCAGAATGATTTTAGTATCTACGTCTTCGACTGAGGAGAGAGGTACGTTTCGGAGTACACAAGCCCAGTGCCCTTGCCTCCAGTTCCTCCATGGGATCAGACTGAAGCAACTTCTATGGGATTTCATATGAGACGTGCCCCCTATCTATCCTCTCCCCCTCTCTCCCATATTGTTTCCCAAGACCATTTCTTTAGTGATTCACTTAGGAGTCCTCATCCCAGAGTCTGATTTGGGGGAACTCAACCTAAGATAGGATCCAAAGGCCTCAGGACATATAGACACTAATGGACTATAGAAAGATCTAGATGCACTATTCTTAGAGAACTGCACATCTTCTATCTGACTCTAGTCTCTTAATGCAGAGAAGTTTTGCCCTTATAGCAACAACTTCAAAAAATGACAGTTAAAGAAAGAAAAAGAATATTCTTGTGCCATAGAAAAAGGCTCCTATCCCAATTTCATCCTATAGAGGCAGTTCAGAAGAAACATAGTGAATCTAAAATATCCTGAGAACTTTAACAAATACCCCTGAATTGGTAAAGTATAGGCTGAGAGAGCAGTTTCAGTTTAAGTCTATTAAGATCTCAAGACAGAGGAAGGGCTCCTGGGGCATATACTTTCCCAGGGTCCTGGGACAAATTGGGAGAACAAGCCACAACCTATGGATATAGACTGTATTTCTGGTTGGGTAAAATAATCCCAATGCAAGACATTTAAAGGGAACTCAAAAGGGGCGCCTGGATGGAGCGGTCAGTTGAGCATCCGACTCTTGGTTTCGGCTCAGGTCGTGACCTCAGGGTTGTGAGATCGAGCCCCACATTAGGCTCTATGCTCAGTGCAGAGTCTGATTAAGATACTTTCTCCGTCTCTTCCTCTGCTCCTCTCCGCTTCTCTCTTTCTCTCTTAAATAAATAAAATCTAAAACATTAAAATTAAAATTAAAATAAAGGGATCTCAAAAGAAATGTCAGAGTCCAAGCCCACCAGCAAGGACTGAATGCAGCCCCATTAGAGCTATGTCCCTCACAAACCCCTGATTTCCTAGGTGAAAGGTTAATAAAAAGCAGTATCTATCACTCAAACTATAGATCAATCCCCAGGAAAAGTAGAGAGTCAAGGAAAATTAATCCTTACCCTATCATAACAATCAGAAAGCCTGGATATTAAGCATGAATCGATTCAAAAGAAATAACATGGAAACTATGCAAACATACAAGACAAATGGGAAATGCAACGAACACTAGAAAACAAAGCCTGAATAAAATAGAATTCAAGTGACTTTTGTCTCTTGCTATTTGCCTGGTATAAACCACCCCATGACACAGATACTATTATTAGAGATCAAAGAAAGATACAGTAAGCAACAAGCCCAAGGCCACGAAGCAAGTGGAAGATCTGATACTAATACAAATATCAAAAATAGACACAGGCTAATAAAATGGCAGGTGGGGAACGCTGCCAAAATATCAACACCGAGCAATGATGAGAATTATGTTTTCAGAACACAGCACACGTCATCATTTGCCTCAACAAACAAGGAAATGAAAAAAAACCATAAGAAACAAAAGTCAGGAAATAGGAAAATTCTCAGAGAGCTACTGTTCTCACCTTTCTGAGCGGTGACTGAATTAATGTTCTCCATAATTGAGCTGTAGTCGAAATTCCAAGGCTTCAACTTCTTAACACAGAAAAAGTAGAAACAAAGGGTTCTAGTGTCTCTTACCTAATCTCCTACCTTATCTAACACGAAAAATACTTCCTGAAGCTTAGCAATTCCTTCAGCTTCACCTCACATTTTTCTTCATGTTAAATTCAGCTAGAACAGCATTTAGTACAGTTTACTGTCAGATTACATTTTTATATCATTATTGCTATTTTTTATGCATCAAAAGATGATAAGAATGGTGTCGCCAGATGGTAACACTGTTGAAAATTCCGATGGGGGGGGGATAATGTGTAAGTTGGTGGGGTTCTCAGTATTTTTTGGTATTATTTTATTTATATAAAGGATATAAAGTTATTTTCTTTAAAAATACAAACAAAATTACTGTATTACCTTTTAATTATTGATCGAATTTTCTAATACATAACTGAATAGGGTCACAGTATCATCATTTACTAAAGAGTCCACCTGTATACATAATTTCATCCCAATATTACATCCTTTAAGTCAAGTGCCCTGGATTCATTCCTTTTTTCCCCCTATTGATGCATCAAGAACCAAATTAAACAAATAAATAAAATGTGGACAAAGCAATCGATGGTGCTGGTGAGAATGTCACTAAAATAATTCACCATGAGCTATAGGCTGAGTGAACAGTGAAGGGCAGTAAAGCCAGAGAGGTGATGACTTCACCTAAACCCCCTTTGTATTGACTTTTCTGTATCGTACCCAGCAATATGTTAAGTGGGAGTGAAGGGAGCAAGTGCAAGGGGGAAGTAGGATAGAAAATGCAGTCCGAGAATTTTAGAGATTGGCATTTTAGGGAGAACAGCTCTGTGTAGTAAAAAAGATGTTAAGTGTAGTTAGCTGAGTGGGTTGCTGAAGTGATGGAAGGCATTTAATCAGATGGAATCCCAGAGCCATGCTGCTATGTTGAGAACATCAACTTATTAATTGTGAGCTGACCCAGGGACTCAGGTGCCAAAGCCTTTGTGAGGGGAACTAAATCCACATGCTTGAAGGTAAGGAGCATTTCTGAATGAAGCTGAAACCTGTCAGGACTGGCACAGGAGCCAGAGAAATGCTGACTATACATGATGCTTCCAAGTAAATAAGTATGAGTGTGGGAATGTGTGTGTGTGTGTGTGTGTGTGTGTAAATGAAGGTCTCTAAGTGGTTCAGAAACTAGCATGATAACAGGAAAGATTATTAAGGTCCAGAGGTAAATCCAAAAGTTGGGGAAAGTTTGAGGTTACAAAAATGCTATTATCAGTGAATTGAGATTTCCAGAAGGCACTTGGAAAAAATTAACGATAGGATCTGCAAGGGATGGCCACAACAGAAAGGAAGGAAGAAACAATGATGACAAGAATATGGGACCTGCGTAAGTGTTGAAACTCATTTGATTGGTGGATCTCTAATGGAAAACAGAGACTATCAGAAGGATTGGTTCAACCTGGAGCCTGGCACATGGACATGGTTTATAAACATTATTAAAAGAGCAAATAAATTACATATCACCCTCAGGTTTGCAAATGAGAATTTCATGTGAATTTTTTTTAAAGATTTCATTTATGTATTTATTTGCACATGTGCATACATGAGAGAGAGAAAGAGAGAGAAGGGGGAGGAGCAGAGGGGAAGGACAAGCAAACTCCACACTGAGCACAGAGCCTGACGGGGCTCAATCTCATGACCCTGAGATCATGACCTGACCCAAAATCAAGAGTCGGAAGCTTAACCCAATGAGTCATCCAGATGCCTGGGGTATGAAGTTTTAATTTACTTTCCAGGGGCTAGCATGTGGCTGAAAGACACCAAAGAGGCAAGAATATACAGTGGGGGAAAACAGTCTCTTAAAAAAAATGGTGTTGGGAAAACTGGACAGCTCTATGCAGAAGAATGAAACCAGACCACTTTCTTACTTCACAAACAAAAATAAATTCAAAATGGATTAAAGACCTAAATGTGAGACATGAAACCACAAAATTCCTAGAAGAAAACATAAGCAGTAATCTTAGACATTAGCCTTAGCAACGTTTTTCTAGATATATCTCCTGAGGCAAGGTAAGTGTTGGGACAACAGCAAAATAAAAAGATTTTGAAGAGCAAAAGAAGATCAACGAAAAGAAAAGGCAACCTACTAAACGGGGGAGGGTATCTGTTAATAATATATCCAATAAGGGGTCAAGATCCAAAATATATGAAGAACTTACACAGCAAAAAACACACATAAAAACAAAACAACAAAAAGAAAATAATAATCTGATCTAAAAATGGGCAGAGGACTTGAATAGACATTTGTCCGAAGACAACGTATAGATGGCCGACATGAAAAGATGCTCACCACCACTAATCATCAGGGACATGCAAATCACAACCACAATGGGATATTATGGCAGGATGAGTAGTACCCAAAAGATGAAAAAAAAACAAACCAACCAACCAAGACAGGTAACAAATGTTGGTGAGGATGTGAGGATGTGGAGGAAAGGGAGCCCTCCCACACTGTTGGTGGGAATACAAATTGTGCAGGCACTGTGGAAAACAGTACAGAGTTTCTTTAAAAAAATTAAAAAGAGAAATACCACAAGATCCAATAATTCCACTACTGGGTATTTACCCAAAGAAAATGAAAACACCGATTCAAAAAGACATACACACCCTTATGCTTATTGTGGCACTGTGCATAATAGCCAAGATATGGAAGCAACCCAAGTGTTCATCCAGAGATGAGGGAATATTACTCAGCCATTAGAAAAAATGAGTTCTTGCTATTTGTGATAACACAGATGGACCTAGAGGATGTTATACTAAGTGAAATCAGAGAAGGACAAATACCATATGATTTCACTTACATGTAGACTCGAAAAAACAAAAGGAAACAAACAACAAAATAGGAACAGCATCACAAATACAGAGAACAAACTGGTGGTTGCAGGAGGGATGCAGGTTGGGGAAAAGGCCAAATAGGTGAATGGGATTAAGAGATAAGAACTTCCAGTTATGAAATAAATATGTCATGGAGATGAAAAGTATCACATAGTGAATATAGTCAATATTGTAATAATGTTGTATGGTGGCAGATAGAAACTACAAAAAAGTATTTTTCAAATAGATATATCTTTTCATTAATATATCCATTTCCCTCATTGTAAGTGATTTCAAAGATTAGATTATGAATAATGGCATTATTTAGTTAAATTATATCAATGTGTTTATGACTCTTGAAATCCATTGCCAAATTGCATAAATAGGAATAATTCTTTGTAATGGAGCCACAAATGATGGTAATGAACAACTCTGCCAGTTTTTCCCCCCACCTCAGGAACTCTGAGTGTTATGAATAGTGCTTTCATATTTGCTAATTAAGGATTAAAAGGTCATTTGCATTTTCTTTGATAACTAATAAAATGTGCTATTCTTTCTCTCTTGGTATGTATTGCTTGTATTCTAACACAGAACATAGCGTGGCAATGGAATTAATGTGACTACTGAGGTCAAAACGATCTGGCCTTGAAATCTATTTTGCCTATTTTCCTGACTCCTCTCCTAAACTATATCTAAGTCTAGAGGAAGACTATCATCTCACCTATTTTTGAAACGTCTGGCATTTAGTCCAGTATCTATCACTATTAGGGAGTTGATAAATATTTGTTGATTTGAGCTGTGTCCTCAGGAGACTTACCTAATTTCTCTGTTTCACTTTTCTAGAAAGTGAAGCTAGCAATGGTAAGGAGTCTAAAAGGGAACATGGATAGGACCTTAAGCTTTTCTGTTTACCTCCTCCTTTCTTTTTCATATGGATTTACTACAACTGTTGGCTTTTCTTCATATGGATTGTTTCCCAATTCCCTTTGTATGAGATCTTCACATAATTCAGTTATCAAAACTTTGTCATTGACCAATATTTCATTTTTTATATGCTTGCTCAGTTGTACCTCTTGGTAATCTTTCAAATGCCAAAGAAAACTTCTATTTGGATGGTGATGGGTAAAATATTCAAACTGTAGATGGCCTTGGACAGGATGGCCATTTTCATAACATTTAGTGGAAAAGGGAACATGATCCCACTCTCCAGTTACCTCTTACTCTTTTCTTAAACCTCAGGGAAAAGGAGACAAATTAAACGTACCCCTCTGTTCATGATGTGCCATTGTCATCGGTCTGGTGAAGGCTCTGTTCTTAGTTGACTTCCATTCCATTCATAACAAACCTCCCCTCTACCTTCCTCCATGGACACTCGTGTCAGCTGGTGTATAAAATGCGTCTTTGGCCACGTCATTTTGTAGTTTTCTTCATATAGTCCAGATTGCTTAGTGCCTGTTCCCCAGAATCTTTCTGTTATATTGTGAATGGTATTTATCTATCAATTATATAATTCAGGTAGGTGTTGCTGGAACTCAGGGCCACTTATATTTTAATTATTTTTCCTTACTCAGACCCTTAAGTAAACTTTTCCATTACATCTAATAGTTTTGAATTGTCTACTCAGGATTTTTTAGTTATGCAATGACGGAATCTATGAATAATTATTATTTTCTATTGGACAATATTATCGTCACTATTATTATTACGTCAACAAAAATTTCTACAATCATAAAAAATAGCAATTATAATGTAATGCTATTAGTCATTACTATTTCACTTTTTAATTTAAAGCAATGTATGGAATATTCTACTATAGAGTTTGAAAGTAACTAATGGTTCAGAATAAAAACCTTTTCCCCACTTTGTCTATTTTATTTTGTTATTTTGTTATTTTTATTTTATTTATTTATTTGGAAAAGAAAGAGGAGGGGGGGGGGGGGGGGGGGGGGGAGGGGGGGGGGGGGGGGGGGGAGAATCTCAAGCAGTCTCCATGCTGAGTGCAGGGGGGTGGGGGGAGACCTGGATCTCATGATCCTGAGATCCTGACCTGAGCTGAAATCAAGAGTCAAACACTTAACTGACTCAGTCACCCACGTGTCCCACAGCTTTGTCTATTTTAAAATATTTTCTTAGGGATGCTTATTGAATTTTAGCCAAGATCTTTACTGCTTCTTATACAATTATCATTTTCATTCCATTAATTACATATCAGTTACAAATCACATTTAACCTTTCTTTACCTTTACATATTTTTCTATTACAGCAAGTGGGCTTATGATACATTGATCCCTGGGAAGTGACACATCTGAATAGTCCCTCAGATTTTTAAATGGAACATGAAAGAAGAGAAAAGCTTATTCCAGCTTTCAAAAACACTACCATCCACTGAAACCAGAACTACAAAAAGGGGTTCCACAACAGGTTTGTGTCCAGCACATACTTAAGATGTCAACCTAATTATGTACACAATTGTCTGGAAGATGGGACTTCAGGGAGATTGCAAGCATCTCGTAACTAGTGACGATTCTTTAGGAAGCTAGGATATTGTCACCCTGTGATATATTAATTGTAAATATGCAAATACTTTAGGTGATGATTGGATCACCTCTTACATGTGTAAGAGCAATTTAAAAAAACATTTAATCATTATTCATCACTAATTATAATAATTCATCAAATGTCTACTGTACGTTCTGATAAAGAGTAAAGTATGACTCTACGTTCCATGAATTATAACTACATACCTAAGAGATAGGAATCTCACCAATTAGGCATTAGACTACCAGGGAGAAAACTACTTTTAAATCTTGCAATGTTGCTTGGCACCAGCTGCCACTATTAGTGGTGGTAATTAATACCTGTGATGGGCTGGCAGCCATCACTATTATTTAAATCTCTGTGACCTGGGTGGCCAGTCGGTTAAGCGTCTGCCTTTGGCTCAGACCATGATCTCAGGGTCCTGGGATCGAGCCCTGCTCGGCAGGGAGTCTGCTTCTCCCTCTCCTTTCTGCCTGCCGCTCCCTCTGCTTATGCTCTCTCTGTGTCAAATAAATAAATAAAATCTTTGAAAAAAACTGAATCTCTGTGACGTGCATGATAGAATCATTACTTAACTCTGTACACCGCATATTTAAAATACGTTTTTGAAAATCATGAATATTTCTCTTAGATAGATTTTTCTAATTTGGCCTGAGAAGTACAGTTTTCCTTCCTCCTTGTATTCACTTATCATAACTAGTGCAGAATGACATTTACTCTTGTGTATTTAAGACCTACAAATTAATGAAACTCATTTGTCCTTTGACAAAAATTTAGTATTAAACTTTTACAGAAGATTGAGTTTATATAATTAAAATGATATTGAGTTGTTTTTAAATCTCTCTTCAGATAATGTTGTGCCCCAAATGTTGTGTTTCAAAATATGCAAATTGAGATTTCAGCTAGAATTTTATGACTCGTATCACTATTGATCTCTAACAAGAGATGTTCAATTTCTAAAAGAGTGATTTTAAATTTTTCCGGGGAGTACACACAGCCAGCTTCAGCATGTGTCCCTACACTGGTTAGAAGTTTCAAATAAGCCAACTGATGCTACCCGAAAAAAATATTAACATATATGCTTAGACAGGTTCCCTCAAATCCCAGACTATTCTCCTTTTTCATTATTCCTGAATACCAGAGAAACAGAAATAGGAGTCTAAGCCAGGAGTTAGGAATTGTTCCCTGCTTTTAATTAGTGCTTTTATATTCCCTTGAGAGAAGAGATAGGTTAGTAAGCAATTGGCCTTGCTACCGCGCACTACGAATAATGCTGAGAGAAATACTATAAAAAACAGAACCGTGCTCGCAGAACAACTGCAGCAGTTGTAACTTGGCTTGTTCTTTTAAAAAAGGTGGGAACTTCATCTAGCCAAACTCAGATCCAAAGGAACCCATCACCTTCATATCCACATCCTGCTTGAAGGATTCCTGTGCTCAGTGAGTGATGTTTCCTGCAATCGAGTATTGAGGGGAGAGGATATGGGCATGGCTTTCTTCCGGATCCATCAAGCCCCCAGTAAAGGACTTGGAGGTGTCATGTGCTGCTTCTTTTGCTGAAATCGTTAGACCTTGTTTTAAGTCTGGTACTTAGTCTGTCCAGAACTTACCTGTGTTTCTGTGTCATGAAGAAGCCAATCACTGTGGCTTGGAGCCAACAGAGAGTAAATGACCACACGTAAGTCCCTATTTTAATGCACAAGGCCTTCTAGATGGAAATATATCATGAGAAGAGCGACACGCAGGAAGACATCGTGAATGTTCCTATGGCTGGTCAGAACGCCTCAGGATGTAACTGGCATCACCCACACTGTCGCCGAATCTTGCATCCTTGAGCCATGAGTTCTCCGCTTTCCCTAGTTGAAACATTTAGCTTAATACACAGCTCCAGCAGTTCGTCCTTAACAGTGTCATTGGCTAATAGAATTGACCTCTATCTTTATGTGAGATTTATTTATCTGAATTTCCCTATTATCAGAAGCAGACTGACCCATGCAATTATTGATGCAGAGATTTGATTTTTGTCTACAACTAGTTTACTTTCCTGATGATGAAGTGGGATAATGAAATGTTCATCCATATAGAATAATAAACTCTGGGAAACAAACTGAGGGCTTCGGAGGGGAGGGGGTGAGGGATTGAGATAGGCCGATGATGGGTAGTAAGGAGGGCACGTATTTCATGGAGCACTGGGTGTTATACGCAAATAATGAATCATGGAACATGACATCAAAAACTAGGGATGTACTGTATGGTGACTAACATAATATAATAAAAAATTATTATAAAAAAAAATAATAAAAGAGAGAGCCCACAGCCTAGTTAGATCTCAAATTTAAACACCACAGTAAGGTAAGTATTAGTTTCCAAATGCTACTATAACAAATACCACAGGGACACCTGGGTGGCTTGGTCGGCTAACCATTTGCCTTTGGCGCAGGTCATGATCCCAGAGTCCTGGGACTGAGTACCACATCCGGCTCCTTGCTCAGCAGGGAGATTGCTTCTCCCTCTGCCTGCCTCCCCCCGCAACTTGTGCTCATGGACTCTCTGTCTCTCTCTGACAAATAAATAAAATCTAAACAACAATGACAAATACCAAAGACTTAGTGACTTAACACAAATTTGCTGCCATAGTTCTGGAGTCAGACATCTAAAATAGGTCAGCAGGGCTGCATTCTTTCTGCCAGCTCCAGGGGAGAATGTTTCCTTGCCTTTTCCATGTGGGCAAGAGGTTTCCCACATTCCTTGGCTCACGGTCCTTTCCTCACTCCAATGTTGGCTTCCATCATCACAGCTCTCTCTAACTCTGACCTTCCTGCCCCCTTCCCATAAACATCCTTGTGATTATGCTAGGCCCACCTCAACAACCCAGCGTCATCTTCCCATCTCCGAATCCCTCACATTATCACATCTGAAGAGTCACTTTTGTCATGGAAAGTAATACATTCACAGAGTCCTGGAGTTAGGATGTGGACATCTTTGGGGGCCATTGCTCTGCCTACTATAGGAAACAATACCTTCCTCTCATTATATTTCCAAAAATACTGTCAAGAAGGCTATCATGTTTTTCCCAAATGAGGAAACTGAAATCTAATGGCATTGTACGTGTCAGACCACACGCACAGGCTCATGTCTTTCACCATAACACAAAGGCAACAGGCTTGCTGTCACATTAGGCTCCCATGGTCATCCGTCCCCTACTCTACATAAGCTTTCCATGCTTCCCAACTGCCAGCTCTAGTGGTTTCATTTTTAACATAAATAAGTAATGCTGAAAATAATTGTGTGTGGAACATTATCCCAATCAACCAGGAACCATGACATCCACCTTTGTCAATGCATACATTTCTATTAATTCTATAGATGTAGACACACAATGATGTGCTCAGGACAATCTATCTCAATTTTAAATGGAAATTACCCATTTCTCCCATTGATTTATTAGCAAATCCTTTAAAAATCTATCCTAGTTTATTTCTTGGCAAATTTCAGTCTAAACTATTCTCCATGAAGAACAGTTAGGATTTAGGCCAAAATAGTCTACAAATACCCCAGGTGAAAAAAAACTGATTTTATAGTCAAGAACCTATTAATGAGCAAACTGTACAAGTTTTAAAATGCCATCATTTAGCTGATAGTCTAACAGAATCCATATCAAAATTTTATTGTGATGATTAGGTGAAAAGATGATTAGATTCTCATGATATACATAACATCATTGCATTCGGTTCAGCAGAGATTTGTTTCATTCACCCATCCCCTTCCTTTCAAACTGTTTCTTACTTTTTAATGAGCTGGATATACTCCACCTGTTATCTGAGGACTCTATCAGGACTATGTTCAGCCTGGAAAGCAGAACCACACTACAGACTTTAATTCCGCAAACAGAGTTTTCAGAAAAGCTGAGATATGGGCAGTTGAAGTATCCAGAGATAAATTATCTGTGAGAAGTTGCTGTTACCTTTGAAAGTAGGGGTACATAGAGAAGAAGAGATGATGATACCAGAATCCAGAAGCCAGGGTCATCAGGAGGGAACTAGGATCCCAATGAAGGGGCTGTCCGAGAGACCACCACATGAGCCAGGTGGAAGGGGCCACCAGCCGGGAGCTGGAACTCAGGAGGAAGAACCACGGGCAGGAGCTGGATCCATGGTGTGGGCTTCCAGAGGAGATGGAGACCGTAGAGGAAAGACCTAGTGGCAAGATAGGGCTGTATAGAAAGAACTAGAATCATGAAGAAACAGCTGCTGCTGAAGATTCCACCCAAAGCAAGGAGCTGAAAAATTAACCTCTCTACTGTTCACCCACTTCAATCTCTAGGCACTTAGGGTGGAAGAAAGTAAGTTGAATTCAATGGGCAATTGAATCTTAGCAATGTAGTTTTCAAAGATCACTCGCTGCTCTAGAGAGAAGAAGGCGAGGTTTGCGGGAGGGGGGGAGGGAGGGAGAGGGAATAGAAAGCAAGCCTGAAAATAGTCATAGGCAAAATGGCTAGAACGATGGCCCAGAGAAAATAAAATTTAGGCATTAACCTTTAACAAAAATGTCTAATTTTAAATGACTGTGATTTGCTCTATTGTTTATTTCACACTGCTGAGTGGAAATCATTGCTGATGTGCTCTAATGTGCACTGGCAACATGGTTATTAATTTTTCTCAGTGTTGAATATAAACTTTTATCTGTTTGGAAAAGTATTTAGGTCCATTAATAAAAATACAGACAGGGCACTTTCATGCCCTGGGGCAGTGGCCATTCCAGGCTTGACATATCGGTTAACCTCCTTATTTTAATACTTAGATCGTAATATTATCCTCTTCTCAGTTCTAATTATCTGAAAATATGTATATGATCACTGTCCCCAAAATTAACAGGTACGCTCACATCTCCTATAACAGGGCTTGTAATAATTGCGAGGAATCAGGAGGCTGGTTTTATGCCTCCTTTTAATGAAAGAGAAATAAAGATCAGAGGTTTTGACTAACTTCATCCAAGTCAAAGAACTAATAACAATAGTAGAGCTAGAAATAAAACCCAGTACTTAGGAGATGAAGCACTTTGTTCTCTTTCCTAACCACGATGTTGGATACACAATTGACTCCAGTTACATCCTGGTAACTGCAAGATACGGAAGCTAGATCTTAAGAAATTAATTAAATAAGTACCAATGGTTCGGTATGCGACTTACATGACACTTTGAAGAGCTATTTACTATCAAACAATTTTGGCTTTTTGAGAAAACAGTGTGGTTTCTTTACAGATAGAAGATAGGTAAGAAAAACTAATTTTAACAAATACTACAAATGAATGATTACTATGGGGGGAAAAACCTTTAAAAAAGTATTTGCCTTCTATTAAGCAGAGTAACATAAATGACACAGCACTTATGACCCTTTACTGGTCCTCTCTTTCCTTAGAGTACACGCTAGTATCTTTAATTTTGCAAGGCACAGAATTTGTTAAATACCATTTGTGCTCCTCAGATATCTTTAGCGTACTTTTCTAAATGACTGCCAAAGAGAGAAAAGAAGTCAGACTGTTTTTGTTTCCCCAACGTTAATTTGATCTATTTTATCTTGCTTAGAAACACATTCTTTTATTCATGTGATTATTGTTTACCCTAGATGATTATGTGACAATTCAAAAAGCCAGTATTGTATTTAAATGTAACTATTATTTCTTGAGCATCTTCTCTCTCTTCGGTATTAGAATGAGGATATCATTACCTGAACCATATAGCCTCATCTTTGTAGTTACTATAAGACCCAAATAGTTATACGGATATAGTGAAATACACACACGGATATACACAGAAGTGTGTATACATACATATATCCATACGTATTTGCGCACATGTGTATCGTTTGGCTGGATGTACACACTTATGCTTACAATGGATACAGAAGAGCACAGACAGAAGGAAAGGTTAGAAATGCTGGCAAGGGGCGCCTGGGTGGCACAGTGGTTAAGCGTCTGTCTTCGTCTCAGGGTGTGATCCCGGCGTTGTGGGATCGAGCCCCACATCAGGCTCCTCCACTATGAGCCTGCTTCTTCCTCTCCCACTCCCCCTGCTTGTGTTCCCTCTCTCGCTGGCTGTCCCTTTCCTGTCGAATAAATAAATAAAATCTTTAAAAAAAAAAAAAAAGAAATGCTGGCAAAGTACATCTGTCATTGCCATGCAAACAGAAATGGGAAGACAGAGCATATTTATATTTGTGCGTATATATACGGTCCACAGAGTCTGTACTCTTTTGACCTATGATTTCTCATATTCACCTTCTCTGGGCTCTGAGATTATAGGATTGAGGCGCGTATGTGTAAGAAAGATTTTAGCACTGTCACAGCAGCAGTTTGAAATTGGGAATTTATTACAGGGAATGGGAAGTTTTTACCTGAGACATTTTGACCCAGAGCATCAGGGGAAAAAATATAAAAAATTCAAGGACAGCTACACCTAGGACCAAATTAACGAGGTTTGGGGCAGAAATACAGCAACCTGGCTCCCCAGAGGTCTCTAATTGCTCACTCCGACAGAAGCCACCATGTCCTAGCCCAGAAAAAGAGCAACTACATCTTTCCTCTCTTAACCTTTTGGCCCCAATTTCATTCTTCCTCCCTTTTGGTGTACCTTTTGATGTCTGAAGAGAGCTCATTTATTTGTTTTCAGTGTGGTCTCACAAGAAATGCTGGATGCAGAGAAGTAGCTAGGCAGGAACAAGGAATATCCTTGATGAACAAAGCAGCTGGCCTCCCATGGGGGCGCAGCGGTGGGTGGGAGGCAATGGTTTGAGGATGAGGAGTTGAAAACACCAAGGTTTTCAGACAATACACAGCTTCGAGGTTTCTAAATATAATATGGAAATACGGGTCTTCCTGATTAAATGGAAGGACCAATAGCAGTAACTACATAGTTCTACGTTCTTGGTTTCCTTGGCCTCCATTTCATGATTTGTTTAATCTTTATCTTTCTCTTATTTTCCTTCACTTTTAAATTAGGCGAGTGTCTTTTAATGTAAATTGAGTCAATTCATTTTGAAAGTAGTTCAGGCAATGGTTATAAATATGCTAACACGACTTAATACTATAGCTCCCATCAACCTCTGCTGTCCTTATTTTCAAACCAAAGATCCTCACAGGTAAGTTGTTTTTCTTTCATTAGTCTATAATGGTTTTTTTTTCTCCTTTCTAATAATTAGAAGAATAAAAATAAGCAATTCTTTCTTATTCACCAAGTATGAGTCATATGTAGGTATTTACATATCTTTCCAAACCTCACAACAACTCTGTGAGAGGCAGCTACTATTTCTGGTTAGTTTTATAACTCAAGAATAGGAAAAGAACGGGCATTGTTGGGATGTAAATAGTACATGTGAGGTAACTGAGGCTGTAAGGAGTTCTACAAGGGACATATCTGCCCAAATTCTCTGAGGGAATCCCCCAACCCAGGTCAGTCAAGAGTCACCCCTTTGAGACCTTCTGACCTGGGAATTCCCCTGCTAGGACATATATGTGTGAAATTCTGCAAAAAAATGCATGATCTTGCTTGTAGCAGCCTCAGTTGTGGTGAATCAGCCTGAAGTATCTATCCGCCGACAACTGTTCAAGTAAGTTATGGTTTATCTATACATGGAATATTAAAAAGCTTATAATTAAATAGGCATATTTTTATATGTTAAGGTGGAAAATCTCTCAGGTATATTAAGCCAAAAAAAAAAAAAAAGCAAAGAACAGAACAGTGTATAGAGTGTGATCTCTTTGTTGTGATATTTCTTATAATACAGATAATAACATATTATTAACATCAAAGATTATTTTGTAATCTTTTCATAAGATCTATCATTATGTATGACATATAACTGATTATATATGTATACACACACACACACATACACACACACACACACACACACACTTTCAAAAGGTACCATAGACAAAAAATTTATAATAGGGATTTTGAGGAGAAAGAAGATTCGAATAGAGAAGTTCATTTTGGTTTTATAACTTTGTGTGATCTGAATTTTTGTCATATTTATATATTATTTTTCTATTAAATGAAGTTAAGATTTTTTTCAGGGGTGTGAGATTATAGATAATTATTCAATTAGTCATACTTCTCCATATTGAATATGCACAAAATAAATATTCTGAATTAAAGCTAACAATGAGATTCATGAATATAAAACATAACTTAAGAACCCTAAAGGAAAAAAATTTGGTTATTTAAACACACACACACACACACACACACATCAGAAGCAGACAGGAGAAGAAAACAGACACACAAGAGAACTTGATACAGTATGAAGATTATAAAATGCTGGGGCAATAGAGAGAATAAATTATTTTAAGAAATTTTCAGTAGTATTGCTCAGAGTTGAAGGACTATGCTTTGTAACTGAAAGGGTCCGCAAGTGCCATGATCAGAGAATAAAAAAGGTTCACAGAAAAGTGCAATAAAACATTCCAGGATACCAGCTGTCTTAGTCTGGTTCAGCTGTTGTAACAGAATACCACAGACTGGGTGGCGTATTAACAACAGATTGCCTTCTGCAGATTGCCCTATGTTTGCCCCTCTACCCTTGGATTTTTGGCTTGGATCCAATAATTTCACAATCTTTGTGAAATTTCACAATCTTTGAAAGCCTAAATTTCTTCCAGGAGCTTTTGCTACTCTCCAGACATTTACCTTCAGAGCTTCTTTTGCTCTCCTATCTACCTTCCTGTGTAATATTTTTACACCCTATATCAACTTAGATATATAGATTGCCTCTCCCCCATTTAACTTCCCCCAAAATAATCACTTTCATAAAAAAAAAGGTTAACAAGAATTAACCTTGGTACTAAAATACCTTATGAAATGAAAAGAATTGGAGAACTTGATTAGTACCTGGTCAGAAGTCGCCTTCCAACAAAAGGAGCCAAGTATCCTGAACAGTCATTGACAAGTTCTGGGTAAGCCTCCATAGTAAAGTCTGAGGGGAAGCAGGGACCATGAATACATTGCCCAGTGAAACCATGAAAGCAGCAAAGTCATCTCAGGTCTTAAGCCTGACCTGGAAATGCTGTCCCCTCGTGTGTGTGCCCTATGCTGTCCCCTGTGTGCTCTCTACCCCCTTCCTGACAGTATAAGGAAATGAACACAGAGGAATTATACAGACACAAACTAGACAAAAGCATGACTAGGGTTCCTGGAGGCCAGCTTCCTTAGTCTCAAGTATAAAACCTCTTTCGTCCCAGAAGACTAAATGGTATAGAAATGATGAGTTTAATTTATAAACTCTGCAGGTTACTTGCTATGTGAGATCTCCATCATATTCTTCAATAACTCTGAATTCTCTTTTCTCATCTATAAAATTGTATATGAGGAGAATTTTCTGAAGATAATAAGACATAAAAAATAGCTAACATGTTCTATCCCTGGAAACTGATTATCAACCTTTACTCATTCTACAATGTTCTTCTGACAATCTTTAAGAGTTTGAAACACCAATCTGCTACCTTCTTTCTTTACATTTAGCTTTATTTCCTTGACCCTGATATTCTTTAGGGATTCTTTCAAGGGTTTTCTTAACTAAGTACCTTGAATGTGTGTAATTATTGCTTGAAGTGACGGCATCCCTGAGGTGATACAAGACAGCAGATTTTTAAAATACCGTGGCATAATGAATACTGCATTAAATGGGCTAAAGACTTGAAATCATTAAAGGGTGGAATCTATATTGCAGAGAAAGAAAGAAAGAAAGAAAGAAAGAAAGAAAGAAAGAAAGAAAGAAAGAAAGAGAAAGAAAGAAAAGAGAGAAAAGAAAGAATAGAAAAGAAAAGGGAGAAAAGAAAGAAAGAAACAAATGTAAAGTTACCTAGAACCTTAAAGAGTTAAGTAAAGACTTGAGGGGAACACCCACTCCATCTCTCAATCTAAACCTTGTGTCTTTGTGCATCAGCAAGATGCAGGCAATTGTGAAAATTATTTAGCTCCCCACAGAAAAGATGATGGGCCTGAAGAACGAGTATCAAAGATCCGACCTTTGAATACCAGAGATTAGCAGAGAAGACCGACTAGCACAAGACTGATAATCACACATATAGTGGAGGGCAGTTCCTCCTGATTGCAGAGGAAAACACATCCCCAGACAGGTGGGCTCGCCGAGTCGTAGCTACAATTAACGAAGAAGAATATCACAGAGATACGGTCCTTGTCAGTCAAGACAGACCAGTTATGCTGAAGGAAACAAACAATTCCCAATTCTGAACATAGAAAAAAATAAGTTCCTGCTCATGTTACAAGTCCAGTGAAGACTGTTTGGGGGAGGGGATGGCTCTGCCTTCTCCATTCTTCAGCTGGGATACCAGCTGACAAAGGTTCCATCAACCATAGGTGATTTGCACATGCCTTTATCGTGTGTCATTTCCACTCACTTTATGTTGGCCGAAACAAATTACGTGACCATGCCTAAATTAAAAAGGGGCAGAGAAGTATAATCCTATTAAGTGGCTAGAAAAAAAGGCACAGCAGAATATTTGTGAGGGCCATCTTGACTGCCATATAATGTCACAAAATTATAAATATAAAATAAATAGATTTACAAACTACTAGGGAGAAAAATCACAGCACTTGTAAATAAAAAATAGAATTAAATGAGAAGTTCTGGGAAAGAAGGGCATACTTCAAGAATTGCCTATGCAGTCATATTGATCTCCATATATGGAAGCAAAAGAATTATCCAATGCTTTTGTATAATTATGAAATATGCCCTTTCACCAAAATTTTCTTCAGGAAATACCTCCAGGTACTGAAGGCTGATTTTCAGAAAGAATTTTTGAACAGGGATGTTGTTGATAAAAAGGAGTACTGACAGATCCATTTATCAAAGAGGTGGTTGAATAAGATCACGGAAAGCAATAACCACAGCTGGTTAGAATTATCTCAGCATCGAAACGTACATGTTAACAACAAACACACAGTATAAAACACACTCACAGCCGTGTTTCCAGAGCTGCAATTAGATTACTAGGTTGGTGGAAAACTGAAAAGATAAAGCCACAAAATACAGCACTTCTCTTTCCCATATAATTGAATCCACAGATGTTGTGGACTATTTGAATTATGTAAAGAAATGATAATAGCTACAGAAGTTTTAAGATAATCAATAACACACACACACACACTGCAGTAATGATTTAGTTCCTACATTGATTTAATTTCTAAATTTTTAAAATCATGCTTAATTCGGTAAAAGGTAAGGAGCTGAGGAAAACCCAGTGCCAGCACCTTTTAAATAATTACGTTTAGTACGATTCTTGGTAACATCGGGAATTTAAAATACATTGTATTTGTTTAGATAAAAGGTGAGTTACAGAGTTGAAAAGCAGGATGCAGATCAAATATTAGGATTTTCAATAATAAACATATGTATATTTTCCTATCTACAACAGACATGCGTAAAATTTAAAGGTTAGAATATAACAGTGCACAAAATGATCTGTCTGATATATGCCACCATTGTTCTTCTCCTTCTCCTATTTAAATCAGGGAAATGTATGGGAAATATTGTCAAGTGAAACAAGAAAACAGACAGGATGATGAAAGCACAGCCAGACATCACAATACTCCATCTATTTACATCCCACAAACAACAGGACATTCCAGTATAAATCAAAAATTCTGTTACAAACACTAAGAATAAAAGCGAAACATAGTTACAGAGATCTTTTAATTCTTTGTTACAGTTATAGGACAGTTAAAAATAGAAGCAAAGACAAGAAATCAGAAATATATAAATTATGGGATTTGATTCCATTTGTATGATTTTTTTTTTATTTTTCTTTGCTTCAGCTAATGAGCTTCAGTTCACTGAGTGTTTTGTGCTAGACCAGAGCTTTCTCACACACCATAGCTTAAGACTTAGCTACTAATGGTATGAGCACCCTTTTCATGTAAGGCAGATATCTCTGAGGCCAAAAATCTTTTAAAAATCATCTCAAACAGGCGCCTGGGTGGCTTAGTCAGTTAAGTATCCAGCTCTTGATTTCAGCTCAGATCATGATCTCATGGGTCATGACATCGAGCCCTGTGTCTGGCTCCTTGCTCAGTGGGGAGTCTGCTCGAGATTCTCTCTCTCTGCCCCTCCCCCTAGTAGGGCACACTTTTCCTCTCTCTTTCTCTCTCTAATAAATAACTGAATCTTAAAAAAAATAATAATCTCAAAATCCAAATGTATGTTCTTCGATATGCCTGCTGCAATATTTCAACATTGTTTATTCAACATTCTACTCCTCTCCCTATTCATGTGTTAATTAACCCAGACCGCCTATTCGTTACTCTTTCTGATTTTTACAACTTGTTTGCTACATTATTTGGTTATAATGCTGGACTGAACTGATTTCTTAGAAAAGATCTAAAAGCATGAAGATGTAGCATTCTCTGCTTCCAAGAAGATTACAAGTTCGTTTTCAGGGTAACTAGTTAGAGAGACAAAAGGCGTTAATGCACTTGATGCCCTATTGTCTTAAAAAGCATCGTTGTTTTGTGATCTAAAAGCCAAAGACTGCATTTTATCTCTGTAAATTTGCTCTAGTCTAAGTCTGTTAGATTCAAACTCCTCAGGTGTAGAAAAAAAGGCAACTAATGTACTGTAAATGAATGAATATAAACTAAATTGTTGGAATTTATAATGAGAGATGAAATTAAGGACTTATTCTGCCTCTTAGCAGTGAAATGAGTTCTAGTCAATTGGATTATTTTTCAGTCAAAGTTTTACAAAAGTCTAAATTAGAAAACACAAATGAAACCAAATTAGAAATCATATGCAAAATATAAATGCAAATTTATCTTCAGAAAGTAAACTAATTTTGAATTGATTGGGAACATGAGCATAGGAGAGATTGTGGTTTAATTCCTTAAGTGTCATAAATTGAATGGTAACGCATGTTTTTATTTCAGTGAAGAATCTGTGTCTATGACGACTAGAAATGTTTAGGGTACAACCATATCTTAATAATCCTAAAGTCCAATTCCTCATTTTCCACATAGATAACAGCAGCCTGGAGAAGTAACCCCTCTGAGGCCACACAGTCAGCACAGAGACTGGAACCTGGATGTTAGCACGCAGTCCTTTTCTTTCCAGAGATCTACAGATCATTATCATCCCATATTATGTAGCTCGCTAATCATATTCTGGGCCAACGTATTTTAAAACTATCTTTGGAAATGTTCAAACTGTATTTTATCAGAAAATACTATGAGGACTATTCATAAAGAAATGGAGACAGGGCGTCAGTGTTGGAACGTACATAGACTGGAAAAACAACAACAACAACAACAACAACAAAAAACAGTGGTACGGAAGTCCTAACGATCTGATCTGGAAAAGCAGACGATCATTAAGGAAAGGCCAAGCTGAGAGCGCGCCCGTGAGAAAATGAGGAGGAAGAACTACACGGCATCCAGATCAGGACATGACAGGTTTAAGTCAGGAATTCATGATAGAAAAGGCACACAGCATCTTCAGAAGCAAGGGCGGAATAGGGCCGAAGAGAGTGCTGCCAGCCAAAGTGCATCGTCTCACACAAAAGTGCTCCGCAGTGGAAGGAAGCTGCAGGGGTCCCTTGATGGAGGTGTGCTGTGCCGTGGTGATGCTTGATGGCCAGGCCCTGGAAAGCTGTGTGGTTACGCGAGTCATCAAGGAGTTAGAAGGAACAGGATTATGCAGGGATATTTACATGCGAGCAGGATTATTTTGTGGTCAGGATCATCCCCGTGAGAAACAAACATGCTCCCGGTGTTGGGAGTTTTCGGCCGGCACTGTGTGAGTTTGCGACGAGGGCTGAGCGGCGTGTCTGATACGGCCAGAGTCTATAAAGCTCTCCAAGACCCAGGTTCCCTCATGTCCAGTGATTTTACTGCTCTGAAGCACGGCGGAGGTGGTGGCCCGAGAGCCAGGATTTCTACTGGTCCACCAAGCTTCCTTAAGGAATATCAGTCACTTCAAATCCCTGGAATTTGGGTGTGGCTTTTACGTGTTCTTGTTTGTTTCTGCTCTCAATTAACAGTATCAGGAAGAGAGATGCAGAAGAAAGAAATACACATCAAGAGGGATTCACACACACATGCAAACAAAGCAAAAGCTCTACAGAGATGTGGAGACCCAAAGAATGAACACATAGAAAGAGACAAGCAGAAAAAGGTACACATGCCCAGGCATACACATACAGACACACAACCACAGATACACAGATGCACTACACACACGGAGAGAGACATGGAAGAGACACACAGAGTTTCAGAGAGACACATGCAGGATGAGTGACGTGCAGAGACAGATATGCACAGAGACCTCCAGGCAGCACAGGTGGGGAGACATATGGAAAAATACAACAGGAGGAGATACAGGCAGGGGGAGTCCCACCGAAATCCAAACTCGTGTTGTTCTCAACAGTCCATTAAGCTGTGCTTGCCAGGGCCTCAATCACACCAGTCTCACCCAAATTGCCAGAGCTAACACCAGGAATAAGCCGGTTTTTTTAAACACACACACACACACACACACACACACACACACACACACACAGATATTTCTATTATGTATCTTTGGCAAGAAACATCTCTTATATTAAAATTTCATCAATCGTAAAGTAATGTGCATATAAGTCATTCCCCTTTTTTTTTTTTTCCTGAAAGAGCCTTACCAGTACACTAAAAATTTTTTATGGCTTTTCAATGGTCTAGTGTGTCACTTGTCCCCAGTTTTAGCAACTTTTTTGCTAAATTTATTTGTAATCTTTAATTATTTTCTACTTTTGTATTCTCATTTTAGTTTTCTAATATTTTGGGTTCTCTGGTTTCACCCTTGTCCACTTTTATTATTTTTACCTATATGATTTTAAAATATCATTGTATTTTATTTATCTTGATTCTTAGGCTAGCTCTTTTTATTCTCAGTTGTTACTAAATTAATCGGAATGCCTTTGATAGCAAGCAATGGAAAAGTCAAGTCAAATTGGCTTAAAACAATAAAAATGTTTATAGACTCTCATACCTGGAAGTCCATAGGTCATGTAGGTTGTAGGATTTACTTCAGTGGCTTTGACTCTATTCCGTTGTGATTCTTGTAGAGGCAGGAGGAAGTAGAAAACCTCTCTGTGTACTAGCTTCCTCTTGAGACTGGTAATCAGATGACTACAGTATTCCTAAAATATCTACCAATAACCAGCAGGAGCAAACATCCTAAGGTTTTCCCTTAAGAACAGTGAAAAGTTTCCCAGAATCCCCTTTTCAAAATTCCCCTTACATTTCATTGGCCCAAATTTAGTCTTGTGCCCTTTCCCGAACCTATCTCTGGCCAAGGAATGCCCTACTCTTTTTATCACAGGTTTGGATTCTTAAACCAATCACTGGCGGGGAAAGGGGATTTTTGTTAATTGACACAGACTAATTAGAGCTCACAGCTGAGTTGGAGCCAACCTCTGAAACCTCATCGTTGCTGCAAATCAGAAAAGGAGTAGATGCCAGAAGGAAAATTAAGGTGTTAGCTTGGAGAGGGAATAGGTATGCAGCCAGCTCCCGGGTAGGCAACAAATTATAGCCCTTAACATCATCACCTTTATTTTTCGACAGGTCTTAACACAAATAAAAATCACAGGTGTAAAATACTTTATATTTGTTCTGATTTTTTAAAATGAAAGTGACAGTTCTACTGCCATCCTCTGTTTTGTTTTGTCATTTTTTAACTAGCAAATTGAGAGATTTGGTAAACCGTTAACCTTCTCTGTGAAATCTGCTGATTTTTAACCCCCAGAATTAATGACACGCTTTCCTGATATTTCATTTATATTTTTGTCCAAGTGTTTATTGATTTATATTTATGCTAGACCATGACCCCATGGAGATGGGATGAGGCATGCATTCTCAAAGCCGTATGATCTTTTATAGTCCTGGACTATATTAAGTGCACAATTAACGTTTACTGAGTTGATTTAAATATCAAGCAATTGGAATGTTTATAGAGCATATTCACTGACATAAAAGAGACTGTGAGGGATGATTCCAGATGATGATAATCTTGAGAAAAACTCCACGAGGGCTACATCACTCTGCTTGAAACTACTTTGGGGAAATTGCCCACAGAGGAGGATGGTTCTCGCAATAGGCCACTAACTTATAAGCAAGTGTCAAAAAATTATTTAAAAATATGTATAATTTTATATACTTTGTAGATGTAATATTACATTGTTTCCTATATATGCACAAAATATAAAGGGTAGATTCGAAAACAACAACTTATGTATAAGTAAAACCTGAGTATTACCACTTGCCTCTCACAATGATCAAATTCGAGTTTAAGACTGATTTTGTAAAACAGAAATTTTAAAGAATTCAGAGAAGATTCAAATAATTCAAAGAGGATTAAAAATCAAACATAGCCATCTTAGGATGGAGACTGTGGATTGGCCATTTCCATTTCTGTCCCACTGTCCTCCTGGGGGACCTTCCTTTACAGAGTCTCGAGAGCAAAGCAATACATTTCCCAGACTCCTTCACAGCTAGGATTTGGGGCAAAAATTACTTCTCACCAATCAAGTGAAAGCACAGAACTTTTGGAAAGTGGAAGTGAAACCAAGGTTATCTCTGGCTACTTTTTCTAGTATTATTATTATTATTATTATCTATTTTTCTGTTATCTATTATTATTATTGCTATTATACATGGTTGTGGAGACATAAGGCTTTCCTATCTCAGCCTTCCCGCCTGGTCTCTGGCTCCCCAGGCAATGTAGTGATGGCAGCAGCAGGGGCAGAGGTGGCCCAGATTCCAGCCTCCCTCCCACTCTTTGGATATCAGTTTACGCACTATATTCTTGAACAACGTATTCCCAAGGTGATCTCAAAGACAGCATTTCATTTAATAGGTCAATTCTTCAGAGTTCAGAAAATGATTCCTGACGTCCCAGGCTAGAGTTTGCTTCTCTAGAAATTCTATTTAATATCAAATGCCGACTTCCTTTTTACATGGGATGTTGACAGAGTGTACCTACCAGAAACAAAAGTTCAAAGCAAAGAAAATGTGAAAAACATGATAAAACAAGAATACGTGGAATCAGAAAATATTATATGAAATAACAGAAATAAGATGAAATATAAGAGTGATGGTCATACATGAAATAGCGAAGTTGTTTCCTCCTTTTTAAATGAAATGTACTTCTATGTGTCAAAATAACTTATAAACGCTGATGAATATAAGAAAGCTACCTATCGCTGTGACCCAAAAATGTCAAATGGAGAATAAGCAAAAACACACTCAATAAATTAAGAAGAGAAAAAAAGAGAAGCTTCATTGTTTTCTTTCTTGCAATGGTTGCTGTGTTGATATCAGAGAAAACAGAATTTGATTTAAAATGCATTAAATAGAAAAATAATATTATATATTCAATAAAAATACCAGTCATGAACATTTATGTCCACATAACATTGATTTTTTTCACGTTTTGTGAACATTCAATTCCTTAAAACTCTGCAATACCATGCCAAATAATTCAGAAGTTGTCATAAGATAAAGATTTTTGATGCGAACTAATGATATGCAAAATGAGGCTAGTCTCTTTACACCTTTCCCTGTTTTGCACAAGCATCCTTAATAATTGACTCAACTTTGTTAATTTGAATGTTACTAAAAAAAATGCAAAATGAAATTTCTAAACCTTGAAAAAATGGAGCATTTCCAGGAAGTGGATGAATTTAACATTGATGATATTTAGACTGTATTATATTTTGATATCTTACAAATGCTCTATGAGCATTTAGTTTACATAGTATTTTTTACTACTTTTATATCAGTGAATTTATGTCTCAAAAACTACATAGGTTTCACATTTCACACATTATTAATATGCATCAATGGCATTGCCACGAATTTTTTAAAATTCCTGAATAATTTAAGTAAAACATATCATATTTTTCTGTTATATTCTTATTGTTTTCAATGCTTAATTTATTCCAGCTGATCTCAGATGCCTTTAGGGCATTATTTCTGTGTGTTTTTTTCCCCTTAGAGAAAGAAGTCAGTAGTCTTTATAAATATAATTTCAATCATATAATTCTGCACCTCCATTTCTCCTCCACCCTTTTAGTTACCATTGTGTCAGGTTGAAAGATGAAAAAATACATTTTATAAAATTAGATTCCCCGTTGACTGTCCAAACAATTCAGATGGAATGTTTAGTATCTATTCCCTCTCCACATTCTAACCAGACAATCATTTCTTGTAACACGGAGTTTATATTTTCTCAACAAGATCCCTGCTACTCACCCCAGTGTCCTGGGAGTCATTAAAACCTCTTGAAAAATGCAAGACTCTCCTTCTGGAATTTTGTAATTACCATATGAAGCAAGCATGTTCAGTTTCCCCTCTGTTGAGAGCTGCGAGAGAACCACCAGCGTGGGGAACAAACAGCGCAATGTAACAATTATTTAGATTCAAGTTTGTCTCACACTGTCTTAGCATTGAAAATTTTTCACTAATAACAGTAGTAAATGGGCTGTATTTAAGAGTTAGTTAATATTTATGTGTGGAATGGGGAGAACAGAAAACAGGCTAATCCCTGGAGGACTCTTCCCAGTAAAGAATGTTGCCTGTTTTAAAGCTGAAAATGTGTTGAGCCAAAAAGTTCCCAGGTGTTTGCCTTCCATCTGTTTTTTAAAAAGTTTTTTTTAAACTAACCACACCTGTGTTAAGATGCCTTTTAAATCAAAGCAAGAATTATCAAGTAAAATGTTTCAAGGAGCCTCTATTTCCTTCATTTCATGTTAGAAATCTGATGGCTAAATAGGATTTAACTAATCTCCAAATCAAAATACTTGGGTGTTGTTCAAACCACTGTCAGAATGCACACGGATTTAATCACACATGGTAACTGTAGAAGTTATCATATGGGCAGATCCAACCTCCTGCCTCAGCGAGGAAGGGTTGCGATTACAAGGGGTTCTAATCCGATTCGGTGCTGATCAGATTCATTGTCCTCACAGGTTCCGGAAACAAGAGAGGGGCATGGAATGCCTCCACCTGAGTGGTGTGGGGATTCACATCAAAGAATCCCAGGAATTTTAGGGATCCGGAAGAAAATACCTTATACAGGGAAAAGTAAGCAAAGAACATTGCATATATGGAGAGATACATATGGTCTCTAAACATGAAAATAATATCATCTTCAACAAGCAAAGAAAACAGAAAAAACACTGATGTATTTGCCTATTGAACTGTAAATAATTTAAATTATTCTATACCTTTAAATTATTTGTGGCAGTGAAATGGACAGGTTCAAACTTTGCTACCAGGAGCGCAAATTGGGAAAATAGCTCGTCTTCATTGCGGTATTTATCTCCTCAATAACTTCCCTCTGCCCTCTTTGCCAGCCTTCTAACTCAGTCATTACTTCTCCCGTGAATGGCTGCCATTGCCCCTTCTCTACTCTCCCTCTTCCAGCCCTCTCCTCCTTCAAGTCTATCCTGTACATTACCCCAGAGTACTCTTTCTAAAACCTAAATCCAGTCAGGGAGAGCCCCTGCAGAAACCTGTTTGGAGGTCCCCCATTGCCTCCAAGCAAAAGCCAGTTTCCTTGGCATGACCTTCAAGGCCTTTCTGATCTGGCCGCTGTCTGACCTTTCCCACCTTCTCCCACCAGACCACCTGGCTTCACATCGCGGCTCCTGGCCCTACCAGCCATGTGGTCTTCGGCAAGTTGTGTGGAGCCTCCCCGGGCTTCAGCGTCCTCCCCTGTAACACGGGAACCATGACAGAACCAATCCACGGACTTGTGAACGTTGCATGTGTCAGTCTATCCAAACTGCTCATCGCGGTGCCTTGCACATCATTGGCGCTATCGTGATATTTGCTATTATTATTTGCCTTTATTCTTATTATAGTATCACCTTCCACAGGATCCTGTGAGTCAAACTTCTTGAGACGGTCTTCTTTCAGCCCCGCCTTTGCCATGCTGTTCTCCTTGACAGACTGGTACGCAGCGCTCATTCTTCCTGCTTTTTCCTGTACATGGGAAGACCTGAATTCATTTTTTCCCTGACCCCATGGAACTTATATCCAAGTGAGGAAAGATAAATAAACAAGAAGTAAATATATACTGTAGGTGTGGGGATAATAAGTACTATGGAGAAGAATAAGGTCTTGGAGGAATCACAACCCTCTTAAGGGCTTCTGTGCTCCAGTAATGCTATGTTCTTTGGGGGTTTTTTTGACAAATTGTTTTGTCCCATTTTTAGACTATGAGTTCTCATATTTACTTATTTCCCTAGCCCAGGGCATGCCATTTTGTTAAACACATGAAACGTATGGGGGGTACTTAATAAATGTATAGATGTAAAATTGTAAAATGTATAGATGAATGCATGAAAAAAATAAATATCTAAGTGAGTATGTGTAATCTTTATCTCTTTGTCATTTATATTTCAGAATAGAAAAACTTGCAAATACATTATCATTGCACAGACAGTAGAAATTTAAATTCACCTATTTGATGTATACACCTCCCTCTGAAATGCCTGACTTGCAAATATCCTGTACAGAACTGTAACGGGGAACCTGACTGCATATCATGGCTGAGAGATCCCCCTTTCTCACCATAATCGCAATACCTAGGAAGCTCTCTGCCACCACTACGATGCCCTTGACCTTCCTCACACATGAAGAATTTTTTTAAATCCCATTCTATACATGATAGCTTTCAGTCATTTCAAGAGGTGGGAACAAGGGCTTCATCCAACCCGGGAGAATCCACCCAAGTCGGATCCGTACATGGTCCTGAGATACTTCCCAGGATGAGCTTTTTAGAAAAACATGTTACGTGTGGTCACACTACTGTTTTTTTTATGCTTAATTTTGTTGCATTTAATATGGACTGGGCTTTCCCAAGCTCTCCTAGGCACATCACCACCATTCACAATGAGCTCTCTGTGGAGTAGTCTCTTCCAACGGTCAAACAGCCAATTTATGAAAGAGTATTTGGAATCCTGCCCATTCATAAATTGGGTTTTGTCTTTACTACGAGACTAGACTTACTTCAAAACCTTGCTGCTGCATTCAGCCCTCTCTGCAATTCAATACTCAAATTTATCTTCAGAGACGATCACGATGCCCAGAACAGAGCAGACACTTAATAAATGTTCAACGAGTGAGACAATAAATCCTACAGCACATTTAAAATTGAAATGAAATATCTCAAAACTAGGTCTGACTTTTTAATAATGTTAATAGTCAGGATTCCTTTGGTTACAAATTCCAGCGATTCTCTTCAAACTAGTTTAGGCAAAGGGATAAATTTATCGTAAGGCTCAAGTAACCATGGAAAGAAATGCTGTCATTGCTTAGGGACTCAAGTGCCACCAAGACTCTCCCTCTTTCATCCCCATTCGTCTGGCTTTGTTGGCTTCATTCTCTCAGACTAGCTGGCTTCACATTGCAGAGCAGAGCAGGCTTGCCGTTCTCCCCTTTGTTTTGTCCCTAGGAAAGGAATCTGTTTCACCCACCTTGGGTCACGTGCTTATCTCAAGATTAATCATGCTAATTGGCCCTAAATATTTCTAATTGTTTTTTTCTCTCCTAATTCCCAAACCTTCATTTTCAATTGCCTACTTGGCAAGTAAATGAATAAAAACGAATAGATTAAAAGCAGTACGTTCAAATTCAAACTCATTTCTCTTCCTACATTATTTCTTCCTTCTGCATTCACTATCTATTAATAACACCATAACTTTAATAGTCTCCTGGGCACCTGGACTTGAAATCTGTCCCCTTGTCTCAAATTTAATTAGGTGCTAAGTCATTAGCTTTTGTTTCCACCAGGCCTTTCTGTATCTCCTTCCTCATTTTTCTTCTCATTCCCGCCTCCCTAATTCGAGGGTACTTTACCTCCTTCCTGGACTAACGGAATAACGGCCTTCTAATGAGAGTCATACTCCCATTCTTTATTCTAATCTAGACTTCACACTGCTGTCACAACGCCACTTCTCAATAAAACTCTATACCCAATCTTTTCCATATTCAGTCTCTCGATGCATCCCAGTGGCTACTGAATGTAAAACCATCTCATCATCTTGACATTTAACACCTACAATTTAAAGATGAAACTGCCAGTCTTGGAGAAGCTGCTCTCCTCCATACATAACCCTTGCCCATGTGCAATTTCTTCAATTTGAAAGGCTGCCTCCTCCCTCCAAATCGTTCCACTTCTGCAAATCTCACCTGCCCTTTTACGTTGGTAGCAAATGCGACGTTATTTGTGGAGCTTTGCCCATTTCCATCGGAATATAAATTTTTCCTCCCAATGATTCTTGTATTTTCATTCGTGCTCTTCATTGGTACCTCACCTAATGGTACTTGGCTTATAGTCATGTGTATGCTTTAGTCACTTTAACATCTGTTTTACCTCTTTCCTTGGTTAAATGGGCTCCTTGAAAGCAGAGTGTGGGTCTTATTTATTGTCATAAATCCTTCTGCAAGAAGATGGCATCTTTCCTAAAAATATTGATGCTAGTGATTTATCTGAAGTAAACTGAATGACTGTAAGAATTTTTTCCAGGTTTGTAAGGCAGGAGACTAGATGTGCTCGGTATGCCTAGCCCAGCTTTGACGAACTTGTAGACATCGCTAATAATGACAGTAGCCCTCTGCACTACATATAGGGAGGACCTGCAGAATTTCTACCCACTGCATTATTAGCGAGGACATAATGAGCAACACCTCCTTAAACTCTCTCAGGGCTATGGTATGTCAGAAGGCACTACAGAAGGGGGGGGCACAACGGCACTTCCTCTGTCTGCACCACAGATCTATATGGATCATAAAAGGGGCTCGTAGTCCCCGGCAGCATAAAACTATCTCGTGAACTAAACCAAATCTGGGAATTGTCTTTTTTTGGCCCCCTGACCTCTTGGTCCCCTGACACTTTCTCTCTCCTCACATTTACTCAGAGATGCCCAGCATAAAAAGGGCCTAGAGCACATAGCACTTTAAGATGTTTAACTACATTTTTAAAAAAGCATTGTATTACTAATTTCACCTAAGAAATGATCAAATAGTTTTAAGCTAGCATTCTACAGTGATATGGGTCCAGCAAGGTAGGCATTCTAATGGACTGCCAAGTGGGAATGTAAGCTTGTTATAACCTTCCTAGAAAGCAATTCGCAACAGGAATCAAGAGATTGTAAAATGGCATACTCTTGGGCCCAGTAACTTGCCTTCTATGAATCGTTCCTAAGAAACAGATATATGGATGAAGATTTAAGGCCCCTCTGTCTGAGAGAGTATAAGGAGAAGACAAAGGAGAGAAGTTTGTAAAATGTACAGCTCCACGATGTACAAGAGGAAAGAGAAACTAAGGAGAGATTAGGTCAGAAGACTTCAGATAACGCAATGCGTTGAAAGTCAGGGGAGGAGAAAGTTTTAAGAAATCATGGTGGTCAGTTGTTAAACCCCGCAGTAGGGCAAAAAGAACAAAGACTCAATTCAGCCCATTAAAATAGTTATTAAATAAAATAGTAACTAATAAATTTAGTTGTAAAGAGACTGACAGTTTTCAGGACGATGTCATTGAGGGCAATTTGACAAGGGCTACGGTCTAAGTTGGTGAGTGGTCGAGAGTAAGCGATATCAGATAGAAATTACTCTCCTAAGCACCTGACAGTGAAGAATGTGACCAAAAGCATTTAGGGGGAACCTACTCTGGGTGGGGAGAGGGTAGTGAGAAACAAAGGTGAACGAAATCCAACTTTTGTCCCCGAGGGGTTTACAGTCTGCTAAATCTCTCGGAAACTGGCCTCAGTAGGTGCTGTTCATTATTCAGTGACCTCCTTACTGTCAGATTTTAAGGTCCTCCATTTCCCCCTCAATATGGAATACACTTAGGAAACCCTCTTCAAGATTCTCTAGTAGTCTTCTAACTCATCATTGTCTGTACCTGCAGAATTTCTATCCCAGCTCTTTTACTAATTGCTGTGGTTTGGGCCAAGCAAAAGGAAGAGTCCAGTGTTTTGGACATCCTGGGTTGCTAGGACACCTTAAATTAACAAGCAAAGACTATAAATCTATGGTTTCTTTCTTTAAAAAAATAAGCCAATTAATCTCTCTGGTCTGAATTATTTACACAGTGGTGAAAGTGAATTTAATGACCCTGCCAATTCATGTGAGGTGATATGACAGAGTCTGACAGGAGGCTTATTTGCTTTTCTGAGAGGGAGCAGTGATTTCACAGGAGGTCAATCCCACTCTCGCCCCAGGACTCCTACAATCGATGATTTGCACTTAAGAGATGATAGGGTGATTGCTAAACTTGGGTCAATAAATCAAAGGGACGCCACTGGCCTATTGGACATCCACACTCAGGGAGATATTCATTCAGGAGACCCTGTGGATGGTCAAGGTGTTAAACCCAAAATACTGTTGCAACTCACACATAAGAGAAATGGGAGCGGACATTGTAGCTCCTCTGATTAAAGCAGCTACTGTTGAAAAGAATTGTGGAGAGTGTTTAACTGAGGGAAGGAAAAGGCATGCAAGGTTAAAACCAAGCTTGCTGGTTTCTTGGGACTTGCATCCTAAGGAAGAAAGGCCGGCGAGGCTCATCCTGAGAATTGACAGTGATTGTGGGAAGGAATGATTCAGTGTGAATCCTGCTGTCTGTGCTTCGCTCCTCCCTTTCAGTGCTTTCCGGAGTGATTTCTTTGGTTATCTGAGCCATCTGTCGGCTCTTTCTTTGAGACCGGCCCTTGCACTCAGTTTCTTCCTTCTACACTTGCTTGATTGTGAGAGAATAGTGGTGGGTTTTATATAAAGGCTGACAGATTTCCTTAATCGCTGATTATGCTATTTCCCTTATTTTTTTATTCTGCAGAGCTTGGCAAGCAGACAGGCAGCATTACCAGTTATTCCTTTGCCATTCAAGGTCTATTGTTACCATCACTAGGAAACACGTTCAAAGCAGAGTCCTGAATGAATAAGAGAACAAACTGGTGGTTGCCAGAGAGGATGGGTGGGGGGATGGGTGAAATAAGTGAAGGGGATTAAGAAGTACATACTTCCAGGGGCACCTGAATGGCTCAGTTGGTTGAGCGTTGGACCCTTGATTTCAGCTCAGGTCATGATCTCCGGGTCCTAAGATCAAGCCCTTGATGGCTCTATGCTCAGGGTGGAGTCTGCTTGAGATTCTCTCTCTCCCCATTCCTCTGTCCCTCTCCCCACTCATGCTTGCTTTCTCTAAATAGATAGATAGATAGATAGATAGATAGATAGATAGATAGATAGATAGATAAAATCTTAAAAAAAAAAAGAGGTACAAACTTCCAGTTATAAGATAAATCAGTCAGGAGGATGAAAAGTACAGCAGAGGGAATATAGTCAACTGTATTGTAATAACTGTGTGGTGACAGGTGGTGACTATTCCATAATGTATATAAATGTTAAATCACTATGTTGTACACCTGAAACTAATATTGTATATCAACTATACTTCAATTAAAGATAAGAAAATGAAAAATCAATAAAAGCAGGGTCCTCGTTTCTAGTTGCTATAGTCATCACAGGTCTCAGGAAATAACTTTTGAACCCATTCTTCTCCATACTTCCTTTGGTTCATTCCGCCCTTCTTTCTCTCCCTCCCCTTTCCTTCCTCTCTTTCTTCACAAATGTTTAGGGTACTGAATGCTGGAGATACAGGGATATCGAAAAAACGTTGTTACTTAGACTTAAGGGATTTGAAGTCAGCTGGGGAAGAAGCCATTACACTTGTGATTCCCTGTTCAAAGTTGAGTGTCTCAGGACACCCGGGTGGCTCAGTTGGTTAAGCGTCTGCCTTCAGCTCAGGTCATGATCCCAAGGTCCTGGGGTAGAGTCCTGCCTTGGGCTTCTTGCTCAGCGGGGAGCCTGCTTCTCCCTCTGCCTGCTGCTTCCCCTGCTTGTGCTCTCCGACAAATAAATAAAATCTTAAAAAAAAAAAAGTTGAGTGTCTCAAAAGGGTGAGTAGATTAGAGTGTGAAATAGAGATTGCTAAACAGGTCTGTGGATAAATGAGGGCCTTTTTTTAAAGAAACGACATTTAAACTGAGACCTGAAAGATAAATGTGCCATACTTATACATGATTGGAGTCGGGGCTAACACTTTGCCCCTATTACTTTATTAAGTCTCTTGGCACCTCCATTTCTGCCTTTTGGAAAAAAAAAAAAAAAGCCTCTACCCTTTCTCATCTCATGTGCTTATTAGAATACTTTCAGACTAAAGTGGGAGTCGAGGGTTTGAGAAGGATATCACTAACAACGTTTTGGTGTGTGTGTGTGTGTTTTTAAGCAAATATATATTTAGTTTAAACTGAGTGTCCAGAAGTTGCTTATAAGAAGATTTCTTTGGTTCATGAACTCTGAGGAATCTCTGTGAGAATAAGATCAGAAAACTTACAATGGACACAGAAATAATTGACCAGCAAGAGAATAAATTTAGGTAAACACAAGTTAACTTACCTTTTAGGAAAATAATAATAATAATAATAATAATAATAATAATAATAATAATAATAATGTCAAATACTATACCGTACCAGTTCCTTGTAGAAATAAGTGGACTCCGAATTTTTAGGGAACCAATTTCAGAACATCATGGGTGGCACATGGATTTGAGGCCTTTGTTCGACTAGGATCTCTGTGGGAAAAGGGTGGAGAGTAAGCTTCAGACGACTGACGGTATCTCTACTGGGCAGCCCCAGAGGGAGGTGGGGGTGAGGCTCATTCCCATAAAATGATGGATTAAGATTCAGAGCATTCTCTAAGGAAGCAGTTCTTTGTCTGTTTCCAAATTATGGCTCTGAACACCCAATTCCCTTTTTCATAATTAATTTTCCTACAAAAGTGGCATTTTAATAAAGGTTTGAAAAATGAAAAAGTGGTGTAAGCCTAGAAATAGCAATTGGAAGATGCATCACTTTATTAACAAGAAAACCCTGCCTGTGTTTCTCGGTATCTCTTTGCTTCTAGGAAAATTTTAAAGCAAAGCACAGGGCACATACATTTAATGACTGAGATGTGCTGTGAGAAAAGGAGAAAAACCTAAAATTTAGAGCATCTGATTAAGTTTTAAGACCACATCAGTACATTTAAAGTTGAAATTGATCTCACTCCCATCCTCTGGCCCAGAGGTTCCCAAACTTTCTCAGTTCATGGCATCCTTTGTATCAGGTCATTTTTTTCATAGCATCCCTACGGCAGACAATTCTATTTATTAAATAGCTTCAAACTACTTAATAGATTTGCATATTCTGGCAAATTTGTAGCTTTTTGAAAAACTAATACATGTGGATTCAAAGAAAAATATTTTTATCTCATTCTCAAATAACCGTAACAACTTTTTGATGGGCAGTGTATGCCTGTTATTCACCACAAAGTTTTCAAATTGGACTCCATCACTCACCTCCTCATTTCTTGTTGCACATTGATTTTTGGGTGGTACCTGGTTATTTTCCTCTCATGCACCTAAAAGAGTGCCTGGCACAAAGTGAGTGCTTAAAAAATATTTATTAAATGAATCAACAGAACCTTTGGGATTGGAGAGACCTGAATTTCCACCTGGCTTTACTCTAAACCAACTCTATGACCTTGGACTTAACCTCTATGAGGCTCAGTTTTTATTCTTGTAAAACATAGATAATAAAAAATGAACGACTACCTGGATTCTTCTTTTTTTTTTTTTAAATATGTTATTTATTTATTTGACAGAGATAGAGACAGCCAGCGAGAGAGGGAACACAAGCAGGGGGAATGGGAGAGGAAGAAGCAGGCTCCCAGCAGAGGAGCCTGATGTGGGGCTCGATCCCATAATGCTGGGATCACGCCCTGAGCCGAAGGCAGACGCTTAACCGCTGTGCCACCGAGGCGCCTCTACCTGGATTCTTCTAACGATTAAATGAGTGCTTAAAAATCTCAGCACAGTGTCTGACATGTGTAACTGCTTAATGAGTGATACTTTTTAATATTACTACTACCATTCCAGGTGTTTTATTCCTTTCACAGTTAGAAAGTCTTCTAATAGGCATATTTTAAAATATGACCACAATAAATAACTACAGTCAAAATGCCAAAGGGAAACAGAGGATTAGAATTATATTGAAAGAATTCCTAGAAGGTCTATTCTAGATGAAAATTCAGAGGTTGAAGGGAAATAGCTTAGAAAACCTAGTTTAAATCAGACTTCTGCCTCATAACAACATTTCTGCTACTGAAACCCTCTGACCCTGAGTTTCATTTCTGTTGAATGAGGGAAAAATAATACTTCTCAGAGGGATGCCATTAGGAAATATAGAAAAAATAGTTTCCTTCATCTCCATGTCGAGGAGAAGCTGAACATGCTTGCCTAGTGGAATTCTGGGTCCCAGGGCTGGAGATTGAGAGGAAGGTCTCTTATCAGCATCAATTATAGCATGTGGGGATAATTGCTAAAGTTAATCTCCAAAGAGGTTCCCTATTTAATCTTGACATAGGCTCTCTAATACTTGGCTACTTTATCAATCAGAGTTTGGTTTGGAAAACAGAAGTCACTCTAAGTATTTTATGCAGAAAATAATTTAATGCCACGTGTTAGAGATTTATACAACAATTGGAGAGCCTGATGGAATGAGGAGACAAAATGTTATGAAAGCTTCTGCTAGCTTTCACCCAGATGAATGTGTAAGAGGTGCAAGGAAGCACCATCGCTGAATCACAGGTGACATCCCAAAACCATTGTCAAAACCCCACAGCTGCTGTCTGCTGAAGCCCATGTGCCTTCTGACCAATGCAGAAGAAGTGATGGCTTTTCTTCTTCCATCTTCCAAACACCACGTGAGACCTTCTCATGGATTAGAACATAAACCACAGCCCTCCTGGCAAAGAAGCATAAGAAAAGTAGTTTCCAGGCTTCTAGGCTTTGCAGTACTGGAGAGATTGTAGAAGAAAGCAGGAAAAGACTAAGGAGAGGAACGAAGGAAGGAAGGATGGACTTAAGTCTGAAGACACAAGAGTCCAATATGGGGACTTGAAGGCAGAGTGGTGGTGAAGGACAGGGCTGGACTAAGCCTCCAGGAATTTGGGGGCTAATCAGCAGCTCCACCTTCTCTTTAGGACAAAATCAGGGGGTAGCCAGAGCAGTATCATGGTGCAGAGTGCAGTTAGGTGACGGACTTCCCAGGTGATACGTACAGTCCTGTCATCTTCCTTGGTCAGCCTTCCCAGGATCCCACACCTCCAAGGCAGCCCCTGGGTTAACCCGGCTCTCCCTGAGACCCTCATTCTGAGGTCAGAGCCTGCTGGTGGAGGGTACCTGGGACTGCTGCTAAAATGTATTCCACTTTGGGCGTTTATCAAATGGGGCCACTTCTGCTGATCCTGATGTATCAATATTATGAGAAAGGAGAAGGAAAAAAACCAACTTTAAATTGCCTCCATCTCATGCATAGCCACAGACATTCTGGACGGCAAAATTCCACTAAGATTGTAGTTAAATTCCATTTTATAGGCTTCAATTTCCTCTTAACTCTCACCATGTACTTAAAGTTATTTTTCTTTTTTTAAGGAAACAATCAATTGTGACAGCTTTTTTTTTCTCAAGAAAATCACACCAAGATTTGTAGATACTTGTTCTCAGAAAGATAAATTTGCCATTGTTGTAGCATATGGAATATATGTTTGCTAAGTTCCTCTGAGAATCTTAGCTCAAAAATCCTGCCAGCTTATTTCTTAATGTCAGCTTCAGAAACTGGGGCTGCTTATTGAACTCAACTTATTTCCGTCCTCGGGGATAATAACAGGAGCCAGAGAGAAATGTACTTAGAATTATCCTTAAGATAGACAAGTTCATCTGTGGGCATATCCCCCACAAACGTGGGGAGAAAAACCTGCTAGCACTTTTGAAAGAATTCACTACACATGCAGCAGACTAAAACCCACGTGATGCTCTTTGAGTTTCGGGTAGTTCTGTTTTGAATAGAGAATGAGAAGGCAGCAGAATAATTCTTTGAATGGCTCCTAGACCTCTTGACGTCTTAAAATTTCTGTCCCATTGCTGATCTCAAAAGAACAAACATTAAGCCTATCAAGACAAGGGATCGACCCATGACTTCAGCAAATGCCTAATGAGTTTCCTAGGGGTATATGTTCCCTACGCCCAATTCCCAGTGGGGAACGGGTGCTTTACAAAACCTCTGGTAATGGGGCAGAAAAATGGTTAAGATAAATTGTACCAGAGATGGTAAAAACACAAATATTCAAAGATGAGGATTGTCTAATGGGCTGCAGCTGTTCCAGCTCTGCTCCTTGTAATGATCTGAGGCTTTCGGGACCATGGGGATCATTTATCGGTGATAGCTAACATTCATTGTCAGGCACTGTTATAAATCTGAAATCTTTTAAACAAGGCTATGCTGTAAGTATTATTATATTCATCTGACAGTTGAGAAAACCGAAGCACAGGGCAATTTAGTGCCTTGCCCTCACAGATAGCAAGGGATCGAGCTGGGATTAACGCCCAGTAGTCTGACTCCAAAGGCCATGCTTGGATCTCTTAGGACACTTGTCCCAAATTCTTAAGGCAGGATGTCCCCACCTACATGCTAGCAGCAAGTGCTGGATAAATCACTTGCCAATAGCAAATTTCCCAACTGCTATCCTAGGTACTTAGTAGGAGCTGGTGGGAGGCTACAAAAAGATGAGTTGCTTCCCCAGATGAATTTTAGAAGACTTCTGAGAAAATCCATGAACTCTGAAAGACTCAAGGCCAGGCTCCACATCTACTCATTACTCAGACCACTGCTACCTTTGGACGCACTCATAAATCGCTCTGGCCTATTTCATCACAGGTAGGATCAGAACATATGATAGCAGAGGTGTCCATGATTCCACCAGACCCTGGTGGGATTGGCCATTTCCTATGCACTGCTTTTTGGGGTCATTTATCCTGTCCCCTGCTGAAGCCAGCAGACCCAGGAAGCACTAAAAATCAGGCTGCACACCTGGACAAGGTGCAGTGCTTGGGAAATCATACATCTGGATTTGTCTGGGCCATAGTTTTGGTTTACTCCTGCTGTTGCAGTGCAATGCTGAATAGCACTCACTTTCGTTTTCGAGAGTCTCGCAGTGTGGACTGTGAGTGATGATATGGCACCGTGGACATCATCCAGCTCTTCGTGCACATAGCCAGGAAGGAGCCCCACGTTCCTGGCTCCTTTGGGGGGATGAGATGCTAGATAAATCCTCGAGAAATCAGGGCCTCAACAGCTCTGCAGATACTTATATCTGAGCAGAAAGCCTGACGACTTCAAGGAGATCTGGGACTATATACCATTTCTAAATTTCGTTCTGAGAGTTTTAAGCTAAGTATAAACCTTTCAGAAAACTTTTTTCCCTTTATGGATTTTCTCTCATCACATATGCAAAGCAGTTATTTTAAAAATTTGTTCCCAAAGCTATTATTTTCAAAAGTAACACTTCACTGTTGGTTTCTCTGTCCTCCGAGAATCCTCCATTAGCATAACAGGAAAAGCACACAGCCAGACTACACATTCCCATGGAAAGGGGGTCCCTGAGGGAATTGGGGAAAGATTTGATTGACAGGTAGATAATAACGACTGAGCCAAACTGAGTTTGGTAGTGGCAGCAGGATGATAGAGCTGATTGGAATGGAACAGAAGAGTAATAAAGACTAGCCGGTTCAAGAAGGACCTGATTGTTAGGAGAGGTTGAAGAGGCTTAATCTAAGCTCTGCCTGCTTCCCAAATTTAGTTAAGCCGGTGGTGCACAGGGCCCAGTCAGCCCACAACTTCTCGTGTTCATCCTGCACGCTAGAAATACGACTTAGCGCCCCAACCATCACCCCCCTCACCTCCCAGCCCAAACCATAAGCAAACTGAACCTGGAAGTGCCCTCCACACCCACAGAATCTGGTGACAACTTGGAGGACCAGCCTTCCGTGTAGATGTCCAACTTGGATAACTGACCTGCTCTCCCAGACATTCAAAGGCCACAGGGATCACTGACAAGCTTACATCAAAAAGATTTGAGTTTGTGACTTTGGTGAGTGAGTGGCGGTATCAGACTCTGAAGACTGCATTAAAATAGCCCTTGCTTCAATTTTTGGAACTCTCCTATCTGAGACTAATGTGGCCAAGAGCAACAGGCAACTCTGAATCTCACCAGTATGTACAGGAGTAAGGTATCTGAGGCCTTGAAAGGTACCCACCATGTAGAGACCCCCAGTGCTGAGCCCAGCAACATTTTGGGCTTCACTCACCTCTGCTTTACTCACCTCACCTCCACCCTACATTCTGTTAAACTCCCTGTGAAGCTTCTCCAAAGAAGCTGGAATCCTGGAACATCACGGTATGGGATGCTCTGTGTGGACAAAACCAAAACCTTGATTTGGGAAAAACCTTTGATATACCAGAGTTGGCACCTAGTACTTCCATTATCTCGGCCAGATTCCATGGGGAATTATCTTTTCTTCCATCTTGAGGTTGAATTCCAAACCTGGCTTACTATAATGATTCCTATTTCCATCAGATATTCTCTCTCTTTTTGACCAACACTGGAAGTCTTTCTCCATATCCTCATTGGAGACGTTCATGGGCCTTCTTTCCTGAGGTTCATCACTGAGTAATAATTGAGACCCATACATACCCCAATGCTTGTTGTTCAAACTATTTTGTGTCTACAGCAACTGGGAACAAACTCCCATTCTCAATTTAAATATTAAGAACAAGAGGCACAGGCAGCACATTACTGTTGGTTTCCGTCTTCTAGAACTCCCGCATTCCACCAGCTTTCACGTGACAAACTCCATTAAACGTCAGCCTTTCTTGCTTGGCATCTCACTTACTCTGACTTCTCAGGATTTGTGAATTAAATACATCCACACCATGATACACTTGAGTTTTTCTTTTCCAATTCGAAATAGGTTCCTCTAGTTCTTCCTCTTCAGATTGGCTCTGCCAGACTAAAAACCTCAAAATGAATTTAAATCTCAACTCCTAATAGAACACATGCCCTGGGATTCCTTATCTGTTCCTCTGCTATGCCAGGGACCACCATCCTTTTTAAATATCTAAAGCAAACAAAGGTGTAAATATTTTACTCCCATATTCAACAAGCAAATATTTATGTATTATAAGGGATTTCTCATGTGGGCATGCAGTAGGGGTTCAAGCAAGCTTTCAGGAGCATCATATCTACTTTGAGTTAGAGCTTGGAGGAAGAGGCAGCGTTCCATTATGTGTCAAGAAATAGTTTCGCCTAGTATTCATTTCTAATAAGAAAAAAAGAGGAGAAAAAAATACCATACGATTTGCTTTAGTTTTTATGAGTATATCAGAATATATCACTTCTGAATATAGGAGGATAGACTGGTTCTGAATGCAGGCTATATTGTTTTAAAGTATTTTAGCCATTAGCTATAGCTGTGACTGTCTTGCTTGTATCCAGACTTTGAAGAACAGATTTCTATTATAAATATTGATTCTATAAAACTATATAATTTATGAAACCCAAATATTCAAGATTCTATCAATAAAACTTTGTCTATCCTTGACCCTGTGCCTATTAGTAATGAGATGGATGAAACCAAGGGAGAGAAATCTGGAGTCATTTGCTCACAAAGACAGTTTGCAAGAGAGCCAGATTTCAGAAAAACGGGCTCATCAAATAAAAACACAACAAATAGTTAAAGGGAAAAAAATCCGCATAATTACCAGTTTATCAAATTTGCAGTTACCTGCTCATGATAGAAAAAAGAGCAATGTTCTCACAGTTATCGTATCCAAGAAAATTCTGACATAATCTCAGGTATCAGCCTTATAAAAATCAGGGATAAAGATGCTTTTGTTAGAGGGGCGCCTGGGTGGTGCAGTCAGTTGACCGTCTGACTCCTGGCTCGGGTCATGATCTCTGGGTCCTGGGATCCAGCCCCGTGTTAGGCTCTGGGCTCAGCGTGGCGTCTGCTTGAGATTCTCTCTCCCTCTCCTTCTGCCCCTCCTGCTCATGCTGTCTTTCGCTAAAATAAATAAATAAAAATCTTTTTTTAAGAAAGATGCTTTTGTTAGAAAGTCAGTAACTTCCGAGAACACTCACGATTTCATTTATTTTGAGACTAAAATTAAATATAGTGACTGTTAGTTTGGTTTGTGTCAGGGTGCAATGTTTTGTTGCTTTGTTTTTGTTTGTTTTCCTAATACTGGGATGTGATGTAAATTTTACCTATAATGGAGATCCGCCAAGGGGTCAATTTCGCTTTCACGCTGCAACTGTTGACAGAGGTTATGGAAGCATGAAGGATTCTGGGAAGCCTCATCTGGACTCAGTACAAGATGTCACATTTGAACATTATCTGCTGCCATGGGTATGGCAAGTGTGAGTGAAACCATTTCTTTTTTCTTTTTTCTTTCTTTTTTGTGGCGGTGAGTGAAATCATTTCTGTCAGATACTTTTTATTTTTAACCTCTGTGCAATTTGAGTGCTCTTCTTTTAGTTATAAAGAAAATGGATGGGACAAGAGAGAAGCGACCAGATAAAATCACACAAACAACACATAGCATAACTCTGACTTGAAACCAGATGTTGTAATGAGTAGTCCAGCAAATGTGTGGGGGTTGGGCGGTCGAGTGGCACTCGTGAATATTTGTGGTGAACTATTTCTTTCCATTTCACCAAGCTGTATACACTCCAAGAATTAAAATCACCACATCGCACTCTGGAGCTTATCCATTCCGAGTAATTATAGTTTCTTCACAGTAATGGTTTCTTTTTCAATGTGGAGAGAATTAGTTTTTTTTTTAAATATTAAGGTGAATAATCCTTATGCAATATAATCACTGACTGTTCGTTGTATGGAAGAGCTCAGTTGGCTTGCCAGACATCTCAGGGTGACCCTCTGGCTAAGTGGAAAGGAGTACAATGCGTTAACTTTGTGAGGTGAATATTGTACGTTAATTACATGGTGCCACAGAAGGAAGGGTGCTGTTTCTGCCCAACTTCTTTTGTAAAGGGTCAAGTCTTTACTTCTAAAATTTGATTTTTTTAGTCTCTACTGGGTTCATTGATAGTTCTTTTCCACATAATAAATGCTTAGCTTAGCCAAGAATTTTCTCTAGTTTTGCTTTAAAGTGCATGGTTTTCAAAAATATTCACTCAAATAATCCTTGCCTCTTTACCTCAGGGATGAGTGGCCTTTTTCAGGTTGAGTGTGGACACCGAGGGTTTCTCCTCAGCTACAGTTCCCCCACTTAGCAGTAGAAAGGGGCCAGCAGATATTTTAGGGATTCTTGCCAAATAGACTGCCGGTGTCAGTCGCTTCCTTTAGAGGTCTAACCACAGATGGCTCATCCTGCAGCAAGGACGGCCTCAAGACCAGCTTATTGTGGTGTACTCAAAACCACTGTGGATCCTGAACTTCCTCGCCTAAGGTAATTTCATTGTAAAATATCACTAGGAGATGCAAAGGCAGTAAAACCTAATCCTTCTTGAATGTTAATATTTAAATATGTAATTAATAATTAATATTAATTAGTTTATTAATAATTAGATCCCCAAAAAGCCACTCAAGAAAAGACGCACTTGGTCTTGAAAGGGGATAAGAATCTCTTCGGAAGGATACTATGTAAAAGCTGAGTGGGAGTAGGAGGAAAAAATAGTTTGAAAGCTAGTTTTATTGACTCTGCAAGAGAACGGAACTCAATGAGTTCTGTTTCTTTACAGACAGCTGCTTACAGTCCACTGACAGATTATAGCACTGTTAATGTTCTAGTGAACCTCAAAAAGGAATTGTAGCATAAACTTAAAGATTGCTATTTTTTCCTTTAAAAATGCACAGGAAATCAAGGTAGCACTTTACTGTGTTGTTAATACCAATAGTAATAAAATGTTTAAAACTGGGAAAAAAGTTGTGTCACAGCCTTAGAAGACACAGCTCTTGTCTCTAGGGATGGAAAGAGTTGTTTGTCCTATGAATTCCATTTGCATAAACAAATATTTAACGTTGATACTTGAGTGTTTCACCAAAAAGTAGTGCATTTTAGTGAGCTTTGTGAGATCCTGGAAGAATGTATCAGAAAAAAAAAATCCTTCTATATCCTAATTATAAAAACCATTGAAATATAAATTGTTCACTGAGCTTTTCTTATATTTTAAAATACGTATGTGTTAATTTGTGGGCAAACGGCAGTAGGAGAACAAGACTGTAACCCCTACAAATGACGGAAATGAACAAAGGAATATTAAAATGAGAGGAAGTATCTACTTGTTCATAATGGCCACATTCTGTGATGGTTATATCAAAACGTTGAGGGGTGGGGCGCCTGGGTGGCTCAGTCTGAGCATCTAACTCTTGATTTTGGCTCAGGTCATGACCTTGGGGTCCTGGCCTCCAGCCCAGCACTGGGCTCTGTGCTCAGTGGGGAGTCTGCTTGAGGATTCTTTCCCTCTCTCTCTAGCCCTCCCCCCTGCTCGTGCTCTCTCTCTCTGTCTCTCTCTAAAAATAAATAAATAAACCTTTAAAAAAGTTGAGGGGTAAATGCTGCCACACAAAATAGAACTAATCAGTTTAAACAGGTCAAAAAAGAAAATTATTTTATCTAAGGCAATGACAGGATCGTTCTATAAGATGTAATTCGCATTCTGGAATGGAAATAAAAGAGTATTTCCTTAACACCATAAACGTTATCTATCATTATATGTAATGAAGAAATTCTTCAAGCGTTTTAACTAAATTTAGGAAAACAAAACAAAAAACATAACCAAAATTATTAGTAAATATAGATCTGATAATATTAGCCTAAATGAACAAAAAACAATTTAAAAAAAGAAAGATACAAATTTGGAAAGAAAACGAGATATTATATTTATTTGCAGATATGATTTTCTAGAAAACCCAAAAGAAATCACTAAAAACAAAGAAAACTATTAGCACCAGAGAGAATCTTTCATACATACCTGATCCAAAAGAAATATACAAATAGCTCTGTTACGTACGGTGATACCTACTTTTTCCACGCCAGCTTTGCCAGGAGGTCCTGCACTGGGAATTACAGCAAACCCTCAGGTAGGAGTGAGCAGTAGAATTAAAAACCCATTGCACTGGGGAAAGAGCTAGATAACAAGTATTTAGGGGCAGGAAGGATATTTACATTTCACATACACCTTTCTAGTACTTGAATGTTTACTATGTATAACTGAGAACACTTTCATTCAACTTTTGTTTTCTATTCACACAAACGTATTTAACACAAAAAAAATTTATATTATTAGCTAAATGAATTACCTAATTCCTACTGTTGCCTACCAGTCTCATTTCCACTATATTTCTGAATATGACGATGCCTCAAAAAATATTCTACAAATATACTGTCATGATTCCCTAGGGAATGAACATCATAATTTGAGAAACACAGCTCTAATTTAATTTCAGTATAACAGTTCCCTAATTCAAGCACATCATACTGAAATATATAATTGAATCTTTATAGAATTCCAAGTTTGGACATGGTTCTAGCTGTTTGTGTACTTGTCTTCATTTGAGAGAGAAAAGAAAGGTATTTTGGGTCACTGTAAAAGCCAGTTTAGGAAATTTGAACCAGCCTGTTGAACAAAAGAGATAAAGAGTCTTTTTTAAAATCCAGACAATTATTTCTTTAATTAATATCTGTCAGTATTAGACAGACCACCTTCTAAATGCATAATTTAATTTCACGGACTGATGCCTTTCTTGGAAGTGCAGCCTTGTGTAGTTTGTAATTTGCAATAGTCGACTTCTTTATAGGGCCAAAGATTAAAATTGTTTAAAAGTTTAACCGTTTTATTGTTGCCCTACCATGGAGTAAAACAGCATTTGGAAGCCCAAGGTTTAGAATTCTCATAATCAGAAAGAAATGTTCTCTTGGCTATAACATATCTATATGCTATAATGACAAGGACAGTATAAATTTCATATATATGTATGTATGTGTGTGTATATATATATATTTACTTGTCAACAATAGTAGTCAGATCATTTCAAATACCTTTCTAACACTTTGAGGGATAAAACATAATAAAAAGGGTATGGAGGATGCAGATGACAGAGAAAATTACAGTCTAGCTGATAAATTCTATTAAACAATATAAATCATGAGATTTGGAAAGTAACTTTTTTCTAATGCCTATAGAGCATTTATAAAAATCAATCACATATTAGGCAAGAGACAACCCCCCTCATTGATTGCCCCCAAAGCAGGTACAAAACACTGAAGTCAATGCAATGAGTCAGCATTTATTTATAATTAAAAAATACTCAACCATTTGTATAAAAATACTCTCCTATATAACTCTTTGTTAAATGAAATCAAAAGAGCAATCACAAAATTCTTAGAAATAAGATAAGGATAATATTACCTATCAAGCACCATGATTCCAATAAAGGCAAAAATTACTGGAAAAAAACAGATCCTTAAATGCATTAGTAATCGATAAGAAAAATCATCTAGGTGTTCAATTAAAAAAATTTTGAGTAGAAATAAAGCATTACTAAAGATAACATAAGGCTGATGAATTAGAAAACAGAAAACTAATATAGTTGATTTTCTCCCATTCCCATTCCTAACAAGTAGCAGGGCCATAATGACTTCAAAGATCATCCCTTTAAACATTTTATTACACATCAGCACAATCAGCATAAGAAAGGCAGCATGTATACAAAAACCCTCTTGAAAAAGTGAATGAAGAAATATATTTAGTGGGGCTCCTGGGTGGCTCAGTCGGTGAGCATCTGCCTTTGGCCTAGGGTCCTGGAATTGAGCCCTTCATAGGGCTCTCTACTCAGTGGGGAGCCTGCTTCTCCCTCTCCCTCTGCCTGTCACTCTACCTACTTGTGCTGTCTCTCTCCCTGTCAAATAAATAAATAAATCTTAAAAAAAAGAAAAAGAAAAATATTTAGTGATTAAAAGAAGATACCTTCCATAACACATAAACAGACATAAATTCCATAGATATTGTAGAAAATAAACTTCGCATGCGTTGAAATGAGTGAAACTTTCTTGAGAAAGGGAGAAAATCCAAAAGTCTTAAATGAAAAAATAGAAATACGTTACGATGTAAAAATGATAAGTCTTCCATGACGAAAGATTTTGAACATGATAGTTAAAAAAAAAAGCTGATAAGGTGGGGGGGCAAATTTTTGTAACATGTATATACACAAAACCTTAATATTCCTGTTCGCCCAAGTATAAATCCATAGTAAAAGGATAAACACCAAGAAAAAAATGGACAAAGAATATAGAAACCAAATTCATGTGAGGGAAAATATAAAAGGTGAAAATGGACAATAAGTATATGAAAAATATTTTTAGATTTGCTGATAATTAGGAAAATGTAAATTATAAAATAAGAATTCAATTCTGACCCATCAAATTGGCAGAATTAAAATGTGTGGTGATCCTAAGATTTAGTGTGGATGGAGGGAAATGTGTGAATTGGAATATCTAGCAAAACATAGATTAAGACACAAGTAAGTGAAGATATATGTGCAGGGAAATTTTTCACAGCAATGTTTTTCGTAACAAAAATGGCAATTCCTATCAATAGAGGGAATATCAGATGTGTAAGTAGTAACTTTGAGGACGGGCCCAAAGACAGCAAGGGCACACACATTTATAAAATCTAAGCTATATGATTGTTGCTGAACAACAATTATGGTAATACAATTCAAAATTTGCCCCAAAAGATAACTTTCCTGGAAAATGAAAATAATCATCTCAAGAAGTAGATACCTGAGGGGCGCCTGGGTGGCACAGCGGTTAAGCGTCTGCCTTCGGCTCAGGGCGTGATCCTGGCGTTAGGGGATCGAGCCCCACATCAGGCTCCTCTGCTATGAGCCTGCTTCTTCCTCTCCCACTCCCCCTGCTTGTGTTCCCTCTCTCGCTGGCCGTCTCTATCTCTGTCAAATAAATAAATAAAATCTTTAAAAAAAAAAAAAAAGAAGTAGATACCTGAGCAGATCAATAAATAAGGAGAAAAAAGAAGAAAATGACATTATCAAATAACCACTTTCGAAAAAAAATACCACATCCAGAGATCTGCAGGATGAATTGATCAAATCTTCAGGGAATAGGTACTTCCCCTGGGATTTAAACTGTTCCAGGAATTAGTACACAATGAGATTTTTCCCATTTTTTTTCTTTGACTTGTTTTTTGTGACAAATGCACACATTCAGAATAGTACATGAAGCCTAAATGGCGACTATATATTAAGTGAGAAGCTGTGTCACCAGAATGCAGTCACACAAGAAACATCTCCCGCACACCTGATGTCCTCCAAGTTCATCCTTCCACCGTGGTCCCTTCGCTGTCCAGCCAGGTGGCCGGTATCACAACTCTCCTTAATAATTTTCTTGCTTTTCTTTTTCGGTTTAGCCTATAGGAGCGTCCCCAAATGATATGGTCGAATTTTTTATGTTTCTAAACTTTATGTGAAGGTACGTATTCTTTAGTGTCTAGATCCTTTTATTCCATACTTATTTATAAAATCCATTTATATTGTTGTTGCATGTTGCTCTTGTGCGTTAACTTTTACTGATTATTCCATTGCATAAATGTCATTGCATGAAAAGTCTGCAAGTCAGTTATCCAGTTTGCCATTGATGGATTTGTTTTGAGTTTTTAATTTTTGCAAGCAATGTTGCTAGGAACATTTTTGCATGTTTCCTGACAAGTAGACCTCAATTTCTCTAGCATGCACTCCCAGAAATAAAATTGCTAAGTTATGAAGTATATATATCATTAAATACTAAAAAATGCTAAACTGTTTCGCAGAGTTGTTACACCAATTCGCATTTTCCCCAGCAGTGCATGAAAATTCCTATTGCTGTACATCCTCATTGTAAATTTTTCGACTTGATGATCTGGTGGCCATGGTTTTAAATTTTATTTGCTATCAAAGTTGAATACTTTCCCCTGTCTATTGATCATTTAGATTTACTCTTTTATGAAGTACCTATTGAAATATTTGGTCCATATTTCTCTTTATATTTCTTTTTAAAGAATATTGATTTGTAAAAAAATTTTTTTTAATTTAAAAAAAAGAATATTGATTTGTAAATATTTGGTATACGAGTCTTTTATTGGTCATATGTATTATAAATATTCTCTTCCACTCATTGGCTCTTACCTCTTTATGGTATCTTCTGATGACCAAAAACACTGAATTTTACTGTAGTTGGATTTATCATTTTCCTTAATATACAGACATTTTTGTCTTGTCTAAGATATCTTTCTATATCTCCAAGTTAATAAAGACATTATCTGCCATATTATCTTCCTGTATATTCTTCCAAAACCTATTGTTTGTATTTTCCTTTTAGGTCCTGCATGCACCCAGTGATTCTGTGTCTGGCATGATGTCCAATACCATTTTTTCCATGCAGATGTCTCATCGCTCCAACATAATTTATTGAAAAACTCTTATATTTGCTAAGTATGCATGGATCCATATATGCAAGTGCATATATGCATCGATCTATTTCTTGTTCCTTTATTTTGATGTGTCCAGCTCTGCAGTAATACCACACTGTCTTAATTAGTGTAACATTATAATGAATCTTGAAAATTGATAGGGAGAGTCCGCCTACCCTGTCTAGGCCTTTTTGAAGCTTTACACTTCCATATAAATTGAGATTTTGATAAGGATGGCAATAAACTTATAAATCAATTTGTAAAATGAGACGCTTAATTAACTTGCATCTAAAGTGTACCTCTTCTCTGAGGAATTATTTCATGGGAAAAAAATTGCTGTTTCATCTTACACTTTAAACACTCTCCATCAAAAAGGTATGCCAATTTTCTTCTTGATATGTTGCAAGTCTGTGTTTATCTTAGACTTATGATCCATAAAACAAACAGGTGGGATTTTACACAGCTATTCTCACACTGGCACTTTAACACGTTTAGAATTAATTATTTTTATGTAATAAGGCTTTTAGTGAAGTTTTCTTGATTGCTGATTCTGTGAAAAGAAACTCTTTACGAACCAAGCTCTGCTGAAAAAATAAAGTTTCCTGATAGGTGTATGTATGTATGTATATTTCAATAGTACATGAAATTGAGAATTGATTGGAACAGATATTTTGACGGCTTAGAAAGCACATCGGAGTTCAATGTTAAGTAATGTAGGAATCTATAACCTTCATTAATATATTTTAACTTTTGTTATAACATGCTCATAACATTTCATTTGGAAAGCACAGAGAAATAAAACAAAACTCACCCAAAATGACTTCAACAAAATTAACAACTGTTAATGTTACTATAAACTAAATTTCTTTCTTGATTTTACATTCAGCCACATACTGATATGTCTATATATCTCAAAACCATATAAAAATAATTATTCCAATAACTGGCACCAGAGATCTTTCGATAATTTTAAGGACAGTTTTGTATTCTCAAAGAACAGGCAGCTTCAATTCCGTATAATTTTCTTTGGAGCACAGGAAAAGACGGAAGACTATTCAATTCATTTTCTGAAGCTTGAAAAACCTAGAGGGCAAAATACGACAATCAGCATAAGTAAACAGAGGCAAAACTCATTTAGGAATGTAGAAGGAAAATCTGTAAATGAAACACCAGAAAACAGATTTAAACGGCATATTGGGGGGCACCCGGGTGGCTCAGTCTGTTAAGCGTCTGCATTTGGCTCAGGTCAAGATCTCAGGGTCCTGGAATCAATCCTCCCCACCACCTCCCACCACCACCCCCACCACCACACTGCTCAGCGGGGAGTCCGCTTCTCCTTCTACCTCTGCCCCTCCCTCCACTTGTGCCTCCACACACAGGTGCACTCTCTCTCTCTCTCTCAAGTAAATAAATAAAATGTTTAAAAAAAAGAAAGAAAGAAAGAAAGAAAGAAAGAAAGAAAGAAAGAAAGAAAGAAAGAAGAAAAGAAAAAGAAAGAAAAGAAAAAAAGAAATGTTATACTGGAAGGCCATCTACCATGCTCAAGGAGAGTCAACCTCAGGTATGTGAGGATGGCTTACAATTAGGACGTTTCTAAATATATTTTGCAACACCATCAAGTCAAATGGGTAAATAAGGAGACTGAGAAGGGAGGCCAGATCTGCCAACCTCTCGGAGTCTACACCGGGGCTGCAGAAGGAGGAACAGGAAGCCAGCCCTCCCAGAGGCATCAAGAAACAGCCAGGAGCTCACCAAGACCCGGGTTCCGTGCTTGGTTGCCCTTGGCCCTGTCTCCTCTCCACTTCCTCTGCAAGTGCTGGTTCCAGAACTAATAAGATGGACATTTATAAAGCCATTAGAACTGAGAGGGAACCCAAGGAGAAGAGTTTAAGGTAAATACCATTCCTACCTTATCTCTTTTTATTTCAGAATGAGTAAACAGAAAATGCAAAACACTATCCTCTATGAGAGAGAGGAGACAAAAGCAGCAATCAAGTGAGAGAAGAAAATCATAGTTCTATAATTTCAAAAAATATGAACTCTAAGAAATAAAAGATCAAAAGTGATGTTATAAGGTAAAAGTGTGGGATAAAAATGAAGACTGGCTTACGGGAGAATATAAATTGTTTGAAAGATTAGGTTAGTAACAATTAATGTAAATAACGTTAAATTGTAAAAATAATTTAGAACACTGAAGAAAAAGGAGAAAATGAAGAATTAATTTAAATTTCATTTATCACATGTAAACACATTTCTTAGATGTGATATTACAATATTTTTGCTATGTACATCTGAAGAAGGTAGGACTGTAGATAATGAATATAAAAAACGTATTTTCTTGATTCTTATATATGTACTCTAATATTCTATTTTACATAAAACCACTTAATGGTTCAATAACAGCTTTTGGAGAAAAAAAGAAACATTTAATGTAAAAAAAATTTGCTGAGAAAATATTGAATACATTAATACACATCTGTAATATTTTTCTTCTTTTACGTCACAAAGTCTGAATTGAAACCTCCTTCACACTCCGAGACTAACAATCCTGTGAATCACTTTGGCCACAGACTGCGGTAAAAGCATCACAAACGCACACAGTCTTTCCTAGCTCCTGGTCAAGTGCTTGAAATTTGAGGCCCTTTATGATTACTAACTTAATTTCAAGGAAAATCAAAGAATACTAGAATTCCAATTCCAATCCCAAATTCGTTTAAAGGCCTAGTTTTTTTCTTTTAATTTTACTTGAATAACAGTGCAGAATATTAAGGTTTTCCTCACAAGTCCGATGGAAAATTTTGACAGATTATGTTTGGCACCTGAGTGACATCTTTGAAAATTCCAGGATCCCTTCTTTCCCCCTAACTTTGCTGAGGTATAACTGACAAATAAAATTGTATATATTTAAAGTCTCCAGGGGCGCCTGGGTGGCACAGCGGTTAAGCGTCTGCCTTCGGCTCAGGGCGTGATCCCAGCGTTCTGGGATCGAGCCCCACATCAGGCTCTTCCACTATGAGCCTGCTTCTTCCTCTCCCACTCCCCCTGCTTGTGTTCCCTCTCTCGCTGGCTGTCTCTGTCTCTGTCGAATAAATAAATAAAATCTTTAAAAATAAATAAATAAATAAATAAAGTCTCCAAAACGACAATTGGATACATATACTTTGTGAAATGATTACCTCAGGCAGGTTAATGAGCACATCCATCACTTCACGTCATTCCCTTTTGGGGGAGGGTGTGCCATGCGCACGTGTGGTGAGAAGACAAGAACTACTCTCAGCAAATTTCAAGGATGCTTTTTGAGGTGACGGTTTCTACTGTCTTTAATTATATTATTGCCTGTGTGACATGATGTCTGCTGCATGAGCAATAACTTTTAATTTCAATGTTTCATCCACTGTAATATTTCGGAAGATACTTTTAGCAACAATTAAGAATCCATGTTTAACTTTTAAATACTTGAGATGCTACCAGTGAGCATAACTGAAATGATACTAAGTTCCCCCTTGGACCTCATGAGGTGACCACACGGGCAGATAATAACCATGTCTCAACTCACTCCCTTGCTTGGGGGCTGCCAAAAAATCTTTTGATATTAATTTTAAGACACAGCATGATTTCAGAAAATTGGATAAAACATGCATCTTTGGATGGAGGACATTCAGAAATAGCATGTATGTGCACTTCATATATTTTTTTTCACAAAAGTGATATTATAATAGGATGTGCTTTTACATTTTAAGGCTATTTATTGGGAGTGTTTTTCCATACTATTATCGGTTCTTTTCATTTTTAATAATAGAATAATATTCATTTTATGGTTATGCCATATTCAAAATATTATTTGGGTCACATTAGTTGTTTATAATTCTATGCTATATAAATAAGCAGTGCTACGTAGCAAATCTTTGTGAACATCCAATATGAATTCCCAAAGGCAGAGTTTCTGGGTCAAAGGATGTGCACATCCTTCTAAAGGCTTTGACTGCTTCAGGCCTAAGTGTCCTACAGAAAAGCCATGTCCTATCCTCCTGCTGTTCTTCCTCTTCTCCTCCTTCCTTTCCTTCTTCCACTTTTCATCTAATTGCCACACAGCTCCAGTCTTGCCTCCTCTTAGAAGCCTTCATTATATTCCCCGAACAGTTAGGTGACCCTGCTTCTGCTCTTCTATTTTTCTTATGTTTCTAATCCCCCTCATTCTGAGAAAGGTTTGAGGCCGCACGGTGTATTTAATTATTAATTTGCATTTTTGTGTCTTCATCCGGTCTCCGAGCTTCTGCCTGGCAAGGTCCCTGGATTGTTTATCTTTGTATCCCCAGCACCGAACTCAGTCAATTTTCAGTAAGTGCTTGTTAAATGAATTCAGGAGGAAATAAATGACTGCTCTTGTTTGTTTGTTTTCAGCTATCATGTCATTTTTTTCTTTTCCCTTTTCTTTTGAAGTTTTCAGAGATTTTAATAGACCTGAGCATATTAATTTCAAAAAAGAAAGGAAAACAATTAGACAGCTTCAGCGTTTTAAACTCAGATGCCCTCAATACCGTAGTACGATTAGAGCTACTAGTAAGTGAACAACTGCTAATTGTCTAACCCAAACAGTCAGGAAGGGGAAACAAAGATGTTACATACACTTGAGTGGAGAAACTGTAACATTTATACTCAAGGAAGATAACGCTGTCCCCAAACAAGCACCCACTTATAAGAAATGTATACAGGGTTGAAACTCACATCCCTAGCCCCTCCAACTTGGAGGGTAAAATTAGTCATCACCCGAAAGGTTAAAAATAAAACTACAGTAGCTGTGTATGAGAGATAAACACTTTTCTTCCTCATGTGGTTGTGAGAATGCCAGATTTCCGGTCCATTATTTTGGCAGGTGTCTCTTGAAATGAACAGTCGAGAGGCCTGGCATGATTTGACAGCATTTTGACAGGACAGTGTCTCATTCGTGCAGTTCCTGAGTAAATTGGCTTCAGAATCTCCTTTAATGGAATTCCAAGTCAGAGCGATTTGAGGCAGCCACGTCAGTTTACATTATTCTCCCCCAGCCTCCAAAGACAACATGGGTTCTCTGTCAGCTCTCTGCAGACACGCTGTCCGATTAGCCTCAAGTTTTATAAAGCAAAGGAAGTGAATTTACTTTACTAAATTTCAAAAAGAAGGGGGGGGGATTTTCATAAGCATTCCTCACGGGACCATCAGGTTACTTGAATACAAATCCATCTTTTCCAGGAACCAGCTACTGAATTTAAACCATGCACTTAAGTCCAAGGATCTTCATGTGAAAAATGGGCATGAGAATAATATCTACCTCTTAGATCTGTTGTGTGGATGAAATGAGAAAACCCATGCAAAATTCGTAGCATGTTGCCTGGTCCCAGGGCAGGCTCAATAATGTCAGCTCTGACTACTCCGAAGAAGACTTCTTCACCTTGTGGCACCTGGGAATAAGAACCTCAAAGGTCATTTGAAGAGGTCATTTCACATGCAAAGCCATCTCCACTTACACATAAAACACAATGTGTCTACATCTCAGCAGAGCCCCAGGCAATCCCGGGAGAATACAAACAAATGTGCATTCAAATTCTGTTCACCTCACCATTCTCGGTTTTACTATACATTTATAACATGTATAGAGGTATCTTTTTATTACCGGAGTAAACTATGTTCATTACTGAAAGACACAAAGAAACTTAAGTGTGAACACAACCAACAGTAATCCCATGATCCAGATGTAAATACAAATAACATGAAGGTATTTCTCCTTCTACTTTAATTTTTCATTTAATATTACTTTGTGAAGATTTTTCAATATCTCTTTTTTTTTGAAGATTTATTTGAGAGAGAGAGAGAGCATGGGATTGGGGGGGTGGGGTGCAGAGGAGAGAGTCTTAAGCAGAGTCCAAGCTGAGCACAGAGCCCAACACAGGGCTCGATCTCACGACCCTGAAATCATGACCTGAGCCAAAACCAAGAGTTGGAAACTTAATCAACTGCACCACCCAGGGGCCCCAAGATTTTTCAATACCTTTAAGTATCCTTCTAAAACTCTGACTACACAAGAGTTGTGGGTTTTTTTGTTTTTTATAGATTTTATTTATTTATTTGACAGAGAGAGAGACAGCCAGCGAAGAGAGGGAACACAAGCATGGGGAGTGGGAGAGGAAGAAGCAGGCTTCCAGAGGAGCAGGAGCCTGATGTAGGGCTCGATCCCAGGACCCTGGGATCACGCCCTGAGCCAAAGGCAGACACTTAATGACTGAGCCACCCAGGTGTCCCGTACACAAGAGTTTTTAAAACAATTTCCCGGGGCGCCTGGGTGGCACAGCGGTTAAGTGCCTGCCTTCGGCTCAGGGCATGATCCCGGCGTTATGGGATCGAGCCCCACATCAGGCTCCTCTGCTGGGAGCCTGCTCTTCCTCTCCCACTCTCCCTGCTTGTGTTCCCTCTCTCGCTGGCTGTCTCTATCTCTGTCAAATAAATAAATAAAATCTTTAAAAAAAAAAACAAAAAACAAAAAACAATTTCCCATTATTTGACATTTAAATTTTTCCTAATTTTAATTTATTATAAATTATCTTCCGCTGAATGCTTTCATATACATCTCTATAAAATAAATGGAATTAATGACTTCTAAGGAAGTATAAAATTTGCATAAATATAAATTTATCTCTATATTTTTATTTTTTCTAAATATATTTTAATAAATTATATTCTCAAAAGTAAAGTATGAGGATGTCATTTTTTTCTCACTTCTACTAGCATTGGACATTAACATATACACATTTTTTGTCTCCTTTGCTGCTTTATTTTGCAGTTTTTAGATCTACTGCCAGGGTATATATCATTTATGCATTTTGTACTGAAAGTATATATTGAGTGCCTATTTTGTGCCAGATTTATTGCCAATATTTTGTTTATTCGTTCCTTTATTTAAAAGCATTTATTGAGGGCTTGCTAAATAATTGCCATTTGTATTTTTCCTGTTGTGATTTCCAGCATTTTACTTCTACGTTTTTAGTAAGACGTTTGTTATTTCCCAGTGCCTTGTAAAGATTGCTGCTCTGGATCCAGCTTTTAGTCCATCATATAGCCTGCCATTATTTTTCCAGTTTTGTGTGCCTTTTAGTAATATTTACTTATAAATGCGTATTTCCATTTTACAAAGAAAATACAGGTTTTTATGAAGTTAGCATAATAAATTGACCGAAGAAAGCCTAGTATTTCNGGGGGGGGGAGGGGGTGGAGCAGGGGGCTGAATGCTCCCACATACTCATAAGCTGGGTTTTTTAAATACAATAAGAATAATTATTATAACTTTTCCCAGCATATATATAGGTATTGGCTTTGTTTCTTTAATTTTCCTGGGCCCACTATAAGTCATTTGTGATTCTGTGAATTTTATCTTCATATCAGAAAATTTGTCTTCTAATACATCTAGATCATTTTATTGTTTCCCTTCTGTTCTTATTTCTTCTTCATGATCCCTAATCTCGGATATCTTGCTGCTCTCTTGCGTTACCTTCTCGCTGATTACTTTTGCTTCCCTGGCCTATTTTGCTATATTTTAGGAAATGTCTCAAATTTATATTCACCTTTGAATTTTGGTGTAGTTTTTTCTTTACTGTTTTCTATGTCATGTACCATTCTATTACTAAGTTAGTCTGAACCTCAAAGTCCTCTTTAACCCCATTGCCATTGCTGTGAATTCTTTTTCAATATTCTTTGAGTTAAGAATACATAATTTCGTTTTACAATTGTATTGATTGCACAGAGCAAAATCTATTCATTTTAGGTGTGTTTTGTTTTGTTTACTATAAAACTTTTCCAGAAGAACATTTATGCAAAATGCAGCTCTCTCCTTTATTTTCTATTACAGCAATTTTCGAGAGGCAATAAACCACACACTATACACAATTCTTTCACTCCTTCTTGTACAAGCAGTCTGGCCAGGATTTGTATTGATGTAAGAACCATGCAGGGGATTCTCCTCAGCCATGCTCACTCTCCTCCCAGATGCTGCCAGGATTTCCGTGGAGCTTGCGTGTGAGAGTTTGCTCCTGTAAAGGTAAAATACCCACAGGAGGGGTCGAGCACCCTGCAGGAAACTGGGCATGTGCGTGGATGGATCAACAACAGAACTGGGCTATCTTAGACTTTCTGATCTGGTTGTGATGAAGCAGGTCCAAGAGCAGGTTTTTACCACCTGTTCCCACAGTCCAATCCCAGCTAAAGGGACAAGTTGGGGCTACACTTGCCCTCCTTCCTACTGCTAATCTTCTGTGTCAGGCTGGGCTTCAGATGCCTACATGCATTTTCTTGATGTGACAGTTCTTGCTGTGAGAGAGCAAACAGAGATGCCTCGGAAGAGTGAAAGAACTCTTCAGTAGAAGTATTCCAGGGGCTCGTGTGACTCATGAATCCGCTTACTCTTTGGCCCTCTGCTGATTTGAGAATGTTAACATGATTGCTAGATTTCCTCCTCATAAACCTGTGTCATTATCCAACACGCCTTCTTAGAAAGTAAACCTCCTCGAATCATTATATCATCCTTATATTTAAAAGAAAAATTATTTGGAACCAGTGAAAACATTGTCCCAGGTTTCCTTTAGAAACAGATGTATATTTCTTTGTAATAACGTGGACCATGAAACTAAATCATGAAGTATCAGGCTGTGGGCAGAAATGCTTTATTTGAGCCAATGGGAGAATCTATGCCAGACATTGTGGTAGATTCTAAGAACAAAACCTTCAACATGGTAGCTCTCTGCTCTCATTGAGCATAAGGTCCAGTGGGAAATATAAACAACTAATAAATGAAGTCTATGTAATAAGTGGGAAGGCGGAGGAACTTTCCAGGGCCATGGGAGCATAGAAAAGGAGCGTGGCCTCAGATGTGTGATGGCAGAAGTTATTTCACAGAGAATTTCACACCTGAGGAGTTGAGAGTAGTCAAGCTGAGTGAAGTAAGAGTGTGGGGAAGGTCATGTGGGGCAGGCAGATTTGAAAGGTCTTACCTCAGGATTCTGAGATGACTCTCCATGAACATCTTTTCTTAATCATATGGAAAAGCTGGACATGAAAAGAGCATGGTACTGTGAGGCTTGAGCCAACCCATCTCAAAAGAAATATGCTGAACTCAAGCTTTTATTGTATTTTTCACTTTTAGAACATCAGTTATCTTTTTCATGATTCAGTTCTCTGCTGAAATTCTAAACTGTGTCATATAATTTCTTAGAGATGTGAATCGAAGCTATTTAAAAACCAGTCAGGATCTTCTGTATATATACTTTATTGCCTTTTGTTCTCTCATTGTTTTGGTCAGTTGTTCTTCTGGCGTGCCAGGTAATTTTCCAGTAAATGCTGGACTTGATGCGTTAAAAAGCTATAGAATAATTTAAGGTTCTAAATGTTATCATTTTTGCCTATAGAGAATTTATTGTTTCAGGCAGGCAAATTGCAGATAATCTTAATCTAGTTGGAGATTTAGCTGACTCAGTTAGTTGGTTTCATTCTTGGTGAGGGCTAGTCTATTTCTAACTTAACTGCACTCTTATACATAGCCCTTTGTTTGCCCAGCTGGAAGACTATACTGTTTTCCACGGTCCCTTCTACTTGGCCTTCCCCAAACTCCAATTTTTGCCTCCCCTGTTCTGAGAGACTGTCCAAAGCTCTGCTCAGCATCTTGGTGTCTAGATTTGCCACTTATAAATTGGCAGATACTGTAAAAGGAAAAACATAGGTGAATATCAGTTTCAACTTAATGCATACTTGAAGTGCTTTTAAATGTATCAATTACAAAATATTCTATTCAACTTCACTAATTATTCTTAGTTGTAGTATATGACTATTGGAAAGAGAAATCATAATCCCTTCCCCCTTAACTTTTTTTATTAACATTGGTTCAATTCATTAAAGATTAACCTATCTTCTTTTTATATGGGGTACTGAGCCCAGAACTCATTCTTTTTATTAGAATTGCTGATTTGAAATCTGCTCCATTCACATCCCTACAGCTCTGGTTGGTACTGTGAGAAATAAGGCCAAACAGTGAATGGAAAATGATATTCTTAACATTTACTCTGGTCTTTGAGCTCAAATGGGGAGGGGCTTATCATAATATCACACTGCTGTATTTGTTGCCTACACGAAGTGAGGACCACACCTTCCAAACCCTGAAATCATCAGTAATGATTTATATTATCAGAAACTAGATTCAAATGAATATGTGTTTTTCCATTAAATAACACATGGCTAAATCTGTTTTTTGTACTGTGGTTTCCCCAGCAGCTACTGCAGAGCTGATACAGTCTATCAATAAACGGGTACTGAGTGAATAGATGAATAATAATTGAGTGTCATAACCTACAGTATGTTAGGTTACTCTGCCCAGAAAGTACTCATTAATTAGTCCGTGTAATGATAACAACTCTTACAACAATGTGGTCTCGCTTTCCCAGCTTTCCAGTTGGGCACACTATCAGAAGAGGAATGCCTTCAAAACTCAATCTGATACACTAAGCAAGCGCTTTATGTGAAACTTTGCTCCACATTGACACGCTGACCATTTCTTCATGTAGCAGCAATGCCTATATTCAATTCCGCAGGTAACATCTCCCTCCCACTTGGAATTTTTCTTAATCAAGCGTCACACAATGGAGGACTCGCTGGACAGGGGTTAGGGAACTGGTTTGGCTCTCAGCTCTGTCTCCATCAGGCTGTGTGTCACAGGAGAACCTGACCTACCTCTGTGTCTGCGTTGGCATTTCCCCCCTGGGCATGATAAAACAACATGACTACTGTGAGAATTCACTGGGGTAAGAATGAGTTCTTCCAGGGTATATCATATCACAGGCACTCCTAAGACATAAGTTCCCTTTCTTAGTGCAAGTAAAGAAATCTTTTAGACTTTATTTTTCTTACTGTGGCTTGAGTAAATTAATCTGTGTTAGGCTATGTAGAAGGTAAAGCCCTATGAAAGGAAACAGTGATGGACAACTTATATTAAAAAAAGGCTATCACAGAAGAGCATGTATTGTTCAGTCCTTTAAGTATCAAAAAATGTACTTACTCCATTTACAAAACTTCAGCCTGCTTTACGGTCTTCTGTGATATAGACTATACTCTTATTTGTTCCAGAAATTCTATGATGTTACCAGCATTAACAGACCCACCCCTTCACCCTGTAGGAGGAATAAACTGCTCCCTTGGGCCAAGAAAAAAAGGCAAATTTCCACAAAAACAAATAATTTGTAGTTATGGGATTATTGTCAGGTCTAAAGATAATAGGCAGTTGGGTAGACATCTCCTGACCTTGAGGTAGGTATAGCTATCCCCAAGGACACCACCAGCGGTTACCTTCCTTTGGCAATATGCACAATCGCCACTTCCGCCCCTCCCCCACTGTCCGCCTTGCTGTTCCAAAGACAATCACTCTATATCACAAAAATGAAACAGGAGAGCATCTGTCCTACCCTATGGATGCCTCTATTATATCCCTAACTCCTGCAGAACTTTCTCTTTATGCCAATCATCCTTCTCCCCATTCTTTATAAATCCTTAATAATCCATTCATATATATGTGCCTTTGAACAAGGATGTGGCTAGAATGACACTGATCTGGCCAGGAGTGTTGGGCTAAGTATCTGGGGAAGCCTACAGACCCCTGTGTTATCTGTTGATTTAGGGCAAGTTCTCAGAAATTCAGAATCCTCAGGTACTAGCACCAAAACCAGGCACTACAAAAAAATTATTGGATCTGCCTATCCTGTTCAGCTATCAGTCATTCACCATCTGAGATGGGAAGACATTTTAGATTACAAGGAATTCATTTTTAACATTTTTAGACAAGGAAGGACTCCTTTGAAAATCTGAGATTATTTATGACTCCTTTAATAAAGTATAATAATCAAAAATTTACACTATCAAGTAATAGAATTCCTCATCAAAGACAGTAAGAGGAGCGCGATTCCTAGAACAATGCTGTTGCAGACTTTGAGTCCCCACCTTCGAACCTGATATGTGACAATTAGCTCACATGGGCCAGAGAGAGATCCCAAGAGGCAGCACGGTCTCATGAGCCAAGCATTAGCATAGGTGTCAAATAGACAAGAATTCAGTTTCTAGAAGAGTAACTTATGGGCTGAGTGACTTATCCTAATTGTTATATAAATGAGAAAACTAGACTCAGAAAATATGAGTAGTTTTGCCAAAGTTTGCAAAGAGTAAATTATGAATCCATATCTGATGGGCTTCAAATCCATATTCTCTCCCATATGTTATCCTAACCAGAAAAATAGGAAAGCTAAAAATAACATTTTCTTATTAGCTCTAAAGCCATAAATCTGCCATTTACAAGTCTATGACTGAGATGGAAGAGTCTGAGGCCAGACAGCAAGCATTTAGAAGATGGGCCAACATCTAAGTAAAGCAAGTCCTATACGCTGGAGTAAGAAACTCCAGGAGGGGATTTAGAGCAAGTAACGTTTACCAAGCAGAGGAAGGAACGCCGGACTTACATTAAGCAGTGCTTAACCAGAGTATTCTGATGTTATTTCTTCAATTTGTCTCTGTTAATACAAATCACTGTATCTTACACTCAATGAATGCTGATACTTAGCTGTTCCAGGCAGGGAGTCTGCTTTTTTTAAACAAATATATTATCTTAAAATGATGTCATAAAAACAGAAAAGCAGGCAACTATATTTCTTACAAATAAAATATGACTTTAAATACGACTAAAAGAAAAACGGGCTTCTGTATTTCTGAAGCCTAATTGCTGGATTTGTTACAGCAGAGTTCAGGTCCCAATTCCCTCTGTTATTAGCTGGGTGACCTTGGGCATGGGACTGGACTGTGCTCCAACTCCCTCAGCTATGAAAGAGATAATAATATTTCTCTCACATAATATTTATTTGGAAATTAGGCCAAAATAATGTAAAAGGGTGGTTGGTGAACTGAAGCTTGAAAAGGTTACTGTAAGTTTCTGTGTCTAGAGGTCAAATCAGAATGTCAACTTGGAGTCAATTTTCTGTGCTTAATAAAACAGCTCTCCCATTGCTCCTGACATGCAGAGCTCTTGGAGCCCAGGGGCCTCCTGCAAGGGAAGAAACTGAGATACTATGATTCAGAGTTAGGGAAGTGTGTTGTCATAGGCCAGGATGATGCTGATCGATACTCAGTGGCAGGTAAAGGGAACGGAGGCCCTGAACTAAAATGACATTGGCATCAAGAGAGAAAGGCTGCAGACAATTTGGTACTAAATCTGAGAGGGGGTGGGGTATTGGGAGGAGAGAGAAAAGAGAAAGCCACCCAGTCCAGCCTTCCTGGGACAGACTCGCACTTTGAAGAAGTGGCTGTATGAGTGACTTTAGCTTTCACGCCAGAGAACCAGCCATCTTGGCATGGAATTTTCTCTGCTGAGGAACAGACTGTCCTGTCTCTAAGAGCTCCTACGTCAGAACAGGAATGTGCACTAGTCCTTGTGGAGGGGAAAGACTGGAGCTCAGTTCCTAATCTATGGCTTTGAGTATGACCCTAACCCTAAGGACAATGCTTCCTGCTGGTAGGTGAAACTCTGCCACGCAGGTAGAATCATGATCGCAGCCAACACATTTTCAACATAGATAAAAATTCCCCGCAGAGACCTCAGAAGATAGTTTTTTGATGTGTAACCTTGAAGAGAACCCAGGTCACTTCAACCACAGCAGTAACTGATTGCTGCAGAAACATTTACTGAGCACAACACTCCATGCTGTGCTTATATTATCTTCTTTAATCTCGAAACAACTAATGAGATTGGCACTATCATTCCCATTTTATGTATAAGAACACTGAGACTCAGCAAGGTTAAAACTGTGCCCCGCCCATAAGTGATAGATGCCAGGTTGAAAATCAACTCTAGGAGCCTGGGAGGCTCAGCCCATTAAGCATCTGCCTTCAGCTCAGGTCATGATCTCAGGGTCCTGGGATCCAGCCCTGCATCGGGCTCCCTGCTCAGCAGGGAGCCTGCTTCTCCCACTCTCCCTTTCCCTATGCCTCTGCCCTGCCCACCACTCCCTCCCCTACTTGCGCTCTGTCTCTCAAATAAATCTTCTTAAAAATTTTTTAAAAATTTAAAAAGAAAAGAAAATCAACTGTGTCCTAATTCCAAGCCTCACACTTAACCCTTATACTTTACTGCCTTGAAATCACTTCTTGACATAGTCTTTGACTTTTCAACAAGCCAATATTTGGGCTGCAGCCATTCCAGTGAAAGATTTCTGCTCTAGGAAATTTTCTGCAAGTGGCCACAGCAGAACTCCTGTCCCTCGGAGTTTGAGCTTCAAATTATATTCCAGTTTCCCAGAGTCTATGAGGTTTAAAAACAGCTGGGGCTTGGGGCACCTGGGTGGCTCAGCTGATTACACATCCAGCTCTTGATTTCAGCTCAGGTCATGATCTCAGGGTCCTGAGATCGAGCCCCGTGTCAGCTCCATGCTGGGTGTGGTGCCTGCTTAGGATTCTCTCTCCCCTGCTCCCTCTGTCCCTCCCCGTTACAAAAGAATAACAAAAAACAAAAAATTAGTCTGGCTTTTTCTTTCATACGTTACCTCAGGGCTTTAGCACGTCTATAAATGCAGTCAGCCCAGCAGGGTGTCACTGGAGTAACACACCCAGGCAGCTATGCAAACAAAAAATAACTTTGCTTTTAAATGACCAGTAGACCTTGGATGACTCGCAGTCAAATAAGCATTGCTACGTTCACAGGCTTCTCTAAAAAGATCCCAGCCCTCCAAATTTGTGAAAGTAAACCTGAAGTCTCCAGTGATAATAGAGATATAGTTCAATGATTACGAGTCGTGTAGTTTATCTGGCTGCCTAGGTACCCAATTTATAAATTTTTCCTCACACTAAAGAGCAAAATGTGATGCGTCTTATAACATTATTTGTATTCAACTTGGTTTAACCCTGTCTCTTCAAGCCTAGCCACCCTGTTTACAACAAATGCACATGGTAATAAGCACAGACAAACTGTCTGAGTCTTTGTAACAGCTCCTGGGAGATGCTTCATTTTTAGCAAATATGAATTTTGCAACATCAAGCGAAGAGATTCTGTCTCAATGGACTACGCTGTGAAAAGCCGAGAGATATACCATCTTATTTTAAGTACCAGACTGTGAATTTTACTTTATTTAAATTTTACTTAACCTTCTGGAGGGTGAGACCTTCTGAATTCTTAGTTAAGAAGACTATTAGAGAATTGTGCAGACACCGAAAAAAAAGGCATTTGCTATTTAAGACGCCTAGTATAAAAAATGAAACATCTAGAGCTCGGCACCTGCAGAAAAGAAATGTTAGGATAGGAAGTAAGAATGAGTAGAATGTATGTAATTATCTGTAATCACCTGCATTCAGGAAGGGAACATTGAGGAAGGCGGGAAGGCTGCCCTCGTGACCTTGGTGATACGTTAACAGGCCAACTTCTATTTATTTGTGAATTGTTTTATCACAGATATGTTCGAATGTGGTAATTTTTAGCACAGCAGTCATTCCGACCCCACGGGATTCATATAAGCCAATCACAAAGTCACGCTTTGGCAAATTAGAAAAACACAAAGTAGGTTCTTCGAGATGAAAACTTGAGTATAAACGTCTATGAATAAATTGGAAACAAAGACAAGTCTGAAAGATTGGTGACTAGAACAAGGTGGTTAGGCATGAAAGATTTTTGAAATATCCTCACTGTAATGGTCCCTGGGAATTGAATATTCTTACTTTATTGAGGTATAAATCATCATATTTTATGTGGAAGGAGAAAAGTATTTTAATTAGTGCTATTTATCATTGATAGGAACATCTGTAATTCTGTGGTCTCCTTGTAAATGATTATCACTATTAAACATGTTTTCTAGTGTAACCTAAAGAGGACGAAGGTTTGTGTGAGAAATTGGTCAGCACTCCCCTGTATGAGTTAACAGAGTCCTTCAATCTGGGACGGAATTGCTTGGGGAAGAGTCACTGGACCAGGCCTTTTTCATGTCAATGTAGAGCTCACAGAAATGCATTACACCGCTGAAAGGGCGGGGGACAATCTTTGATGAGCAGCTCCACTTTCTCCCTACTTTCCTGGATGGGCAAAGTTTCTAAAAGTCAGTACATTTGCATAGGGACCAAAAAAAAAAAAAAAAAACACCACCCACTGGGATAAAGATTGGGATCATTTCTCTTGTGAGATTTATCATTGCCCTTCCTGATGGTTGGTCCATCACCAAAATGACAAGAGTGAGGCAGGAAGATCTGTTAGGAGGCTTTTGTAGCTATTCAAGGAAAGATGACGGTGTATTTGGGCTGTACTTAAGTAGTGGATATAGGAGACCCGGTCAGGTTTGGGATAGATTTTGTTCCAAGGACTAAGAGGATTTACTGATAGAATGAAAGGCAGAATGCCTAGAAAAGAAAGAAGGTAGTAAGAGGATTTTTAAGAGAAAGTTGATGGTTCAGAGGCACTGGGTGGCTCAGTTAGTTAAGTGTCTGCTTTCAGCTTGGGTCATGATCCCAGGGTCCAGGGATCGAGCCCCACATCAGGCTCCCTGTTTAGTGGGGAGCCTGCTTCTCCCTCTCTCTCTGCTACCCCCTACCCAGCTTGTAAGCACCCTCTCTCTCAAATTAAAAAAAAAAAAAAAATCTTTAAAAAAACAAAAAGAGAAAGTTGATGGATGGTTCAGTTTTGACCAAGTTAAATGTGAGATATTAATTATTCATCTTAGTAGACATTTGTCATATTATCTAACTGCTCAGGCTTTTGAAAACTTTTCTCATGTGTATGTGGTCTTGTGGCTAAAAATGTATGTTCTACATAATGACCTAGTGTTTACGTGGCTAAGGATGAAGGGCCTCTGGAATAAGTTGTTGGGGCACTGGGTCACGCTTTTGGGACAATGACTGATCACATGTATATGAAATAAAAGAGCAAGAACTGTGGAGCTCACATCTGTGGTTCTAATGGGGTGCAGGCATGCAGGTCGACATCACTGCATCAGAGGACATGCACAATATGTCCTGTCCTGTCCTTTGACAGTGTTTAGCAGTGCTTACCTGCTAGATGTGATGGGAACCCTGCTGTTGGGGTACTAACCAGACTTCCCAGTTCTCCACCTACTGTCATTGCAAATAGGACTAATCCTCTTTAAAATGAAGCAGCCCCCAATTCTCAGTTGATTCTGGATGGGATTAAGGGTAGAGGTTGATATAGTCTTAAGAAAGATAAGCTGAATATCTTGAAAATTAGGGCAGAAGGCAAGTATTTAGTAAACAATTGTAAAATAGCAAGCAGTATTATTTAGTAATAGTAAAAATAGCTATTAGTTTTAAAATAACTGTAAATTATAAGAGATGTCCTAATATTTATATCCCAAGTTGATGACTTGGATAAAACTAGTTTTACCCAACTGTCAGCTTCAAAAGAAAAAGTCTGAAAAGCATATGGTTACTTAAGTCAAAATGGAAATACACTGATACTTTATCTGCCTCTGTCATGTCTTGAATACAGTCTTTGTTCAAAGACAACCCACTTGTTTTGCTACTATATTCTAAGTATATAAATACTATCAAAGCACTCAGTGTGTGTCTGTGTATAAATACACACCAGTCCAGTATCTAATTGTATTTTAAAGTGACCTACTTTTCTGTCATCCTGGGAAGTTGAGGTTCCTCCTGTTTTCAGTGTTCGGTGAAATTTGAATATAGTTCCAAGAGGGAGTAGCGATCAACTCACTGCATTCCCCCGGTGGGGAAAATATTTCAGTGTGCCCCATCTTACTTGGGAAGGTAACTGCTACCTCTCTGCATTGAAAATATATTTAGAATTCTGCTATAGACTGTGTATGCAACCCCCGTGTTTGTATTGTTACGTGTTTGTGTCAGATGAAACTGCTATATTTGGAGTCAAAAAAAGGTTAAGTAGCAGACATTCGTGATTTAACCAAATACTCTTTCTATATATGTTATTGACTTCACACTTCATTCATCTCTGACATAGGTCCTGAGACATTTGATACCTTTGGTTACCTACATATATGAAATACAAAAGGACTATATATAAATGAAAAGACTCGACCTCAAGAGCAGATGAGACATTTAATTATCACCCATCAGTTGGAAAAAATGTTTGGGTTTTTCTGGATAAGTATGGGCTAGAATGTAGAAAAAAATTCTTGTCTTTTTAAAATTTGTCCGTGACCTTAATTTTCCCACAATGGACAAACATAATCTTTTTAATATAAATGAAGTTATTTTGGAGATAACTTTAAATGACACTGTCCTTGAACCTTTACAGAGTTACAAATATTTGGATCTATCCATTTCAATTTAAGAGTTTACAGGCATGGACACTCTATATCAATGAAGTATTAGGGTCATACGGTTCTAAAACGTGTATGTGTACTTTCTCCTCTCTCTGCTGCTTCTGTTCCAACCCTGAACCCCATCATTTTTTCTAATTTTATTATTTTCTTTTACCTTTTCATTTTTATTTCCTTAGAGTTCTTGGATAATCACATGGCTAAAACCTCGACAAAGAGTCTGTAAAACCAATGGAAGGTTGAGTTTTTCTGAAAGAAAAAAAAAAGGAAAAAGGAAAAACGTGATTTATCACCTTTTCTGTTCTTCTTCTTCTAATTGTGACATAGTAAATACATGAACATTCTCCTTTCTGTGAAGGACATGACTGGAGATTAGAGATCTGGAGTGTGAATCTGGTCAGGCAGTCTGGTCTCAGATTTCTGTTTCACCTTCTTTCTTACAAATTTTATCACCTTTGCTGACTCAGTGCAGGTAGCATTTAACCTAAGAGGGGAGTGAACCATCACTACCGCAATGTCTTAAGTTGCCACGCCCGCATTTCTGCTAACGACCACGTGGGCATTCACGTGGGCATTGCTTTTTCCTGAGTCACCAGAAGGGGGAAAGCTCCTGCCTTCTGGGAATAGAACTTTAAGTTAGTAGGGCTCAAGCTGTGGCATATTCCACACTTTTAGTAAAGGCTTAGTTTAAATTCATGTATCTGTTCAACTTCTCCCGCAGTTAAAACAGCCTTTAATTTTGAGATCTTTGTTCAGAAGACGCAGAAACCATGTCCAAAAGAGAGTATGCATGCTCCCTTTTCAGGTGATTGTACCGGCTTCCTTACATAACAATAAAGCAAGAATGTCAACACTGAATGGAGCCACAAATGATGCTTAGTACTTGTCACACGGTGGCCCCTCGATAAATAGTGTTTTAAAAATCAGTGAGGGGCACCTGGATGGCTCACTTGGTTAAGCGTCTGCCTTCAGCTCAGGTCATGATCCCAGAGTCCTGGAATCAAGTCCCACAGTGGGCTCGACTGCTTCTCCCTCTGCCTGCCGCTCCTCCTCCTTGTGCTCTGTCAAATAAATCAATTTTTAAAATCTTTAAAAAAATTTAAAAATAAAAATTGAATAAATACACAAGACTATTATCTTCGCACACCACGTACAAAATACAACTATATCTGCCCAGCACCCCTCAAGGAAATTTCTACAGAACACAGCAAGTTTCAAGCTTTGGCTTGAGGAGTGATGTAAACCCAAGATTGAATCTGGGCTCTGCTATTTACCGACAAAATGAACTTAGTTGCCTATCTCCTCTAAGACGCAATGTGCACATATTTAAAATAGAGACCCGAGTGTTTTTGTAGGATTAAATGAGATAATGCATGACAACTTGGCATAGTAACAGTTTTATAGCACACCATCAGTAAATTATAATAATTGTTACTGTCTCCACCTAATTAAATCTTATAAAACTTTCTAATGGTGTATCGATGACCTATGAGCGATATAATCAATTCAATCAGGCAGAATACAAAATAACCTGGGGAAATTTTTTCTCATCATAATAACTGTGTTGGTGATGGAATGCCACCCTTTACTTTCACCTGCATGCTCATGGTACAGACTCAATAAATTTTCTAAACTGTAATAAGACGACTAATGGGTAAGAGTGGATGAAATAAGTCCATTTAAATTCTATGTAATGATATGCAAATTAGTTATTTGAGCCTGCTGTGTTGAAGCTTCATCCTTCTGAATAATATTATGAAACATGATTTGTAATCATCCTTTGGCCTCTGCTATATGACGTGGTCATGACTGTAATTAAAGTTAATCACTAGTTATCCTGCAGAGCAGGAAACATTGTGATGGAGAGGGACAGTGAAAGGAATGCCAGGGTTTAATCACTGGATGCTGAGGTGTCTATATCAGCGGATGAGAAATTTGGCTTAGGAGAAAGTGAAAGTTAAGGGACTACATGCATCAGATCTTAGAGGATGAAATGTATAATGAATTGTGTTTATTTGCATAAGTGGAGACTTGAAACTGAAAAGTATCAGTCACAACTGACGTAAAGTAGCCTGTTCTCAAAATAGAGGAAATGCAAAAAAGATTTATACCAAAATAAAAACTCATTAAAGTACTGCAGGAAAACTGACCACATCTAAATATCTAAAAAAATAATGAAATGATTAATGAATTCAGTTATAGGCACGTCTTGGAAATTAGTCAGCCATAGAGTGATGCTTACAGAGACTAAGATAACATGAGAAAGTACTTGTGTTTAAATATTAGGAAAAAAATGATAATTAATTTTGTAGATGCTATGATTATAATTCTATAAATGAATAATACAGATCCAAGAAATAAATAGGTTAATATATTTACTTATTTTCTTTCACTCAGAACTAAGAATATTTTTCCTTTAATTATTTATATTGTATATTTTTAAGAAGCACATACTGCTTGATTTATTCTTTATAGTTGATAATTCAGAATGAACTTTCAGTACTCTGATGCAGTGGGAAACATCTTATACGGTAGAATTCAATTAAGTACTTCTTTCCAGAGCATCAACTGGAGCTCTTTTGGTGTGAAAAAAATAATTAAACTCAGAAAATACTCCATTTACAAAGAAAGATTAAGTCAGGCCATGTGGCTCGTGCAAGCTCCCTGCGTGTTGTCTCACATTATTTATGCTAAATGTTTAAAAAACAGCATTCTTATATTCTTAAAAGAATAGCATAGGAATTCACTCGATATATCTGAGATCAAAGTAGGATTCACACGGCAACAGTATTTTATAACAAATCGAATACTAGAAAATACAACAATGTTACTACATGAAAATCTATAAAAATCACTGTTGAATATAATTGGACTTAGATAATAACTTCGGGATATATTTTGTTTCTGAGAATTGTTATAACCCAGTCAATTAATTATTCCTATGGCCCTGATGATCAAATAGAAGATTTAGCAGATGAGTCTGTTTAGTCTTAGGTAAACTAGGCTAGGCCTTCTGCTGACAAATCACATCTTAAAAATGATGTGAATTTTACATGGAATGAGAAGTTGGAGCTTGGGGCACCTGGGTGGCTCAGTCAGTTAAGCATCTGGCTTCGGCTCAGGTCATTATCCCAGGGGCTCAGGATCAAGCCCCTTATCGGGCTCCCTGCTCGGTGCAGAGTCTGCTCCTCCCTCTCCCTCTGCCCCCCGGCTCATGTTCTCTCTCTCACTCTCTCTCTATCATCTCAAATAAATAAATAAAATCTTAAAAAAAAAAAAAGGAAGTTGGAACTTATTTCTTGTTTCCCTTTGGTTAGTGATGGGGGGTGCATTTAACTATAAATAGTTAAGCTGTCAGCTGAAATCAGTACTATTGCATATAGGTAAAGCAAAATCTGAAACACTTCAGGATAAGTCCTTGCAGAAAACAAAAACAGAATACTACATGAAACGGCAGCACTCTCTTCATGGTTCAGAAATAGAATACTGTGATTACGAAGAGGTCATGATAGACTAAAGGAGACAGAGAGGAATCGCAGAAAATGAATGATCTTAGCCTTTGGGGCTGATCTGTCTTCAGTCTACAACTACAGGGCAGTTCAAGGGGAGAGTGTGTGCCTTTGGAGCGCTCCTCTGGAGTGATTTTCACTGGATGGGTGGTATCCCCGCGACTTGGTCCACAAGACTTTTGAGACTCGCGTAATGAAAGCTGCTTGTCCTTATAGACAGCCAGGACTCCCAATCTGGGCTCTGCCACTTACAACTTATGAAACCTTAGACATGTCATATGAATTCCCTGAATCTGTTTTCCATCTGTAAAATAGTTAGAGGATTGTCTTTTATGGATGACTGTAATAATTAAATTAAATGTCACATTAAAAAGAGAATACCTGGCTACAGTTAGACATCTGTTACTAGTTTTCTATTGTTATGTGATAAATTAGGTGGCTTAAGACAACACTCATTTATTAGCACACAGTTCTTTAGAAGCGAAGTCCAGGTGGGCTTAGCTGGGTTCTCTGCTTAGGGTCTCCCAAGACTAAAATCAAAGTGTCAGCCAGCCAAATGTTCATCTGGAGCTCTGAGCCCCCTTTTGAGCTCATTCCTGCTACTGCCAAAATGCAGTTCCTTGCAGTTGTCCCACTTACCTTTGGCTGGAAGTCACTCTCAGTTCCCAGAAGTCCTTGCACGAGGCCCCCATCTCAGTACTTTGGTTCTGACTTTCCTTTCTAGGTCAGCCAGAGAAAATGTGCCTTTGAACAGCTTGTGTGATTCGTGGAGGCCTGCCCTGATAAGCTACCTTTTGATTAACTCAAAGTCAGCTGATTCGTAACCTTAATTATCTTTGCAAAATCCCTTTGCCATATAAGGTAACATAATAACAATTGTGATTTCACATCACATTTACAGTCCCAGGTATTGTATTGAAAAATCTGAGAGGAATATTTTAGAATTCTGCCTAGTACACCCTCAATAAATGTTTGTTTCTTTGTCCTCTCCTGCTATTTCCAAGAGAAGCAGAGCTTTGTGCTGATTTTCCATCTTAATATTTATGAAAATATCCACTGTCCACATAGTCCCTGCAAGATCTGAGAGATACAGAGTTGGCATTCCAAAACTCCAGGCTGCAGGGTCACCTGATGGACCTGCTAATTCAATAAGGGATATTCACAGAGTAACATCAGAAACACTGAAAAATCCACACTCCTGAGCTGTGAGCTAATGATTGCACAAGTGTGGTCAACATGACCAAAATATAAAATGCAAGAAAGACCAGTCAAAACAACATAGATGCTCCCTACAAACTGCACCCTGATTATTGCTATTCATAGATGAAATTTGTGCTCAAGAAAGGAGTGTTATGAGATTGGTTAAAGGACCAATGAACGTGTCAGAAATAAAGCTTCATAGAATTAGGCATGGTGATCTGGACCCCACTTGCTCACTAAATCAGGAGATCAAATTAAAATGCTCTCAAGTAACTATGAGAAGTCAACAAAGTGGGTAAGACTCTTCCAGGTCTGACCAAGGGGCCCAGAACGTGGGAGGTCAGAACCACTGGTAGCCATCTTTCCCACCACTTGGAGGAGCCTGAGAGAATGATAGCAACATGTGCTTTACAGGCACTTTCTCAATTAAAGCTGTTCATCTTCATAATAACCCTTTGAGATGTTACAAATCATAAAACAGAAGTTTCAAGAGCTTAAATAGTTATCTAGTTCTCACAGTTTGTAAGACAGCAGAGTTAATTTTCAAACCCATATTTGCATTACTACAAACCCCATTTTATTCAGAGAATATGATTCCACTCTGTATAGTGATTACTTGAGAATGCATACATACCTCTCTTGAATGAAATATTATTTCCCTACATATTTATTTACTGAACACATATAAACAAAAGTATATATGTGCACACACGTCTTCCCTAAGCTTAATGGTTGAAAAATGCTTGAAAAGATGAGTCTGTTTACTCAGTGTGTAGAATCATAACAATCTCAGAATTATGTCACCATTGACAGGAAAGTTAATCAACCTTAACTCAACATAATTGGTTACATTTTCATCTCTTGACCTGAGACCAATTCCTACTCAGCCAGTGGCACTGCAAGTCTGCTCAGGCTTCACCTTTCACTTGCAAACCCAAGTACTATGAATAACTTGAATATGAGTTGTTAGGACTTCATTTTTCATATCTTGGTATCAGTTAAGAACAAGAGTTGTTCATAACTCCAGCTATGAAGTTGCCCAAGCTAAATAAAATGAAACCAGAGAATAATGTGTGAGAATTCTGATTCTGTTAAAACCATGATGAAAGAAGATGTTCCCCGTACTATCTTTATTTTTTTTATTCAGTGTTATATTCGTTTCAGGCATACAATATAATGATTCAGCAATTCTTTACATTTCTCAGTGCTCATCAAGTGTATTCTTAATCCCCTTTGTCTACTTCACCCATTCCCCCACCCACCCACCCACCCCCTTCTAGCAAGCACCAGTCTCTTCTCTGTATCTAAACTTAAGTGTCGGGGGGGGGGGTTGTTTGTCTATTTTTTCTTTGCTCATTTGTTTTATTTCTTAAATTCCACATATGAGTGAAATCATATGGTATGTATCTTTCTCTGACTGACTTATTTCACTCAGCATTATAAATACCCTCAGGTCTATCCATGCTGTTGCAAATGTATATAGAGTTGTTTGTACTATGCCTTTACTATCTTTTTAAAGTGGTTTGTAGTGATATCTTCTGTTTTGTTTCTCATCTTGGTAATCTGTATTTCTTTTTTCCTGTCAGTTTTACCAGAGATTTGCCAATACAATCGATCTTTTCAAAAAAAGAGATTTTATGTTCATTGATCTTTTCCTATTTTTTTTCTGTGTCCAGTATCATTGATGTGCTCTTATTATCTCCTTTCTTCTGCTTGCTTTAGGATTGTTTTGCTCTTCTTTTTTTCAATTTCTTTAAGTGAAAGCTTAGATTATTGATTTGAGATCTTTCTTATTTTCTAATATAAGCAATTAATGCTATGTATTTCACTCTAAGAATGTCTTTAGCTGCATCCCACAAATTTTGATATGTTGTATTTTCATTTTTGTTCAGTTCAAAATACATCCTCATGTCCCCTGAAACTGCCTCTTCTGTCTCACTCTTTTAGCCTCAGTTGACAGATTGGTGTTAATTCTTTCATATTCTTACTGATTTTCTGTCTCCCAGTTTCATCTGTTTCTGAAAGAGGAATGTTAACATACCAAACTATAATTTTTTATATGTAAACAGGTTTTTTAATTGAATTTGTCTCCATCTCTCTTGCTGCTCTCTATGTGGTCTTTCTATCTTCAGTTAGCCCTCACTTCTTCAGGAGGCATTGCTTTATAAATATGTGGAGATTTGGGGCGTCCACGGAGAGGGTGCGTTCAGGGTCTTCCTCTATGTCATTATCTTAGAGCAGAATTCTTCAAACTATAATCTTAAATTTATTTCTCTTTTATTTTTGTCAGCTCTTGCTTCATGCAGTTTGAAGCTCCCTTGTTATGTGTGTACACATTTAGGGTTGTTCTCTGTCTTGGTGAACTAAGCCTTTTATAATTGTGTAATTTTACTTTTTTTCCTCATAAGTTTTCTTTTCTCTGAAATCTACCTTTTTCTGATATTATTATAGCTGCTTTAGCATTCTCTTCATCACTAGTTGCATGATAGGTTTTTCCACTTTTTTGTTTTAATATACTTATGCATTATATGTGAAGTGGTTTCTTAGGGATAGCACATAATTCACTCATGTTTTATTTTTAATCATTTGTAACAATCTCTTTTAATTGATATGCTTAGGCATCTTGTATTTAATGTAATTATTGACATATTTTCATATGTCTAGCCATTTGACTATTTGTTATTGGATTGTCCCTCCTGTTTTAAAATCTCCTACTTCTCCTTGATGATGTTTTTAGATTATTTGAAGATTTCTAGTATTCTTTTTCTTTTCTTTTTTAATTTTTAAATTTTTCTTTTATCTTAGTATCTCAGTATATTCCTAGCAATTTTTCTAAGGCATTACAATCTATTTATATTTTCACCATTTAAAATTATTATTTTACAGCTTCAAATGGAATGTAGAAACGTACTACAATATAGGTGCCTGAATTTCCTTCCTTTACGTTGTCATGTGTATTACAATTCATATACATTAAATAACCCACCAAGCAATTTTTTTTTTTAAATGATTTTTTATTATATTATGTTAGTCACCATACAGTACATCCCCGGTTTCCGATGTAAGGCTTGATGATTCATTAGTTGTGTATAACACCCAGTGCACCATGCAATACGTGCCCTCCTTACTACCCATCACCGGTCTATCCCATTCCCCCACCCCCCTCCCCTCTGAAGTCCTCAGTTTGTTTCTCATAGTCCATAGTCTCTCATGTTTCATTCCCCCTTCTGATTACCCCCCCTTTCTTTATCCCTTTCTTCCCCTACCGATCAACCTAGTTCTTATGTTCCATAGATGAGAGAAATCATATGATAGTTGTCTTTCTCTGTTTGACTTATTTCACTTAGCATCATCTCCTCCAGTGCTGTCCATGTTGTAGCAAATGTTGAGAACTCGTTCTTTCTGATAGCTGAGTAATATTCCATTGTATATATGGACCACAACTTCTTAACCCAGTCATCTGTTGAAGGGCATCTTGGCTCCTTCCACGATTTAGCTATTGTGGACATTGCTGCTATGAACATTGGGGTGCATATGGCCCTTCTCTTCACTACGTCTGTATCTTTGGGGTAAATACCCAGTAGTGCAATGGCTGGATCATAGGGTAGCTCAATTTTTAACTTTTTAAGGGACCTCCACACTGTTTTCCAGAGTGGCTGTACCAACTTGCATTCCCACCAACAATGTAGGAGGGATCCCCTTTCTCCACATCCTCTCCAACAATTGTTGTTTCTTGCCTTGTCTATTTTTGCCATTCTAACTGGCGTAAGGTGGTATCTCAGTGTGGTTTTGATTTGAATTTCCTTGATGGCTAATGATTTTGAACATTTTTTCATGTGTCTGTTAGCCATTTGTATGTCTTCATTGGAAAAGTGTCTGTTCATATCTTCTGCCCATTTTTTGATTTGTTTATTTGTTTCTCGTGTATTGAGTTTGAGAAGTTCTTTGTAGATCTTGGATACCAGTCCTTTATCTGTAGTGTCATTTGCAAATATATTCTCCCATTCCGTGGGCTGCCTCTTAGTTTTTCTGACTGTTTCCTTGGATGTGCAGAAACTTTTAATCTTGATGAAGTCCCATAAATTCATTTTATCTTTTGTTTCTCTTGCCTTTGGGGATGTGTCATGAAAAAGGTTGCTTTGGCCGATGTCGTAGAGGTTGTTGCCTATGTTCTCCTCTAGAATTTTGATGGATTCCTGTCTCACATCGAGGTCTTTCATCCATGTGGAGTTTATTTTTGTGTATGGTGTGAGATAGTGGTCAAGTTTCATTCTCTTGCATGTAGCTGTCCAATTTTCCCAGCACCATTTATTGAAGAGACTGTCTTTTTCCCACCGGATGTTTTTTCCTGCTTTATCAAATATTAGTTGCCCACCACCAAGCAATTTTTAACCACTATCTAGATTTTAAAGAACTTAAGTAAAAAATATATTTAGTCATATATTTACCAATTCTTTTCTTCTTTCTTCATTTCTATGATTTCTCTCTTTATTAACGACTTCCTTTCGTATTTGTTTCAGAGCAGATGTGCCAGTGATGAAGTCTCTTTATTTTTCTTTATCTAAACATGCCTTTATTTCACCTTCATTCCTAAGAAATATTTTCACTGGATACAAAATTCTGGGTTGACAGTTCTTTTCTTTAAGCTCTTAAAACTGTGTGCTTACTACCTTCTGGCCTCTTTGGTTTCTGATGAGAAGTCCATTACCATTCAAATTGTTGACTCCCTACATATAATATGCTGTTTTTCTTTGACTGCCTTTTGAATGGGAGAAGGGTGGTGGAATTTGGTTTTCAGCACTTTGATTATATCCAGGCATGAACTTCTTTGAGTTTATCATGTTAGGGCTTTACTGAGTTTTGTAAACCTTAAGTTTATGTATTATGCAAAATTTTCAGACATTACTTTTTAAATATTTTTTTTCCAAACTACCCTCCTTGTTTTCTCCTTCTGGATTCTGATGGCATGAAAATTAGAACTTTTGGCATTTCATGCAATTCTGTGAGGAGAGCAGTTGTTCTTTTTTTTTTTTTTTCAATATTTTTTCTCTGTTGTTCAAATTGGATAGTTTCTATTGATCTAGGTTCAGGTTCACTGACTCTTCCTTCAGTCACCTCCATCCTGCTATTGAGTCCACCAGGTATATTTTAAATTTTGGTTCTTGTGTTTTCCAGTTCTAAAGTTTCCATTTTGTTCTGTTTTATATCTTTTATTTCCCTGCTGAGATGGCCTGTCTTTCCATTTGTTTCCAAAGCGTTGGTCCTTAGCTCTTGGAGCATGGTCTCTGTGTCATAATTTCAACATTTGGGTCATCGTGGGATTGGTGTCCATTGCTTGTCTTTTCCCTTGTGAATTGTTGAGACTTTCTCCATTCTCCATGTCAAGTAATTTTGCATTATATCTTGGATATTTTTAATATGTTATTAGATTCTTGCATCTTATCTAAATCCTATGGAAAATGTTAAAATTTTCATTTGTTTTAGCAGGCCATCCATTAAGTTAACTTCAGACCACCAGTTCTAACCTATGTTTTGTGGTCTGTGGTTCCAATATCAGTTCAATTTTTACAGTCTTTGCAGTGTTATTCAGACCTGTTCTGATTGCCCAAATCTGAGACCTATGCTGTGTTCCACTTTGCATTTCTGTTATCAAAATTTTGATACTTGTTTATGGTCAGATCCATGCAGCTTGAGAATGAGCCCTCTCCTCAATATCTCTAACTCTCCATTTCCTGTGGGCCCCTTTTCTAAGTCTGATGGCTAGAAACCTAGGGCTTTAACTTCCCTTTTTGCCATGTACTTCCATAGCTGAATATGCCTCCAGAACCAAGCAGTGGGAGGATAAAGAGAAACGAAAAGTAGTAGGTGTCTTTTTAGTAAATGGGGCTGGGGCAACTGGATATTCAAATGCAAGGAAATGAAGCAGGACCCCTACCTCACACTGTTTTATAATAGGGTATTTAGGGAAGGAGTTGGCTATTCCTTGGGTGAACTTTCAAATATGTGAAAATCCTTTAAACCTCCCAGTCTTATTTTCAGGTATGGAGGTGGAGTGGTGGTAAAATATGCTAGTCTTCTGGAAACTGGGTGGACGAGGGGAACTGAACACACTACCACTCAGTGAGGATATTCCTCAGTTAGGAATTCTACCATGTACTATGCAATGTGCCCCTACAAATTCTCACATATTACCTCTATTTTTTAGATGTGGACCCTTATTCCTGCCTTTCTGTTGTTGGTTGTCCGGAACTTGTCTACATTAATTTCTCCAGAGAGTAAAACTTTGACCACTTGCCAGTGAGTGGTATGAATGGAGAAGAGTAATTTCCTGGCTTCCAGAAGTAGGAGAGGACCAGGGTTCTAATTCCTTCCTCTGCTATTTTCAAACAATTCCCTTGTTTGATACCTCCCCACTGGAGAACCGTATGCCTCCAAGTCCTAAGCACAATGTCCAGGGATGGATATACTTACTTATCATTAGTATTCCTGTCTGAAGTCATATAGAGTAGGTTCTCCCTGCCTTGATAAATCAATTCTATCTTCTCGTGTTCTCTCTAAATGAAAGTCTTTTATGCTACTGTCTTATTTTCTTCTGTATTTGTCTATATGGACTTAAAACCTCATTTTCATTCTGGCGATATCAGTTAGTGTGCTCTTCAAGAAGTGTTAGGTTTAACTAGAAGTTTAATGTATTGTTTTATTTAAATAAATAAATAACTTAGAACTGAGAAAAGCCCCCAAATGCCTTGATCCTTTTTTTTTTTTTTTTTAAGATTTTATTTATTTACTGACAGAGAGAGAGAGACAGCCAGTGAGAGAGGAAACACCATCAGGGGGAGTGGGAGAAGAAGAAGCAGGCTCCCAGCAGAGCAGGGAGCCCGATGCGGGGCTCGATCCCAGGACCCTGGGATCATGCCCTGAGCCAAAGGCAGACGCCTAACGACTGAGCCACCCAGGCACCCCCCAAATGCCTTGATCCTTAGTATTAAACTTTATCTTTCCAAGCTAGGTAACACACCTGCGAGCATAATGATGAAACCACCCTCTTCCGGTTCTCTGAGGAGGTCCAAGGAATGAATCAGTCAATGAGAGATAAATCCCTACATCTGATGCATTATTTTGGGTGAGACGGTCCTGTGGGGAAGTAGCTCTGCTCTAATTGAAAAATTATGTGAGAATGAATCCATAAAAGGAATAAATTATGGTTACAAAAAAGATTGCTAAAATTTGCATATCCTTTCTGTTTGAAGGGTATCTTGGTACTCAACCTGACCCATTGGAGTTTCCTTGGATAAGAGCCTTGGCAGGGACCCAGCACAAGTAATTTATGGTTTGAGAGTAGTAATTTATATCACATCTATCATCGTCTACCATACTCCAAGGGGAGAATGCCCTGACCATGAGAGAATTCTGGCTTAGTACCAGGAAGCAGGGCTGATGTTTAATACTCTGCAGCCACTTACGTAAGTGAATTAGGTAAGGTTAAAATAGAGCATCATTAATGCATTTGGTTATGTAAGGAGCCATCTGTAACATACCACCTGAAGTAATGTAAACCCCAGGAGGGATCTTGATGGTAACCTCTGGTTTGCCTTAAGCGTCTCTGTTCTGCTATTCCATTAACAAGTAAATAGAGTTGTCGTGTGACTTGTTTGTGGTGATTTGAACAAAACATTTCACTTTCAGTCACTAAAATGGAACTGCTTGAAAGCTATTCTCCAAGATTGATGACAATGAAGGTCATGGGCTTCAGCAAGAGAATTAGGAAGTACAGTGATGACTGTCTCAGGTTTGCAGAACATTTACCTCTGAGATAAAACCTTGGTTTTTATTTTCAAGGATATCCTAGAGAAGGCAAAGGTAATGCAATTATTCTCAGAGGAAGTACATAGTGATAGAACAATGGGAACACTTAAAAGGTGCCCTTAACCATTTTCATATAAAGGGAAGGCTGAAAAGGCTCTGTTCATTCATTTATGTTGTCATTATAAAATGCCTTAGAAACCAAGGTTCATGAATGTAAATTGCTGGGGAAGCAATTGACATAATTAATGGAGGAGAAAATGCTCTTTAAAAAATGTTTCTACAATCAGAGCTTGCATATAGCGTTCTTTGAAATGCGTGAATATTGATTTTCAAAATTTGACTTGGAGATATTTTTTTTCTCTTGTGCCTTCATTGGGCATAAATGAGTATTAGACTCTGTACCCACCTTGTTATTTTAGAATACTACTGTGTGTATGACATCAGTGGTGCCTGAACATTTATGAATTTTGATTATCACATTTGTACATACATCATATTCCCAACATTACTTAATATTGTTAAAATAAATTCCTAGGCAAAAGTGACACAATTTAAAACATGATGGCAAACTTACAGAGTTGTCAGTTTATTTTGCAAGTGTCCATACCCTTTATCTAATTTTATAGTTTATGGTGATTATAACATAAATAATCACAGAAAAGGATTTCAAACTCTGTATGTTACTTCTGTAGTCTGGTGCCATTTTATAGCAATGATTATAAAAAATACTGTTTTTTTTTTTATAGCAATGATTTTAAAAAATACAGTTCAAATTGATAATTTATTTTATCCTAAATAATACTGACAGATAAAATGCTCAAAAAAATAATATTTCTAATTGAGATTCAAAATATAATTGGAGCTAAATTGCCTTCATAATATGTCTACAATTTTATATTTAATATATTATAGTTAGAAAATGTCATTAATGATAGTACCTACTTTATATAGGGTTGTTATAACATTTTAATGAGTTAGTTCATGCGAAATGCTTAAAACAGTGCCGAAAGCATAGTACGCACTCAATAAATTGTATTCATTATATTATTAACTATATGATTTACAGTTAGCCTGACAGTGACAGTAAAGTTGAATAATGGTTTTACACTCCAACCTTAAATCTTTTGGGCACTCGTTCAACTTTCCTATACTTAATTTAAGCTTTTAATCTTCATTTAAAAGTATGGGGTGCCTGGGTGGCTTAGTCGGTTGAGCTTCCAACTCTTGATTTCGACTGGGGTCATGACCTCAGGGTCCTGAGAGCAAGCCCTGTATGGGGCCCCACTCTCAACAGGGAGTCTGCTTTCCCTCTCCTTCTGCCCCTCCCCCTGCTCGCACACACTCTCTCTGAAATAAGTAAATAAATCTTTAAAAATAATAATAAAATAAAATCAAATAAATAAAAATCTGGGATAGCATCTTCCATCCCAGTAAATACTTCCTCCACCTTTACAAATGTAGTGAACGTCTTATCAAACTGAAATAGTCTCTAACTACAATCTGGTAGCTGGGTCCCATTAATAAAAATCAAAACCTACAGAAAATCACCAAACACACCACAACTATATCACAAGAGTAGACACATTATTTCAAGAACATGTGTATGGCAAACAGTGTTTTATACTACAAATTTGCCTAAGTAAACATTAAATCCAAGGCAAATTTTGTTAATGCAAAATTATCACACAGGAAGTTTATGATACATATCAACTGGCTCAAAAAGTAATCCAAAGATTAGATGCTTTATCCCCAAAAAACCCCACAAATACACAAGTAGAAAGATTATGTTGGGGAGCAAGATTCCTGTCCCCTCGAAAGTTCTTCTTGCTGGACTAAGAACCAAATTGATATGAGACAGATTAACAGTAGAAAATCAAATTTAATTTCATACTTAACGGGGAAGCCACACAGACATGGCAAGTCCAAAGACATTCAGGCAAAATGAGGAATGTGTGTCATTCTGAGCTAAGCAGAAGGGGGCAAGGGTCTGGGACTTCAGAGGAAAGAAAGCAATCCACAGGGCAGTAAGCAGAGGAGCAGAAACTGGTAACTAGATGTTGCCTGCCATACAGATGGGTAACTCAGTTCAATTTATCTCAGCTAATAACCCTGATTCTGGGAAAGATCCCCAATTTCGATTCTTCTATGTAGTTAAGGGAGGGGTTAAAGTTTCTCTTAAGGCCACAGGGTCTGGAATGCCTTCAGCTCAGAATAATCTTCATGCCAAAGAGGCCCATCTTGAGGCAGCCTGCCCACAGGCCCTACAGTTCATATTCCTCAGACTTAGTTCTTACATGTGTCGTAAGAAATGAAATTAGTAGAGACTAAATCCCTAAAACAAGATCAGATTGAATTTGGGATACAATAAAGGAAGAGCATCAAGATATCCACGATTTCAGATTCTCTTAAACATTAGGCCATTTCTCATTGGCCTTCTCATTTCTGTGGGAAATGTAAAAGGCTGTCTTGAGAATTGTATCTGGGAATATTATATTAAACCTGAAACACAACAGGATTTCTTTTAAATGTCTTAATTTACCTACGCTTGATGCTTCCTTTAGAAAATGATAGCAAGTCCATGGTTCTATATAGGTGGCCAAAAAGCATGTGACCTCAATTATAAGGAGTTTTAATTTGTGGCTGCCAGTGAGAGACCATATAGCAGACACAATAAGAGGGGTCAGCAGACATTTGCAAATTTCAGAACTCTTCTTTCAAGTGGTTATAGGTCTAGGAGTCTTTTGGGGGAATGGGGTCCATTAAGTATGAAGCAGGACACAGATAAACCTTGAGACATGAGGTCCATTCTCTAGGAAGAGGGTCCGGGCAGGTTCAGTGGGTTGTCAATACCTGACCCAAGTAGGATTCAAGTCCCTAGCAGAGAAGTAGAGACAGATTAGGAACGGAGGGAGAACCCTTATTTAGATAGACTAAGCATGCATAAAAGATACTGTATACAAACACTCACGCCAGATACGCAAGCTTTAGACTTAGGTCAGTGAGCTGAATTCTGGGTGTTGCCAATACGCCTGACATCATTTTACCACCACTCCAGATGAGGTTCAGCTCTTAATATATTGCCAGATTCAAACTCACTCAATTCCTCAGCACATCCAGGCCACACCTATAGGTGAAGTGTCCCTTATCTCTCCAGCTAATAGGAGAAAGGTGTGGACAGTAATAGACTCTTAGAAGCGAAGCCTGACAGAGCCTGAATATTTGGGAAGGTGCCTCCCCAGAAAATTCTGAGTTTGATTCCATGGCTTTAAATCTAGGGTAAACCCATCAAAAGTTTTTGTCTCCCCGCCCCCCTCTTCTGAAGTGAGGGATTGCAATCAATCAACTTCCTTAAAATGACTTCACAATATCTTGTGCTGGGACACTGAACTTAGAGGACATGACCTGATTTCCCATATGGCCCAGCTTTCTTACACCGGCCTCACTGACTGGCAGGGGCTTGCTAACTAGTCCATTCTGCCAGGGTTAGGAATCTTGTATTGCACACTCTTTCAGAACTTTGATAAACAATTTATAATTAGTCAATTACAAAATAAAAAAAATAGAGCTGCATAAGCTTAGGATTGTCCTACTGTAGGTCTACCAAATTGCCCTTTAATTCAACTCCTCTCTCTTCATAGTATACAGTCCTACCGTTTTTGAAAAGTGAGTGACGCCACCAAATGCTCAGCATTCATAATATCTTGCTACCCAGTGTATTTTTTTCCAGGGGTTAGGCTTCTCCCACTCTGTTTCTCTGATAAGCAATAGGGCTTACCTTCACCAACTATAAAGATTCGGAAATTAGGACATTGACAGCAGAGTTCTGAAGTCACCTGACCTTTTGTATGGGTAAATCCGAGTTTACTGATTTGGGCTGCTTCCTGCTAGCAGCCTTTTGTTCTAGGACCGCCTTCTGTATTCCTGGGCCTGGCTGTCAGGGTTAGCCTGAGCTGAGCACAGATATCCTATACTTCCTCCTCCTATAGATGCCAACTTCTTGGCCAGAGGTGTTTACCTTGAGGCTAATTGAGCTTAATCTTCAGGGTTTCTCACTCACATAGTCCCTGCCAGAGCTGAGAGTTGTGGAGTGTTTCACATGGAGAAGGAACACCCAGATACAATCAGGCAACATTAGTATGTGAGGGTTTCGGGTTGCTTATCCTAAAAAGATCTAAGTAGACCTGAATCTCTAAGGACATGGATCGTTTCTTGTGATTCCTTTTCTTATCTCTATAAATATTCAAATTTGTACCTAATTTTGTAGTTTTTTTTCTTGAAGAGTGCCCCCCACTGCCAATTAGCTTCAGCTTCAGTCCTCACAAAACCTGGATCCAACCCTGCTTTTGGCATTGCTTCTAATTTTTGCAGACTGCAATGTTCCTGCCTGTTAACAGGGAGGGTGAGTGGTAGGAGGATGTCTCCCTGTGTGTTACTCAGTTGGCAACCAGGGATACGTTAGTTGTGCAAGAACTCACACGAGTTGTCTGCACTTGACCTCCAATAGGTTTTGTCTGGGACATCCAGCTGTATCTCCTGGTCCTTAATTGGCTCAGTGGTGACTGACGTTTTCTGGTGGCTCACTCTTTTTTTTCTTTTTTTTTTTTAAATTCTTGTCTCAGCTTCCTGGCCTGTTTAGCTTTTTATTTCTTCCCCACAGAACACTCCGATGAGAAAGGGGAATCTCAGTGATTCTCTTAATCGTGAAAGAATTCACTGGAGTTCTTAGGGCATTCCCTGTAGAAACCCCTTTCTCTGTAAGAAGCTAGCTAGTTCTCCTGCCTCAATAATTTCTACATCTTTGGAACACGATCCACTTAAATATGCAGAGGCTGTCTCTCTCCTATGCTCTGGTTCATTTTAAAAACCAAATTCTCTAACTGAATTCTTCCATAAAAAGACAAAGGCTGTCAAATCAGGTTAAAAAACAAAATCGAGCAACATGCCATTCACGAGAAGGTTGCTTCAGACCAAGTGATAGAGAACAGTTGAAAATAATGGGATAAATCAAGAGATACCAGGCAAATGCAAACATTAGAAAAGGTAAGTATGTCAACATGTCATTAGAAAAGCTTAGATATAAAATTTAAACAGTAGTATAAAGAGGAATGTTTTAAAATTCTAATAGGCATATTTCATGTTATTTATCAATCGTAACCTAGTATGTAGTACCTAGTAGCAAAAGAGGTGTATATATATCCTTATATTAGAAACGTAAGGAGATAGTGATAAAAATAAAATTATAGTGTAAAGGTAATAAAATATTTTTTTTGTGGGTCAAAGGTCAAAAATCAGGGAAGGAAACTGAGAAAATACGTAATAGTGATAAAATATAATATGTGTGTGTATATGCATAAACATGCACATATACCATCCATTTTTCTTGTATCTACTTATGAAAGAATATCATGCATTTGGTTGAAAAAGCAGCTTTATATTTTAAAAAGTGGAGAACTTATAGGTCATATTCCCTAGTAACAATCAAGAGTACATTATAAATATATTAACCAAAAAGATTAACACTCTTCAATATTTATGTATCAAAGAGAAAATTACAAAATATATAGTAACAAATACAGCAAAAGCTATATTCAGAGGAAATGCATAGCTTTAAAATATTAACAAAGACAAAAGTGTAAGGAAATTAATCAAGAAATTATAAAATTTTATAAGAACAGTAAGATAAACAAAAGGAATCCTGGAAGAGAGACTAGATAATGGTAAAACACAAAATTAATGGAAAGGAAAACAAAACATAACAGAAATAGTAGAAATAATAGATTATAAAACTTTTTGAAAAAACAAAACAGAAAAACTGCTGTGTGCCTAAGAAAAGAGGTCAAAAATTACAAGATTAAGGAGGATAAAGGAAACAAAACTATGGATGTAAGAAAATCTGGGATAATAAGAACATCACATATAATATTAAATAACAAATTTGAAAATGTAGAGAAAAATGATTTACTAACAATGATCTCTGAAAAATGATTTACTAACAATGATCTAAGAAAATTTGGGATAATAAGAACATCACATATAATATTAAATAAGAAATTTGAAAATGTAGAGAAAAAATGATTTACTAACAATGATCTCTGAAAAGTCCTCATCACAAAAAAAAGAATGGAAAAGGAAAAAAATTGTAGCTCTGTAGGGTGATAGATGGTAACTAGACTTACGGTGGTGATCATTTCACAAGATATACAAATATCAAAACACTATGTTGCACACTGGAAGCTAATATTATGTTATATGTCGATTACACCTCAATAAATTAAATAAAATTGACCTATGGAAAAAAAATGGAAAATTTAAAGAGATGTGTCAAATATTATGAGAAATAAGTTTTTAGAACTATCCTTTAAAAAGTACCAATAGTCAATGAGTTCACAGATACAGAACTGATAATTTCATAATGTTCAAATCATTCCTGACTAGACAGAATAAAAGACTTTACTTTATTGATGAAGCCAGTGTAATTCTAATGCCAGGACTTGTTTAAGTGACTAAATAGCTACTTACTTAAAAAGATAGAAAAATCCCAGTAACATTCAGTTTTAAAAATATTAGTAATGTAAATAGTATAATATATGATTACAGTAGGGCATATATAGTAATATATCAAGGAAAAATATGTACAGTTTATTACAGAAATATAAGGATGGGGCACCTGGGTGGTTCAGTTGGTTAAGCAGTTGACTCTTGATTTCAACTCAGGTCATGATCTCAGGGTTGTGAGACTGAGCCCCACATCAGGCTCCACGCTCTGCTTGAGATTCTCTCTTCCTCCGCCCCTCCCCACTCTCTCTAATATAAATGAATAAATCTTTAAAAACAAAAGAACAAGAAATATAAGGATGGTTCATTTTCATATAATGAATCGAGTAAACAGAATAAGTAAGAAAAAGTTTATGATTACATCCACATATGCTGTCCTCTTTTTAGCAGGCATTCCCAATAAAAAACTTAAAGAAAAGTAGTCCTGCAAGAAAGTTATCTAAATGCCATAGAGATTCTTTTCACCCAAACAAATGACAAAACATTAACGTGGAGCCAGTCAAGAATACATTCCAGAATTTCATGCATTCTTTTCCTTTGTAGTTTCAATTGACTGTGAGGGTCTTTAGCTCTTTAGGTCTTTCTCTTTATTAAAGATTATACTTTCTCACCACAATTCTGGAGCCTGCTGCACTTCTATGTAAATGAAACTTCTTCCTCATTGAGCTTTGAAGGGTGATGGGAAACTACGGAAGCACACAGATTTGCAAGGGGTTCCCGGGGGTCCTCCTTTTCTCCATTAGCCCTTTGCAGCAATGGCTTCCGCCATTTTTGTTGTACTTTCAGAGCCCAGCTGATCCAGAGGTAGAATTTTCAATAGCTCAGTGCTATGATTGTGCTCGCATAGAACAACACCGTGGTGCCCGTTCCAATAAATACATTAAAAGAGCGGCTGATGGAGAGGCATTGTGCAGTGCCTAACACGATACCACACAATGAGTACAATCCACGAGAATCTGCTTACCTCCCTGGGCACAAAATCTTTGCTGACAGTAGTCAAGTGTGATCCTTCTGGTTCATTTGTCTTTGACAAGACTGCACGGAGGAATTTTTTAAATGATAAACACTCAATGTAGAATGTGAATCACATAGTGCTTATTATGTAGTTAATAAGATAATTAAAAACAAATTGCAAATGACTTACAGCATTTCTCACATGAAATACAAATTACCTCCCTCCAAGCGATTAGCCAAGACTTGGAGTCAGGTGTGGCTTTGAGAATGGTCATCTTTGGCTTTAGCCCGAACTCCTGGCTTGTGTCCCCCAGTGCCGCTGACCTTGCAGGCCCCTCACCGTTCTTGTTGCACACTGTTCTATGCCTGAAAGTCAGGTCCTTTATCATTCTTTGACATTTTCTCAGTCTCAATAATTTGTAATTACTCTAACTTTGCTTTAGATACAAAGACTTTATTAATAATATTCTTTTTTTTAAAAGTTTGTTAATTTTTTTTTAGTAATCTTTACACCCAATGTGGGGCTCAAATTTACAACCCCAAGATTAAGAGTCACAAGCTCTTCTGGCTGAGTCAGCCAGGTACCCCAACTAATAATATTCTTTTATTTTATTTTATTTTATTTTATTTTATTTTATATTATTGATGAAAGAATTCATTTATTTAGAAGAGAGAGCGCGCACATAGGTGCAAGCCAGGGTGGGGGGAGTGAGGGTGAAGGAGCGGCAGAGAAAAAGAATCTCAAGCAGACTCCCCCCTGAGCAAGGAGCCCGACACAGGGCTTGATCTCACAACTCTGAGATCACCACCGGAGCCGGAATCAAGAGTCGGGTGCTTAACCAACTGAGCCACCCCGGTGCCCCTAACAATATTCTTAAGGAATCTCCCCACTACCAAAAATTCTCTATAAATGCCACTTTCTAATCAACATTTACTCTAGAAGTCTCTCTTTGTTGCTGGCCAGCTCCTGTTTTCTGTTTTCTTTATTTTTCTGTCTGTTTTATATGTACTGAAGGGAGGGACATTATCTGATTGCATTCAGAAATTCACCGACAATTTCTCCTTAAGCAGAAACATGGATACCATTACACATTTTAGTGAGGGGGGAAAAAATCGCCTCACCTCTGAGGATGTATTCTGTTAACAGCATAATAGTTAGAGCCTTGCGTTCCTTCTGATTGTGGCTCAGATTACAAAGCTGTTTATGGCTTTCTACCTTGCTCTTTACCACCCCCTCAACTGTCCAAATTTACATTGCAAAGAGGATCCTGTACCAGGAAGAGATCATTTAACAGTCTCCTTTTTATCTAAGAAACTTATTTGTATAACAAGACAAACTTTGTTTTCCAAACATCTCTTGCCTTCCTGCTAATGACCTTCCTTCCCTTTGTGTCCTCAGACCCCACCCCTCTCCTTAGCTCAGAATGTTATGTAAGCCATGTTTCACCTGACTTAGGAATTTCATGTCTGCATGGATTCCCTGCAAGTACAAAATTAAATTTGATTTTTCTCTTGTTAATCTGTCTCATATAAATTTAATTCTCAGTCCAGGTAAAAGAACCTTGCACAAAGGAAAAATTTCTTCCTATCTGACAAGGGTGAAAGATGGGAGAAATCTGTCATGGCAGCTGACAGGTCCCCTAAAGTCCATCTCATCATTTCATACAAGGGAAGAGGTTGCAATTCCTGCCACAGGACAGAGCCCTGACAAGACATTCCTAATAGGAAGAGCATCGCTTCCTTTCCTCATGCAACCAATGACCAAATGTACCCCCAACTGGCTCACTCTCTACTTCATTCCAAACAAGCACAAATTCAAAATGTAAAGCAACAGTTACATCACTGTAAAAAGACTGATTACAGTAGTAAGTTTAAAGGCTTCTATAGTTAAAGTCAATATTCTGGTGACTGACTGAGAGTAGTCTATCAAAACTGAAGAAAAATCAGACCGTTGAAGATATGCCCAGTATATCCTCTGGCTGCAGTCCTTCTAGAGAACTGGTCCACCATAAATCTTATAAATAGGGCCAGCTATATAATTGGTGAAGACCAATGGAAAAAGAAAACTCAGGGCCCAAGCCAAAGGTGGGGAAATCAATCTCCCTTTCCCATCAGCCACTTTTCCAATTCATAAGGCAACCCCAAGGTATCAAAACCTCTGCTCTAAGACATGTGCAGTACTTGGATGGAGGTAGTTGAGAGCTCCTGTCAAGCCACCTGCCAAACACATCATTGCGCCATTAGCCTGGTGTGGGGACACTGCCGTCATGCCCTTCCCTGGGACACCACAGGAGACTCTCAACCCTAATTCTCCCCACATGCACATGCAGGTCTCCAGAGGAGAGATCCAGATGTTGGAGGGACATGAACTTCCCTTCACCATTTCAACCTGGCTACTGCTCCTGATGGATGCTAGAGCAGTCAGGCCAGAGGTGAGGTGCAGAGAGGAAGGCCACATAGAGCCTGGCTTACCTGAGATGGGTAGCAGGTGGCCAATAACCTATCTTACAGAAGTGGGGAAACTGCAAGAGGAAAGGACACATGTGAGTCCTTTCACAATTCTAAGCCCTCCCTCTATATGTGCTCCATTGTCCCACTGAACTTCAATTCTAGAACATAAATTCAAAGATCAAATTATTATGAATTTAGAGATTTCAAGCATAGAGCATTAAACCCTAAACATGGGGCTCTTCTTAGCATAGAGCCCTATGCAACTACACAGGTAGCACATCCTGACTGTAAAATGTTGAAGGTTCCCATTATATGGGAGACACTGTTGTGTAAGTGAAATAGCAAGGGACAGGGGTTAGGGGCCTTCGGCATACTGTTGGCTATCTTGTTACCTGTGATGTCACTATAGCTCTTTAAACTTCAGTCTCCTCATCTATAAAGAAACCTTTCAAGTTCTATTGCACTAAGATGGAACCTCTTAAAGACTTCAGAATCTGTATTTTTGCATAGATCTTTACATATTTGCTATCCAAAGTATGGGGCACAGACCAGTAATATTAGTCTCCCTTAGGAGTATGTTAGAGATGCAGAATATCAGGACTCACCCCAGACCTACTAATCAGAATATTCATTTTTAACAAGACCCCCTATGTGATTTGAATGCATATTAAAGTTTAGGAGGCACTGCTGTTGATGATTCCATGCTCAGCCAGGTGTGGGGACCATCAGTGTAGAGTTTCTCTAAGGCCTCATTCAGCTATCAACATTATAATTTTATGTGAAACTAAATTCTAACAACCATTAATGCCCATATTAGGGAATCAGGTAAATTCATTAAGGAAGATCATGCTTTCATTTGTTTTAAGTTCTAAATGTGTGTTTGTTTAAATGGTTTCATTCTGTTTTCATTACAGTCCTTAGTGACTGCCCGCTCAAAATAATTGATTTAATCTTCTGCTGTGTTTAAGAAAAAGAGGAAGAGAGCTTACATTAATATTTTCACCAACCAGTCTCTGCCATTTATGTGTAGGAGTTTACTTAAACTAAGATTCATTTATTAAAATAATTATTACTATGATGATTTTATGACATCTTTTTTGAAACTTCAGACATCAGTTTCTCTTCAGTCTTTAACTTCAACATCTATATTATGTTTCTAAAAGCAAAGTGATTGCATTGGATGAAAGGATCCTGAAATTTTATCCTGTATCACCCTTTAGGTAAATATGCTAATTTCCATGCAAACTAGAGATAAGTCTCTGACCAATTTGTCATATTTGCATTTTATACTCAGAGTCTCTCAGACTGTGAGTACTGACTATAGGAATATTACTGCTCTCCACATTCTTCCTGGCAGAGCCAACATTAGGTACATTTCAACATGAAAAATATCAGGAAGAAATTTTTTCTCTCATACAATTTATGCTGATTTAAAGAATAAAACACTTTTGTAAGTTACATAGATACAAGGTATGAGATGATGAGTGTCCAGCCAGTGAGGTCTTAGAGTCTTCATTCTTTAATTTTGAAGATTTCTGGAGCCAGAGATATTTCTCATGATGAATGTGAGGGGAAGAGCGTGAAACAATTGGGTAAGTAGCATCATCCTGCATGAATTATTGGCTCAGATTCCAGGGAGTACATTGGCAGGCTGGCCTACAATGGAATGGTTTTGTTCTTCCCTGGCTCATTTTGAAGCATCTGGGAAGAGGATTTCAGATTTGCCAAGTAGCTAATGTGACCCAGAATTTTTTGGAGAATTTTGGTAACATGTCTAGTGGGTTGAACTTGTAGTTTTTTGGACCTGCTATTTCTTTCTTTACCTCAAATATAGATCCCTGGGTATAGAAGAGTAGTAGGCAAAGGGTTAGAGAGAGGGTCAGAAAGACCCTCAACTACTGCTTTCTAATATGAATGAAGAGGGTATTGACTGATGAGCAGGTAATAATTATTTCAAAAGTATGGAAGCCATTCTTCTCCCTGCTACTAGAAAGTACAAGTGTAAGCAGTTATCACCCATATTTCCAAACAACAGGGGTCTCTGCCCATCCTTGGTCCTCCTCTGATTGTGCCCATTCCTCATAGAATTAGGAATCCACAGGTACAGACAGATGTGGTCCATACAGAGTGCACATCCGCAAGCCCCCTTCTTCCAGACCAGATTTTGGATACCTGGGAAACTAGAGTTCCCACACAGACTGTTCTGAGCCCACGTCCATAGTCTGTGTGGGCCTCTTTTTTGAGGTAAATTGTCATGTTCAGGTATATGCCTCCAGGCCAAAGGGAATCCAAGGGGCAATTGTTGGTGGGGAGGGAAGGGTTGGATGGAGTATGGCTATGGGGGCCAGAGTGCCTACACTGTTTGCGTAAGACTCCTCAAGGTGCAAGACAGAGCCAAGGGTGGAAAGAGAAGGGGGACAGGATATGAGTCATATCTCAGTGTGCAAATCCAAGGAGTCCAAGAGTTCTCAATTCAAAACTGGCCTTGTGAAAACAGATGTCTCAGGATACAAGAACAGAATATATTTTATTAGTTTGTTAGTTTGATTTATAACTTTTAAACACTCAGATTTATGGTACATGGACCTCCATCTCTTTATGTGCCGTAAGACCCACAAACATTCAAACCAGGCCTGATGATGAGACATAAATGCAAACTGGTACATATTCTCATGAGGCCAGGTTTACATTGTGGCTGAAGCACAAGGAACATGCCCAGCTCTGCAACTTACACGTTGAATGACTTTGTTCCTGTTCTTTAACCTCTCTGAATCTGAGTTTCCTCATTTCTAAAATTAAGATAATAATGCCTTCTACGACAGATTTTTTAAAATAAGGATTAAATCAGTAAGAGGTTTTTATAGACATAAATACATGCAGGATGCTCTGGGATGGACCAGAGCTATTTCTAACTATCTAGAGAAGGAGGGAAGATGGGAAGAAGAGAGAGAGAGACAGAGAAAGACAGAAAATGGATCCTCAAGAAGTTGCTGGTGATATTTTTTTTTAAGATTTTTATTTACCTATTTGAGAGAGAAAGTGAGATTGAGCAGGGGAAGAGGCAGAGGGAGAGGGAGAGAGATTCTCAAGCAGACTCCCCACTGAGCAAAGAGCCCCATGCGGGGCTGGATCCCAGGACCCTGAGATCATGACCTCAGCTGAAGGCAGACTCAACCCACTGAGCCACACAGGTGCCCCACTGATGATATTTTTAAGGTATATCTTATGTGTAAGCAGCTAATCTTTCCTTTTAAGAATTTTCTTGTGGAGTTTATCTACTCAGAGGCACAAAGTTTCTCCTGACTAATGCATATTAATTCTTTACATTTCAGCTTTAGAATATCAAATCATTCTTCCCAATTTAAAGACCCACGGAAAACTTTCTTCTCTCAAGCACCAGGATATTCTGTGATGGAGTTTACCTCTCAGTTTACTTGCTTATTATTGTTTCATGTACAGAGAAATATCAAATATAATCTACACTACATTTTCACACTCAGACTAAATTGTAATACTTTTTCTTAAATACAAGTATTTTGCAAATATTTTGGAATATTATTTAGCATTTGTCCCCAACACTTGCCATCACATGACAGAGCATTGCCTTTACAGTACTCAGCTTTACTCCCTCTTCTGTCTCTGACAAGAGCCACCTACATTTTCAAGGGCTTAATTTGAAATGTTACTTATAGCCTCACCTATTTCTGCTCCACACACTTAAAAGACTGAGGAAATTCCATCCTCCCTCCCTCCTCAGTTACGCACTTGACATTGGTACTGAGTTGCATGTGTTCTTCTACTTGTTCATTTGTCCATAAATCTCACTCTATCTAGCTTATAGGTTAGTTGTGGTGGATGGTGCTGTGCCAGCCTAGTTATATTAGAACTTCATTTCACAATCCTTCTTGCTATATGGCTTGGTGAAAGCTGGCCCAAAGAGAAAACTGAGACTGTTTAAAGATTTTATGTATGTAAGTATGGGGCCCCTGGGTGGCTCAGTTGTTAAGCATCTGCCTTCATCTCAGGGTGTGATCCGAGAGTCCCGGGATGAAGCCCTGCATCGGGCTTCCTGCTCCACTGGGAGCCTGCCTCTCCCTCTCCCACTCCCCCTGCTTGTGTTCCCTCTCTCGCTGGCTGTCTTTCTCTCAGTCAAATAAATAAATAAAATCTTTAAAAAATAAAAATAAAATAAATAAAATAAATAAAAGGTGGAATCTTCTAAATGATAATAAAATAGTGAAAACCATTACTGCCATTGCTACCATTACTACCAGTGCAGATGCAGATTGTCCAAACAATCCAGTGGATTGAATAGGGAAGGTATTTGTATCTAAAATATCTACATTTTATGCAAGAAATCAGGGTTCTCAGTGGATAATAGCTGCCCAAATCATATGTTTACAAGTAGAAGTTCCCGATACTATACAGTCTCTACCAAATCACGATCCTATCCAGGGTTCTATAGAAATAGTTATCATGCAAGAATTCATTTAGGGACATAGTGGAAAAGATGGGCATTTCACCTACACTGAAGGCAGTTTTGAAAGAAAGCTTTCAATGTGTGATCCAGTGAAGGGCAGATACCAGAGATTTCTGTGTAGGTTTATGCCTCGAATACATGAGTAATAAATACTAAAATTATCATGCATAGTTAACCTATTATTGTTGAGAGACTTATCTACTATTCTTAATGCCACATAAAGTGAAATCAAGGGACTTCACGAAAAATTAAATGTACTAAATATCAGTGTGGTCTTCACCTGACCTGAATCCTGCTGTTTACGTAGATGAGAACAAGAAATTCTCCATATTAAAGTCTGGTTATTAAAATAACCCATTAAAATAAGAAAACTTTCCACATTAATAAATACCATCATTTTATGCTATAAACTTAGAATTGTCTGTAGAAGGCCCCTGACAGTAAATTAATTAAATCTCTGTTCCATTATGGTGTCAGCTAATTTGGAAACTCATTATTTATTTGGCACTAATTTAGCCTAGCAAATTAATTAGAAAAAGCATGGGAAAATAGATGATTCAACATGAAAGTCCAAATCGAGACAAAGAGGCAAGATCAAAGAATTTATTTAGTGAAGAGGGATAGTTACATCATTCTCAGAAGGGCCTTCTCTCTTCCCAAAAAACACATAACAGTGCAGAGAAGCTGCTCAGAATCAGGAACTGTCTTTAAGAAAAATAGTTCCTCCTGTGCAAGAGTTGTCTACAAAAGGCCACACTGCACAGCGTGTTCACAGAGCCCTTCTTGACTTCAATCTTCTTCATAGTGCAGTAGGGGACTCATGGTTCATTTGGCACTGGTCAGCAATCTCTAACCCCGGCCATACTGGTGTATTAGAAATGTGGTCTCTGCAAGGATTTGAAAAGAAAGAACCTGTTTGTAGCTGTAGAGACGTTATTTTTGTGGCTACAAAAAAAGTGGTCTGGTGGGACACAGGGGCTAATACTTCCAGATAGTGTCACCTGAATGAAATAATGCTTGAGGCAAAGAATCTTCCTGCCTTCCTCAAGGGTTCAGGGAAGTCCAGGAAAATTAACAAGAAAAAGGTGTTTAGTTCATCCCCTTGGTCAATGTGGTTGGTAACATTTCACTGGAATTTGGAATGTTTTCTTTTCTTTAATCTAAAAGTTTGCCAGGCTTTAACTTTGTATGGATCCCCAACAGAAGGTGAGTTAAACACTGCTAACATGCAGCATGATCATTTGGAAGCCTATTAACTAAAATTTTATTCAATACAAAAGACATGTTAAATACTTACTAGATAAGAATCACTGGGCTGTATGCTCCTCTCACTAAATGGGGAACTAAATGCATTAGTGAATATATAATTAGAAATTTTGATAGATAATTATAAAGGAACATGCAAGAGTATGATGAAACTTGGGGACTTTAGTTAGATTGAGGGGTTAGGGAATCCCTCACTCAAGAAATTACATTTAAGCTGAGACTTGAAGAAGAAACAGGAATTGTTCCAGATGTGGAAGATAAAGAAGAGCTGTTTAAAGGAGAAAAGAGGGGCGCCTGGGCGGCACAGCGGTTGAGCGTCTGCCTTCGGCTCAGGGCGTGATCTCAGTGTTCTGGGATCGAGCCCCACATCAGGCTCTTCTGCTAGGAGCCTGCTTCTTCCTCTCCCGCTCCCCTGCTTGTGTTCCCTCTCTTGCTGGCTGTCTCTATCTCTATCGAATAAATAAATAAAATCTTTAAAAAAAATAAAATAAAATAAAGGAGAAAAGAGCTGTGTGAAGAAGGCATTGAGGCAGTTTTGAATATTTTTCACAAAGTCCAATGAATGAGATGAGAAATGGAAGTGGAGCCATGGGCCAGGTTGGATCAAGGCGGCTTGGGAATCATGTTAACACTTGGTATTTTATCCTGAGGGCAGTGAAAATGATCAATGATTTTAAGGGAGAAAATGACATGATCAAGTTAACTGGCCTAAAAAGTCACATTGGCTGCTGCTAACTGGGAAAAATAAAATAGAGAAAAGGCAAATCTGAGTTTTCAATTCAATAGCCACCTCAGGCCTCAGGTGATCATGACAGCCTTTTCCTCAGAGGCTTTTTTGTTGCCAATACTTCACTTTTCCTCATATTTTAACATTTGGTTTTTCTCTAGGTGTGGTACAGAAGAACTATTCAACGATAGCCAGCTACACCTAGGTCTTGGCAATTCCATAAGCACCACTTTGCTGTGAAGAGGTATTTCCTAGAAGAAAGGTGTATTTGTTTCTCTGAGGGAACCAAGACCTATTGACAATGTGCTATGTGGCCCTGCTTGTTCTTTCTTATGATAAAACACTGCAGCAAGCACATAAATCAGATATTCACAGATTGAATTTATAGCAAGAAAATAACTTTTTATTTCATTGAGAAAAATACAGCAACAAGTTAGAGTCCAAGAAGCAATTTCCTGCAATGATGGACTACCTTCCATCTACCTTCTTATTACTACTGGTCCCCATGATCCTGAGGTCTACCCAACTGCTTGCATACGATTGAGCAAGTTAACGAGAACACTTGTTTTTACTGAAGTGAAAACACAAACCTTATTACCTTAGGATTCTCAACTGAAATATCTTTCCGTTTTTTGTTTTCTATCTAAACACCAGATTTGGGTCCATATTATTATATCAACAACCACTTTGAAAAAGGGAGAAGGGAAATTAAGTTTCTTTGGTAAGATGACACTTAAATTAACACCTTTAAATTGTCTTTTGGTGTTCATTGGTGCCCCTAATTTTTTATTTAATCATGTTCATGACCCCTTATTAAGAAGTCATTAATGACTCCTGGTTAATGAAAATTTAATAAGTTGTCATTAAGAATGTGGATATGGGAAGGAAAAATTTTATGTAATTACAATAAATGAAATTATTGTTTCCCCTTTCCTCTTTGCATTTCTCTCTTATATATGGTCTTCAGTAATTAAAAGTATAGATTCCTGGGGCACCTGGGTGGCACAGCAGTTAAGCATCTGCCTTGGGCTCAGGGCATGATCCCGGCGTTATGGGATCGAGCCCCACATCAGGCTCTTCTGCTATGAGCCTGCTTCTTCCTCTCCCACTCCCCCTGCTTGTGTTCCCTCTCTCACTGGCTGTCTCTATCTCTGTCGAATAAATAAATAAAATCTTAAATAAATAAATAAATAAATAAATAAATAAATAAATTCCTTAGATATTGGCTGGCTTCCCAGGACTCTTGGGCACTGATACTTTTTCTTCCGATTAATTTGAGAAATAATAACTAATACTAAAACTACTCAGAATGTTTTGGTTTGGGGTTTGTTTTTGTTTTTTGTTTTCAGAAAAGAAACATGGGACAAGAAAAAGCGTGATATACCCACCATCCTGAATCCAAATCTGGTGATGAAACATAGTGAAGAAGCAAGACTCAAATACCAAATATGAGTGGTCCTGGCAATGCAAATTTTCATGTGCTCATTTTCATGTGTTGTGTTCACTGAATTGGGATTTATTTAACTCTACAACTGTGACAGCTATACTGGGAGACACAAAGATGAATCAGACATAGATTCCATCCTCATGAAGCTTACATTGCAAGGGGAAATTTAAAAAGTGTTCATAAATACTATAATAAATTGTGGTGAGTGATATTGTACAAATAAAGTGTGATGAGACTTAACGATAGAGAAGTAGTTCCTTCTGCCTTAGGGAAGCTGGCGAACAACATAAATAAAAAGTTATATCAGAAGTGAAATTTGAATGAAATATAAGATTTCAATCATGTGGTTGTTCTAGCACCATGGTTCTCAATTGTTTTGTTGTTATTGTTCTCAGAAACCCTTCACACTTTTAAAAAATATTGAGGACCTCAAAGAGCAGCTTTTATATAAGCTATATCTATTGGTGTTTTCTGTGTTAGAAATTGAAATAAAATTTTTAGAAAATATTTACTCATTTGTTTGAAAAATAGACCCATTACATGCTAACATAAATCATAAATTTTTATTAAAAATATATCTCCTTAAACTAAAATTTTCATGTAGAATGACATTATTTTACATTTTTGCAAGTCTTTTTAATGTCTGAATTGAGAGAAGATACCTGAATTGTCATATGCAATATGCATAAATCATGCAAACTTCACTTCTCCCCCAAAGATAATATTAGAGATCTCTAAAATGAAAGAGAATTCAGAATGTTACGCAATGGTGCTCTCCGCAGGATACCAAAAAAGAAGAGGAACACTGGCCATAAATGACTAGAGATGATTACAGGGGAATCTGTCTGAGTTGAGTGTCCAGTCAACTTTATCCCAGCAATATTTCAGTATCATCCTCCTTTTTGCCTATTGCATTGTGTAACATAAATAATTATGATCATGTATTCTGCTGAAAACTCAAAGAGCTACCCATGGCTTCAATAGAGTTCACCTAAAAGATAAAGGACACATTTCTCAACATAACATGCAAGTCCAACTGTTACCTAAATTCTTCCTCCTTCTCCACATGTGTCCCCTAATACTCGAGGCCTTGCAACATATTCAATAGCAAACTCCTTCCGGCTGCCTCTTCTCCCCATCCCAACACCATGCTATTTCTCACCTATGAATTTGCTCATACCATCTCTTCTTTATGCAGAGGTAACTCTTGATCAACATTTACCATTAAAGGACACCAGCTGCCATGGTTCTTCAAGTCTCTTTTAAGATTTACTCTCCTCCATCATATCTAAACAGTCATCTGCCACTAAACTTACTATTTACCCTACCGCCTTCCAATTACTCATTTATTTGGTTTTCCCTGCCACTAAAACATGCATGTCTTGATGACAGGGAATGTGTGATATGAATATTTATAGTCTAATGCCTAGAACAGAGTTTGGCACATACTAGGCACAAAAAAAAATGTTTGTAAAAATAATGCACATTTTTCCTTATTTTAAAATTTGTTTTCAGCACTCACACTTGACTGAATTTGTACACTGCCCTTCTAATATGACAAGTGTTTCTCGCAAACAGGAACTAAAATGATTCCAGAGACAAATCACCTAATGTAGACAGCTGCAAATTTAAAGTACTTGTCAGTAAATGCCATAGCACTGTCCTGGTTGTTTTTCTTTCAGAAATGACTTTCTGACATAAAATGATCAACACCTCAGCCTGCTGCTTCTTGCAGTCCAGAAGCAAATGATTCATACTTCTTGTTATTATATTAATGCAGGGGGAGAGCAATAAAAATTCTGAGAAGCCATAATATAGTCACAACATCATAACTTTCTCTCATTACCCAGAAGTCAATGGATCATTACTCCTGATATGTATTGATTCAGGCTGACAGCATAGGGAGTTTACATTCACTGTCACTTGAATTCTTTAGGTCAAATAACTGTCATAACCACCTTAATGCATTCACCTATGGAAGTACACTAGACTCTGTGTAAACACTGTACAGTGTGCTCCATGGTGATTAGACACTTGCGTTGTCCAAGGTGCTGAGGGTGGAAAGAAATGAGGTGCTTGTCTAGGGCCCCAGTTTTCCACACACTGTGCTAAGTACTTTATACTCAAACACTATGTCATTTAATCATCACAGAAAAAAATGTGAAGGAGTTGGTATTATTATCCTTATTTTATAGATAAGAAAACTGAGGCTCTGCATGGTTGATCCTGAATATCACTGATATGCTGGGGACGCAAATATCCCTAAGCACCTGCCTGGTGCTCAACCCTCACCTGCCCCTGCTGTTGGAGGCTGCTCCTGATCATCTTCACCTGCTAATCTCTCTGCAGAACTCACCATTCCTAATGCTGTACTGTCAGAGATGCGAGACACAGGACTTGCCTGATTCTCTGCTCTCATCTGTGAGCTGTCCCTCAAGAGCCCACCACAATGAAAACCAAATGATTGTTTCAACAGATGCAGAGAAAGCATTTGAAAAAGTACAACATCCATTCATGATAAAAACCCTCAACCAAATAGTCTAGAGGGAACACACCTCAATATAATAAAGGCCTTATATGAAAAACGCACAGCAAACATCATACTCAATGGGAAAAAACTAAGAGCTATTCCCCTAAGGTCAGGAACAAGACAAGGATGTTCACTCTCACCACTTTTATTCAACATAGTACTGGAAGTCTTAGCCACGGCAATCAGAAAACAAAAAGAAATAAAAGGCATCCAAATTGGCGAGGAAAAGTAAAACCTTCACTCTTTGCAAATGACATGATACTATATGTAGAAAACCATAAAGATTCCACCAAACAACAATAACAGCAACAACAACAAGAGAACTGATAAATGAATTCAGTAAAGCAGGATACAAAATCAGTGTACAGAAATCCATTGCATTTCTACACACCAATAATGAAGCAGCAGAGAGAAATTAAGAAAACAATCCCATTTACAATGGCACCAAGAATAATAAAATACATAGGAATAAACTTAACCAAAGAAGTGAAAGACCTGTACACAGAAAACTGTAAAACACTGATGAAAGAAACTGAATATAACACAAAGAAATGGAAATACATTCCATGCTCATGGATTAGAAGAACAAATATTGTGAAAATGTCTATACTGCTCAAAGCAATCTACACATTTAATGTAATCCCTATCAAAATACCAACAGCATTTTTCACAGAACTAGAACAACAACAAAAAAACCTCCTAAAATTTTTATGGGATCACAAAAGACCCCAAATAGTCCAAGCAACCTTGAAAAAGAAAAACAAAACTGGAGGTATCACAATTTCAGGCTTCAAGTTATATTATAAAGCTGTAGTAATCAAAATAGTATGGTACTGGCACAAAAATAGACATATAGATTAACAGAATAGAAAACCCACAACTATGTGGTCAAGTAATCTTCAACAAAGGAGGAAAGAAAATATAATGGGAAAGAAATAGTCTCTTCAACAAATGGTATTGGGAAAACTGGACAGCTACATGCAAAAGAATGAAACTGGACCACTTTCTTATACTATACACAAAAATAAACTCAAAATGGATTAAAGACCTAAATGTGAGACCTGAAACCATAAAAATCCTAGAAGACAACATAAACAGTAATGTCTCAGATATCAACTGTAGCAACATTTTTCTAGATATGTCTCCCAAGGCAAGGGAACTAAAAGTAAAAATAAACTACTGGGACTACATCAAAATAAAAAGCTTCTGCACAGCAAAGGAAACAACCAACAAAACTAAAAGACAAGCTACTGAATGGGAGAAGATATTTGCAAATGATATGTCCAGTAAAGGGTTAGTATCCAAAATATATAAAGAATTGATACAATTCAACACCCAAAAAACAAATAATCTAATGAGCAGAAAACATGAACAGACATTTATCCAAAGAAGATATCCAGATGGCCAACAGATACACGCAAAGATGCTCAACATCACTCATCATCAGGGAAATGCAAATCAAAGCTACAATGAGATCTGTCACACCTGTCCATCTGGCTAAAATCAAAAACACAAGAATCAACAGGTGCTGGCAAGGATGTGGAGAAAAAGGAACCCTCTTGCATTGTTGGTGGGAATGCAAAGTGGTGCAACCACTGTGGAAAACAGTATGGTTTCCTCAAAAAGTTAAAAATAGAACTATTCCACAATCCAGTAATCACACTACTGGGTATTTACCCAAAAGATACAAAAACACTAATTCAAAGGGATACATGGACCCCTATATTTATAGCAGCATTACTTACATTAGCCAAATTATGGAAGCAGCCCAAGCATACATCAATAGATGAATAAAAAAGAGACAGTACATATATACAATGGAATATTATTTAGCCATAAAAGAACAAAATCTTATCATTTGCATTGACCTGGGTGGATCTAAAGAGTATAATGCTAAGTGAAATAGTCAGAAAAAGACAAATACCATGTGACTTCACTCATCTGTGGAATTTTAAAAAAGAAAACAAAGGAAACAAGCAGAGGGAAAAAAAGAGAGAAAGAAAAACCAAGAAACAGACTCTTAACTATAGAGAACAAGCTGATGTTTACCAGAGGGGAGCAGGGTGGGAGGATGGATGAGATAGGTGAAGGGGATCAAGAGTACCTTTATCGATGAGCACTGAGCAACGTATAGAATTGTTCAGTCACTACATTGTACACCTGAAACTAATGTAACACTGTATGTGAACTACTGAAATTAAAACTTAAATTAAAAATAAATAAATAAATAAGCTCGCCACAACCATCATCACTGTTTTTTTTAAGATTTATTTATTTATTTATTAGACAGAGAGAGACAGCCAGCGAGAGAGGGAACACAAGCAGGGGGAGTGGGAGAGGAAGAAGCAGGCTCCTAGTGGAGAAGCCTGATGTGGGGCTCGATCCCAGAACGCCGGGATCACGCCCTGAGCCGAAGGCAGACGCTTAACGACTGAGCCACCCAGGCGCCCCATCACTGCTTCTGTACTGGTATTGTAGGTGTGCTTACTTCCATTTACTCAAGTAGTTTATGGGTATGTGCCAGACACTATAGGGGACATGCAAAGCACCTGCCTGCTCCAATGGAGCTTTCACTCTAGTAAATGCAGGTCTGCCCTGGGTCTGCAGCAGATTGGCCCTAGAGCTTCCAGAGCTAAATGGGCCCTTGAAGATAGAACGGGCCCACTTTCTCCTTTGCTGGGCATGCAGACCGGCTCCTTATAGCATTGGCTAGAGGAGTTTTCCACAGGCCTGGCCCTAGGAGTCTTTGTCAAAAATTCTTTATTGTGGCTGGAGTTGGCCGCAGGTACTTTGAGCACAGTGGGACTCAAGGGGGACACTTTGCTTTGACTTCAATTAAGAACATTCACTGCTGTACCTCTAAGTCAAGTGTTGATTCTAGAGCTCTCCAAATACCCTTTAGTTTGGCTGTGTCCAGAAGGCGAAGGGCCAGCATGCAAACGATACCCAAGGGTGTGGAGGATATCCAGCTATCTGTAAGAGCCCTGGACTACATGCATGAATATAACAATACCTGCTTAGTAATATAAAGTGCTTAATAGGAGTTAAGATGTTTATACTGAGGTAGAGGTCACAGAACATGAATTAACAGCTTAGCCTTTCCTCCCTTCTCTGTCTTCTTCCTAATGCTGATTCTCTTGCACTGCGGCCCTCATGTCAGCCACCTTCCGCCCTCAGCCCTTGCTAACTTCCCATAGCATCAGCTTCTCTCTCACGATTGTTCTTCATTTGCATACAGCATACAAGACCCTCTCATCTATAAAAAAAGATCCCTCCCCGGACACTTAGCTACTCATATTCCTCATTTCCTTCCCAGTCATGCTTCTTTTAAGATTTGTCTGCACTCAATGTCTCTACTTCAACCTTCGTTCAGCTTGCAAATTATGGAAGTCTGGTCCTGCCCGTCCCTCCCTGATTCTGCTCTTCTTAACCCCAATCACCATGCAGTTGCCAAATAAAAAGACTCTCCTAGGTCCTTATTTTTCTTGGCTCTTATGCAGCCTTGGCACTACTGACCACTTTGTTACTGAAACACTTACTTCCCCTGGGTCTTCATCCCATTCTCATGCTTATGCCAACATGCTCCCTTAGTTTTGCTGTTTGTATCTGCTCTGCTACTTACCACTCTGAACATGATGTGCATTATATCCTGCCCCCTCCTCCAGCCTCTTCTCCCATGTCTTTGATAGCTTGACTCTCTTCCTATTTTTATGCTCTTGACAATTCATTTCCCCTAGAACACTTACTTAGTTTCTCCTTCCCAGTCCTCCCACTGCCATCTCTGAATGTTCTCAGCCTGGCATTCCCTCTCTTCGCCCTTTGCACATTCACTAGCAATTTCTCTTCTCCAAAGAGTCTCCTCATAGTAACTGGAAAGAGGCAGGTTCCTCACAGTGCCTCCCAGATCTGCCATGTTTAAACCTTCTCTACTTAACACTCCTCAGTATATATTCAGTCTTTTTCTTATACCACATTATTATGCTAAAATTATTTTATGTATGTGCCTCTATTATATGCTGTCTGGGTTGGACCATGTATTTATTACAAACAACCGAGAGTGTTATTAAGTGACCAGAAGGCTCTTTATATATAATCCTCAGGTGAGTATAGACCTAATTTTTCAGTCACAGTCATGCTCAAAATAAAAGGCTCCTCTAAAGAGGAATAGGGATATTGATAAATTTTGACATATTCTCTTCTCAGTACTAGGAGTCCCATGATGCAAATAGCAAAGTGGTCATAGCTGCTTGCCTTAAAAGCATTCATGAGCCTACCAACTAAAAACAAACCATGAAGAAAATTTATGTTTCTTATTTCCTCTTAATATTTGACTTCTCTCTTCTGTTCCCTCCTCATCCATTCCCTCTGGAGGAAGAGTTCTGAGTTTTTTTGATTGTTTGGGTTTTTTACATTATTCTCTCTTAAAATGTTAAGTGATACTACTTTCCTTTGTTATATTTATATAGCTTGGATTTTTTTTTTTAATTTCATAAGAGAATACAATAAAAAGTCTTCCTCCTGCCGGGAGCCACTGTCACACAACCTCCTCTACAGAGACAACCAATCCTACTAGTTTCTAGGTCTCTTCCTAGATATTGTATGCACATGCAAGTGATCAAGCTCCCAAAGACCTTTCCAAAGATGAGAATCTGTTTGGAAACCAGTGATCATTTTTCCTTTCACACACATTCCTGAGTATTTTGTGCTCTTCCTAGCCCCTCCTTCCCAGCCCCAACAGAGAGTACATGAAGCTATTTAGGAACTCCCTCCAGGTTCTGCCTCTTAAAATTCTCTTCTGCACCAACACGCTTAGCCTTAGTGACTTCAGTGTTGCTCTTGTTGCTCTTGTCGTTTCCTCTGAGCATGGCCTCTTTGGATCAATGCTTCTTTTGGATTTGGGGGTTGGCTCTTGGTTTTGGCTTTGATCCCTGGTTGCTGCCTTTTCTATCTCTCTTGGCTCCAGGCTCTGTGGTTCACAGGCTATTCTGACCCTCCTCTTATGCTCCTGAAACCCTCCTCCAAATCTAGTATCCCCTATATTCACTTCATAAGGAATAGTGTTTGGGCTGTATAGGCTAACTCCAGGTAACTGTGACAATCCCATCACATGCCCCACCTTTTTCCCATTTCAGAAAACATGGAGCTTCCTCCTCCTCCCACCCCATGCCTTTGTTCCCATCTTGTTTCCTCTTATTTTCTTGCTTATTTATACCCAGCCATTATCAGAAATCTCAGACCATCTGGGCGAATTAATTCATATTTATTTTGCATGCACAGAGCTAATAAAGCAGAGGCTACAGTCTTTATGTTATAGCTCCTTCCCTCTGTGAAAAGAAAACTCTATCCCTTTATCCAGTAATTGGCTAGCACACCCCTATGACCTATAGCAGAAACCAAAGCTTCTCCAGTCACATAAACAGTCTGCCAAGTCAGGAGTCTGCAACTATATCTAGGATTCTTTTTCTGCCAGTGTTTGGGAGAAAAGACACCAAAGACCATGTTACTCAAAGTACCTGATGAAATGTGCAGTGCCACACTGGCAGAAATCTGGTTCTGTGAAGAGTAAACTCTGGTTGTATCTTTTCAGATTGAATTCTTGTGTGTGAACCGAAAGAGTATGTGGGCATATCAGGGCTTTCATAAGATAAGAGTCACAAGCTCATGCAGGTGGGGACCTTTGCAATATAAAAAAAATCGACAAGTGTAAAGAGTGTTCTCCAGGCAGATAATGAATTTAAACTAAGTAACTGGAAAGTAAAACTGATTGTGTCCTCCTTGTGAAGTGAATTAAACTGATGACTATTAAGACACTCTCGTACTATAGTCAGACACTATTGCCCACCTATTTCTCTCTGACAAAAATATAATTCACTTTCCTAAGTCAGCCATTAAAATACCTTTCTTTTGTTTGTTTGGTTTTTTTTTTTTTTAAGATTTTATTTATTTGAGAGAGAGAGCGAGTGAGAAGTAGAGAGAATCTGAAGCAGACCCCACACTGAGCACAGAGCCAGACATGGGCCTCGATCCCACAATCACGAGATCATGACCTGAGCCAAAACCAAGAGTCAGACGCTTAACTGACTGAGCCACACAGGTGCCCGTTTGTTAGGATGGATGTATGGGTGCTTCGAATTTTCCAGTTGGGTTGAGATGCCTGAGAAATACAATATCCGACCAGTAAACTATGTGATGTCCTTAGAAAATGGCTCTATTTTGATTTGCAGGACTATGGAATCAGTACCTTGTGTTTATGAGTTAAATCTGAAGACTTATTGCAAAGCTAAACATGGACCAATTAACTATTGTATGCACATGTCTAGACTGAATGACTTTACAAGAAGCTTGTGTATTCTACAGTATACACTCTCTATATAAATTTTGTCTGTAAGTGACTTGAGTTGCCAAGGTAATCACAAATGATAACTCACCAAAATATATGAGTTGGTTCAAAGCAACATGTTAACTATACTGAACATACTTATCATTTCTGTCGAAGCCATCCTGGAGTCCTTTGACATCAATGTTTCCAAGTACATAGAACCCGGTATACAAAATTAAAATCTTATAAGCTGCCATGTGTAACTATGTGACTAGAGGTACAGACAGGTGGATTGGGACTGGTGACTGAAATACCTAATCCTGTGTGTTATGATTTAGTTACTATCTTAAGGATAAAAGTGTTGGGCCATAAGTCAAACAAGGTAATACCCAATAAAACAGGAGGTCAGCTAGGCTGGCTGCTCTACTTGCATTCTACTTCCTTCCTACCCACTCTCATGTTTGTCTTATCTCATATTCAACGAATCTTCCAGATCAAATAAAAACTTGCAGATGGAAGCAATATAAAATGTAGACTCAAGTGCTCATAATGATAGAGCAAATCCTTGTGAATGGGCCCGTTAGAATAATAACAGTACTTGGAGCATGCCAGGTAATCTTCTAAGTGTTTTCCTTAGAGTAATTCATTTATTCTTTGCAATAGCCCTATAACATAGATATTTATTTCATACATGTACTATATAAATATATATTACATTATTATTTTATGACCATTTAAAAAATAAGGACACTGAAGCAAAGAGAAGATAAGTGGCCTGTCCAAGGTCATACAATGGGAAAGTGACAAATGTAGTCCAGGCTTCAAGTTCAAGGCAGTTTGGCCCCCGGAATCCAAGCACATAATCATTATACTACATGCCTCTTACATAAGAAGCAGTTTCTGTCCACAAATAATACCCTTTTAGTTTAGATAATCTATCTAATAGGAGAGAGGAGAAGAACTCAAAGAAGAGCCAAATTAAGACTTTAAATAACCAACATTTTAAAAGCCTTTTTATCCCCTTCAAAGGGCTTTCAAATATATAACCTTACTTGCTTTTTTTAAACATCTGTTCTACAAGTTCCTAAAGGACTTAAGATTTATTCACTGCCAGAAAATAGTTTACTTTTGCAGCACTAAATAACATAATCAGCATCTTCATCTTAACATCATGTTCCCTGGGAAGATGAGAACAACACTACTGAAAATGACACAAGAGAATTTTACAATAGCTGGCATTTCAGTTCTCAGAACTCCATCTACATACTGTCATATACTTCACTTTGTGACCCATAGTCTGGAATTGGGGATGACTAGCAAATGTGTGGGAAGTGAGGTATGGTAAGCTTTAGAAGAGTCAAGTAAATAGAATCACTGAGAGGAGAACCAAAGTAGGAAGAAAGTATGCCCAGGGGGTTAAAAACTTGGAGATCTCACAATGTAAAAGCCAAGCTCTCATGGTACATACTTAGCAGAGAGAAAAAGAGCTGAACAGAGTCCATGGAGAACTAGACAAACATCTGGAAGGTCATTACACTGTGGAAAGAGAATTCTTCAGACTTGTTCGTCAAATACCAGTCTAGATGTTGCTGTAGAGGTATTTTTTAGATGTGAATAAAATTTAGATCTGTAGATTTTGAGTAAAGCAAATTACCCTTCATAGTGTGTGTGGGCCTCATTTGATCAGTTGAAGACCTCAAGAGCAAAGATGGAGATTTACAGAAGGAATTCTCCTCAAGACTGCCACATAGAAACCATGCCTGAGTTTCCAGTCTCCTACCTTGTGGAATTCAGATTCAAGACTTCAGCATCACCTCTTATCCTGAATTTCCAGCCTGTCAGCTTGCCTACAGATTTCACACTTATCAGCCATAACCACGTGAGCCAATTCCTTAAATCAGTCTTTTTCTTTCTCTGTCTCAATAGATAAATAAATAGGGAGAAAGATCCTATTGTTTGTTTCTCTAGAGAACACTGACTAATACACTGACTAAACTTCATGATCTCATAGATGTTATTTAACTTTTCTGAGCCTCAGTTTCACTATTTTATAAGATAGACGTAATAACGCATAGTTTACATGGGGTTGTGATACGTACCTATGGCAGTGCCTGGCACAAGCAACAATAAATGATAGCTGTTACTGTTCTGATGTAACTAAATCAGTGCTCTGGTGATTTATTCAAGTGAGTTTTTGATCCATGTGGTATAGACCAGAAGGATATTTTCAATATTTTAAAAGTCTACCTATTTTTCCATATGAAATCTATTATTTTGGTTCACTTTAATTCAGCAAGCAATTTAACTAGTCATCTCTTACATGTCTGCCCTGTGGTACCAGATGGTACAAATCTGCATAAAATAACAGAGTAGCAGATAGGACAGACATGGATATAAACTAAAAAATCTCTATCCTGTAATTCTATGAGAAGGAAGAGAGGGGCACTTCTATGAGAGTTCAGGGGGTGGTCAAGGGGAAGAAGTGTTAGGAAAAGCTACAAAAAAGAGAGTATTTGAACTAGGTTCTAAAAGAAGAGTTAAAGGGTATGCATGAGGGCAGGTGTGTTTACGGTGGTGGTAAGCAAGGGCATTAGGGTTTTCTTGGGAACTATTCTCCTCTCATTGTTAATGGAAAACAGTCCTCAACAGGCCCTATGACAGAGCAGCTCCATTCCCTCCAACTTGCTGATTAAAAGCCTATCTTGTGCTCATACTGCAGATACATGGATAGGACGGAAAGAGGCAGGCAAAGGCTTACAACTCCAGGGAATTCATCAGTAGAGAGGAGCTAAGATTTTACCTTTTATTTGGTTTAAGTTGTCAGGCCGAGGTACCTGGATTGTTAGACTCATGGGGATATTTAGACAAACAAGAGCCTGGGGCTTCAGCAATCACTGAAATGCCCTTTGGTGGGCTTACGGCGTGACAGCAGGTGCCCTGGTTGGAAAAGACCCACAGAAAAGCTGGAGGTGTCGTTAAGCTCCCCAGAAGGCAGTTTGAAACAGTCCAATGCATTTCAAAGCCTCTAGAACAGAATAAAAATAAAGAGCGCTGTAATTTAAATGTTAATATCTCATCAAGTTTTATCTGCGGGGAAAAGGGGGAGCAGCAGCTCTGTAGGCTCTTTTTCGGAAGCAGATAATGTAGCAATAAACAGCTGGCTGCCCGCAACTCGGGCATTTTATGCTGCCTCTGTGATCCGTTTTCCCTGTCGCGTGGTAACATGAAATCAGAAGAGGCAGGCTTGGGGGCGCTTTCGTCTGAGGCCCGATCGCCCTGTGTAAAGAAACACAGAAGAGCAGGGTTTCTCCGGTGCCCAGGGCAGCTGGTCTGGTGAGGCTGGATGAGGACATCCGGGCGTTTCCTGGCAACAGGTGACGTAATGAAGCTGTTACCGCCATCAGCATGTGTTAATGAAATCCTCGGGCGCCCACTAAAGCAACTCCAGAGGCGCATGCTTCTCAAAGAGGCATGTTAGGGAGGATCAATGGTGGTAGAGCAATTAGGATGCTGCTGTGTGGGTGAAAAGCCCTAAAGCTTCATCAGAGTTTGTGTCATCTCAGAACCACTTCCGGGATGTCAGGGAGACAGAGAAGGTGCGAGGAGTGGGGATTACTAGTGCTATTAGGGCTATGTGTGTACAGCAATGTTTTGTTAGCATCACTGGTGCTACCACGAGGACCACCATGATTTAGTTCTTTGTAAGGGTTTAGAGGCCAGGATCGGTTCTAAGCATTTCATATGCATTACCTCATTGGAGGTAACCATATGACTGAAATACAAACGATATTGCAGTACTATTATTCACCACATTTTCCAGGTGAGAAAACTAAGACCTAAAGGTGTTAAGAATGCCCAAGTTCACACAGCTAATAAACAGAGGAGTCAGAATTCGAACCGAAGCCGTGTGGCCTCAGAGACGGAGCCATTACTACTAATCCCCGCCTCCTCGCTCCCAGGCAGGAGGGCAAGAGGTCCGTGTGCAGTAGGATAGAAATGTCTATCCTTAGACCTCCTCTAAATACTGCCAAAAATGTACTCCTATCTAATTTCTGGCATTAATGCTGCTTTGCTAAGGAGCAAAATCTTTCATTTACCATGGAGAGCTAAACCTCAGGGGGCATTTACATAGTGACTAAATTTCAACTAACATGTCAACAACCAGTGGAGAATTGGACGTCTGAGAGGCTTCCCTCTGGACACTAAATGGCCGGTACTGGCAAAGTAACAAATAACAGGACTGGAGTTAGCAAAGATGTACTTATTGCTTAATTTACAATATTGTCAGTGTTTACCAGAGCACCCTCTTAAAGTTTTGTGGTTTTTTTTTTTTGCATTATCTATATTATGCTACAAGCCTCCAGATATGTACTCACAGCAATGCCTTATGGGCATAAAGTGCTGTACCTTTCCCCAGCTGTGGATTATTAGGGTAGACAATAGGGATCTTTTTGACTCTTACAGAGAAATGTCAAATGGTACAGTCCAAATCACCTTTAGATCTATCAATCTCCTGAGTTCCTCTTTTGTGTATGCTCTATAGGAATCATATTGGTGTCTAGACATTTATTGTTTTGAACCATAATGTCATTTTTTATTTGTTTGTTTGATGTCCCTGTCTTCCCATCCGGGAGGGCTGAGTGTTCATTACATTACATTTTTTTAATACTCTCTTCCCTATTTAGCAAAATTCTGCATCCAATCTATCACTCAACAAATATTTGCTAAGATACTATAAAATTCCTTATTTAATATATTGAGATATCCCACAGTATCCTATTTCTTTGTGTTGGACTCTCCTGGCATTCTCAGAATCATATTTTCCGGAAAAGCTTATAGAACAGGGGATTATTTGGGTTTTTTGCAAAGCTTAAGAGAAATTACCAGTAAATCTACATATTTTAGGTATTTGGGGGCAAGGGCATTAGATTTTATAGAATATTTTTATTTTTCCCCCAAATGATAAATCTACTGAAATTTTCTACTTCTTAAGTCAATGTGATAGTTTGTATTATTTGTGTTATGTAGGCTTCCAAATTTATGAAACTAAACTTGAAATTGGGAAAGACATACTGCCTTTTTTTTTTTTAAGATTTTATTTTTTATTTGACAGAGGCAGCCAGCGAGAGAGGGAACACAAGCAGGGGGAGTGGGAGAGGAAGAAGCAGGCTCCTAGTGGAGGAGCCTGACGTGGGGCTCGATCCCAGAACGCTGGGATCACGCCCTGAGCCGAAGGCAGATGCTTAATGACTGCGCCACCCAGGCGCCCCCATACTGCCTTTTTAACTGACTTTTCATATGTTGTTATATTAATTTTTTATTCTTAATATATTTGTGCTTTTCCCTTTATGTATTTAATGCTTTTTTTAATTGATCTTTGCTTCACACACATTCATGATAACTTAATGCTCAGGAATATACCAGGCTGTTTGGCACTAGCTAAATGCACCGATGCACGGATAGGCATCTATTAAGTATCTCTAGAATGATTAGTAGTAAATATGGGTAACCTCTCAGAATGGCAAAAGCAAGCTTCCCACATCTCTGGGAATCCTCACTTGTGCAGGTCATGGAGCAGCAGCCATGAGGGGGAGGAGAACAATTATGGGCCCTGAGAATCCTGGAAGAACACTGTCTCCTACTTTATGGAACTCTTTCTCAGTTTCCACATCCTGTTTTTATAGAAACTTTACACTTAACCATATCGACTGGCATCTTTCTGTCAATCAAATCACAGTTCTATACACCTGCCTACTCAGTGTCTCATACACTCATTCTTGCTCTCTCTCCCTCTTCCCCACCACCTCCCTCTCTCTCACACACACACACACAAGTACACACGCACACTCACACACATTCTATTAGCTCAGGCTGCTGTAACAAGATAACACAGACTGGGTGGCTTAAAGAACAGAAATTAGTCTTCTCAAAGTTTCTCAGTTTTCTGAAGGCTAGAAGTCCAAGATCAAGGTGCCAACAACGGTTGGTTTCCACTGAGACCTCCATTTCAGCTTATAGATGGTGCCTTCTCACTGTCCTCACATGGCCTTTTCTCTGTGTACACCTGGGTCTCTGGTGTCTTTTCCTCTTTTTATAAGTACTATTGGATTAGGGCCTCCCCCCTTTATGACTTAATCAAACTTTACCTCCTTAAAAATCTCTACGCATGCAGTATAATGGGGAGGGGGGTGCAGTTAGACCTTCAACATATGAATGTTGAGGGGACAAAATTCAGTCCATAACACACACTCACATATACACACAAATTGCCTTCCTGTGCTATGGTGTGAAATCATCATTGTTATCAGCCATAGCACAGAAGTCAATAAAGCCCCAGGGGTCGACAAGTACATTTCAACTTGATCTCTCTGTGTTAATTATCAAAGATTCCTTTTTGGAACTAGAAAGAGATGTACCCTAAAATGCTTAGATAACACAATTTTGATGAATCATCTACTTACTTTTAAAGAGGATCTCTGCATGTTGCATTGACTCATGATTATATGGACGTATTCTTAAGACGATTTGTGGGTTTACAGGTATAATTTCTTATACAACAAATAGGGATTATTTTAACTTACATCATCTATTCCTTAGGGATTACTTTCATAATTATAGTATCTACAAATAACCAATTCAAAATAAATTGTTTTGACTTTCTTTCAGGGGTTTTGGGTCAAGAACAATGTAATCTTACCATGCTATTGCCTAATTAAAAAGAGAGGATCAGAGGGTTAATGACTCTCAAGAATTTAACTTAATAATTTTCTAATGTGGAGCCATGAGAGTATGTGCCCAGAGTATCAATATCTGAGAATAGCATGAGATAAAGCATTTAAGAAAGAAGGAAGTAAGTTTTATCAGTCTAATATTGCAAGTTTTCTGGATGAAAATGCCCTTTTGACATAACATTTCCCCAGACGAAAATTTCTTTACAGACAGAAAAATGAATGGTATTTCATCAAAAGTGGCATGTCTGATGCAGAGATTTATGTAAACTGCATTGCAAATGAGATACACATAGATTTCTAAGATATATTAATTATGACAAATACAAAGCAGTTGTTTATGGTTTTTAACCAGCTAAAAGGAGAGAAAGGAAAGCTGTTTGTGGAATATTTGCAAATAACTTCAAAAGTACTTGTGAAATAAGTCATTTTAATATTTGGCTTATCAGCGAAAGTCCTGAAACTAATGGCATTTGGCTCACTAAATGTGGTAAGCAAAGACATTTTAGCATGTTGCTGGAAGTATATTTTTTCTCTGACTCAGTTAATCTTTTTGAGTTAACTCGACTTAATTATGAAGATGTAAACATCTCTACAGGTAAATCATTTTATAAACTACGTATGCATAAACACAATTCCACAGCCCCACTGCCATGATCCACCCATCTATCCATTTACTTAAACCTTATACAACTTTGAGTATTTGGATGCCCAGATAAATAATTTTCGCCCATCATCAGATCATTATACTTAGAGTATAGATGCAATGGATGATTGTCAAGGAGGAAAAATGAAAAGGTAAGCAAAAGTAAGATTTGTAAAATATTCCAAGCTGGTTAGACTTTATCTTGAGGGCACTGGGAAGCCATTAAAAAAAATACTGAGCAAGGGGCATCTGGGTGACTCAGTTGGGTAAGCATCCAAGTTGATTTTGGCTCAGGTCATGATCTCGGAGTGGTGGGATTGAGCCCCACCGCAGGCTCTGCTCTCAGCGCAGTCTTCTTGTCCCTCTCCCTCTGCTCCTCTCCCCTGCTTGCACGTGCACACGCGTGCTCTCTCTCTCTCCCAGATAAACAAAATCTTAAAAAAAAAGAAAAGAAAAAGAAAGAAAAGAAAAAAAAAAGACTGAGCAAGGGAGTGATACAATCAGAATTACATTTATGAAAAATCACCTCAGTTGCTTCATGGGGGACTGGAAGGGAGCAAGAATGGAATGGCAGACCAGACAGGTGACCACAAGTTTACTGCCATGTGATACCAGCTGGGACAAGTGTGGCAGTAAATATAATTGGACAAAAGTAGGAAGTAGAATCCAGAGGATGTGGTAGTTGATTAAATGTGTAGGCTCACTGAGAAGAGCCAAAGACCGAGTTAAAGGGAATAAGCTTTGGGCACCTGGGTGGCTCAATCGGTTAAGTGTTTGCCTTTGGCTCAGGTTATGATTTCAGAGTCTGCCTCTCCCTCTCCTCTGCTCATGCACTCTTACTCTCTCTCTCAAATAAATAAAATCTTTAAAAGAAAAAAAATGAATAAGTTATGTGGGAGGAAAGGCACTTCCTCCATCAGAGCAGGAAGAAGTAGGAAAAACCAGCCTGGAAGCAGCTATTTTATGTTTTGTTTTGTTTTTAAGTAGGCTACACACCCAGCATGAACCCCAACAGGGGGCTTGAACTCATGACCCTGAGATCAAGCATCAGATGCTTAACCAACTGAGCCACCCAGGTAGATGCAGGTATTTTGAAGTTTTGCTGTAAGAACACGAGGGGTTTCTTGGTTACAGTCATGTTTGGGTGATGGAGGTGAGGTCTTGCCTGAGGGGAGACAGGAGGGAGAGGGGCCCAAGGCTTAAAATTCATGTAAACATACATATACATGAATCATATTTTTTTTAGAGTATTTACACAATCAGATCAAAGAGGTTCTAATCACAGAAAACCAGAAAGATTGCTGACTATCCCCAAGGATCTGAGGTTAAAGACAAGACTGAAAGACTCAATCAAAATAAAATTGTTTATAGAGGTAAAAAGTAAGTAGAGCAAAGATATGAAATGTGATTGCAAAGACAAAAGAAGCAAGGAAGAGTGTATTAATAGCAGATAAAGTAGAATTACATTAAAAATTCAAACATAAGAGAGGAGACGCTTAAAAATGTTCTAATAAAAGTTATCATTCATAATCTAAAAATATAAAGTGCTTTGATATATTTCCCCAACATGCTGCTAGCCGTAATTTTCATGTTTTCATTCCAGGCAGCAAAATCACTAGCATTCATTAATCTTACAAATTTCATTCCTNCTAATTTATACATGTTGGCTGTAAGAGCTAGGTCATATTTACATGAATCATGTATTTTTTAGACTGTTTACACAATGAGAGCATAAAGATTTTTAAAAGTATAAATTGCCAAACCATATGTGAACTCTGAGGCACCATAGAAAAAAAAATGTTAATTAAATGTTAAAGTTCTCAGCAATTAGCAAGAGAGACTATAATACTGGAATGAAACTCTACCATAATGAATATCAACTGAGAACACTGAAGAGAATAATTTGAAAAAAAAATAGATAATACTACCTATCCATATGATATGGGAAAGCCTGTAAGAGTTTACATGTTTACCCACTGAATCTTTAGAAAGTTTGTACAGGAGCTATTACTATCAATCACTACTGACCAGCTAAGGTTAACGAAGCTCAGACCAGTTACATAACTCACCGAGGAAACAGCTAAAATAGCTGAGCTGAAATTGGGACCAACGCAATCTGTCTTCAGAGACTGGACCCTACACGTCTATAAGGTACTGGATTCACCCACAGTGAGGGTCAGAGACCCAATTAAATATTAATGCAGATATCTGCATTGAATCAAATGAGAGTATTATTGGCCTCATAAAATGAGTGGGAAGTACTCCTTTCTCTTCTATTTTCTATTGTCATCTTTTTTTTTTCTTTTAACAAAACAGATCTACATTTTTATTTATTTACTTTTCAGTAAATTTAAATCCTTGATGGTTACAGCATCACATGGATTCTATGGGCCGATGGCTTTAGCAGGAAGGTTGCTTCGGATTTTGGCATGAACCATGCCATTGTTTCCAAGAGCACGAGTTACTTTTCCCCAGATTACTCTGGTTTTGTTGGGTTTGCCATCCAAAGTCACTGTGTTGTTCTTTGCTTTGTACCCGGAAGCACATCTCTTGCCTGGGTAGAATTCAGTTTCGTCTCATCACAGCGTAAGAAGAGCTGTGTGTTCCCTTCTAGACATAATTGTTGTTTTGGGAGTCCTGTTTCCAGCAAGCCTCCGCAGGCTACAAGATGGTGGAAAGAGAGCTCTATTGTTAACTCTTCTTTAAAAATTTGGTAAGATTCTCCAGTGAAATCATGTGGGCATGAAGATTTTTTTTTCAGGAGTTTTTAAATTACAAATTCAGTTTCATTAATGGTTAGAGGATTATTCCAGTTCTTGATTTCTCTTGACTGAGTTGCAGTAGTTTGTAGAGTTTAAGGAATTGGTCATTTAAGTTACTGAATTTATGAATATAAATTTGTAGTTTTTCCTCGTTATTCCTTTAACTGCTACAAGATTTGTACTAATATCTTTTGAGTCACTCCTAATATTGATTATCATCTTCTAGCTCTGTCACTTTTTTTTGGGGGGGGGGCGCAGAGACAAAAGAGAATCTTAAGCAGTCACCAGGCCCTGAGATCATGACCTGAGTCGAAATCAAGAGTCCGATGCTTAACCGACTGAGCCATCCAGGTGCTCCTAGCTCTGTCACTCTTGTGAAAAGTATATCACATTTATCAGATTTTTTTTGAAGAATCAGTTCTTAGTTTCAATTATTTTCTTTGTTGTCTTCCTATTTTAAGTTTGTTGATTTCTACTATTATTTTTATTTTTTTCCTACTATTTGCTTTATTTTTCCCCTAGTTTCTTAAAGTAGAAATTTAATTATTGATTTGACATTTTTTCCTCTTTTCTAATGCAAATGTTTAGTGCTATAAATTTCCCTCTCAGCACAGCTTCAGCTGCATCCCTCAAATTTTGATGGTTATATATTATTTTCATTTATTTCTATGTATTTCTTAATTCCTTTGATTCATGGATTGTTTAAAGTGTGTTGCTTAATTTCTGTTTGTAAGTGTTTATAGATATGCCTGTTGTCTTTCAGTTATTGACTTCTATTTTTATTCCATTTTGGTCAGAAAACATACTCTATACAGGAAAATTTCACCTGCTATCACTTAGAATGAAGACAATGCATCTAATAAATTTGCATCTCCAGAAAAAAAGAAGACTGGAAAACAGAATAATAGTAGGATGTGTTGGTTAATATTGGCTGCATTTGACAAAGACATTTAAGAGATAGGCCTTAGGAAAGAATTTGCGGTTTTACTACAGGCAAAAATGAAGAGACAGGGAAAGTTCAGAAACTTTCTCATCCCAAAAGGCTAAAAAAGATAAAACTGAGTAGGAATATGGGTAACAAAGGCAGATTACTATTCAGCCTTGAGCCAAGAATCAAATGAACAATATGGCCAGCATATCTGTTGTTAAAATCTCTAAATGGATTAAGCCGTCAAAGAGGGAGGAAGCAATTAAGGTTTGTGGTTTAGTAAATACTTTCAAATAGAAAAAACAGCCACATAACCTTGACAAATAAATCAGTCTGTCAAATAAACTGTACTATACCTTACACCATAAATCCAGATTTTTTTTAAGCATAGTACCAAGGCAGCCACTATCTATTGAAGGCAATTAGCCCTACCATCTAAATTACAGCTGTTCGCCATTTTGGGTAGTTTGTTTATGGTGCTTGTACAGTGATTTGGCAACTCTCTAATTTTTTTTTTCTCTGCTTCTTACATTTTTTAATGGATCAAATTTTTCAGTCTCCTAGCTTCTCCCTACATTCAGTGTCCTAGAAGGAGCTTCAGGGAAACCAAAAAGAACATAAAATAAAGAACAGTGAGTGGAAAAGTCAGGAGCAAAGTATAAATGCAAGAGTTGCTGTTTCAGATATAGGGAGGAGACAACACATAGCCCAGCCTGGAAACAGCTTTTATTTACCCAAGAGAGGAGTAAAACAACTCATGAGAAAGCAGATCTCTGTGTAAAGAGACTTCAAACTTTTCCAGAGAGGTTTTGGCTGAGCCTGGGAGAAGAGAAGGAAAGTTATAGAGTGACTAGTGGAAGAAGAAAGGTGACAAAGGAGGCAGACGACAAGCAAGGGAAGGGACCCAGGACCATGTTGTCCTTACATATGAGTTTCCTCCACTCCACAGCCCATCACCTGTGGACAGCCTAGGATCCAATATTCCTGCACATTTTAAATCCTTGAGCAGAGTCCATTCCTCTTGGTAGAGCAATATGTGTAACTAAAGCATAGAGAATTAATGTTACCAATCTGACAGAAACGGTGGAGGAAGGATGGAGGAAATATTGAAGGAAGAATATATGGGTTAGTATTTCTCTTCTCACATAATGGGGAGTCAAGAGATGTTGTCTCAAGTTAGTGAAACAAAGAGTAGTATTTTATTGAAAGTAACGAAAATATCCAATTGAAAAAAATAATAATATACAATCCAAGCTGGGGAAGATGAGGGGAAGAAAGGAAATGTAGGATGTGTCTATTAAATTAAATCCTTGCTTTTTATAGCAGGAACTCAATAGAAAATATAGGAAAGAAGGAAGGAAGGAAGGAAGGAAGGAAGGAAGGAAGGAAGGAAGGAAGGAAGGAAGGAAGGAAAAAGAGAGAAAGAAGGAAAGAGAGAAACAAAGAGAAGGGAAGGAAAGAAGGAAGGAAAGGAAAGGAGAAAGAAAAGAAAAGAAAAAAGAAAGAAGAAGGGAGAGAAGGAAGGAAGGAAGGAAGGAAGGAAGGAAGGAAGGAAGGATAAGAAAGGGTATAGTTGCATTACTTCATAAATGAGACAGCTAGAAATGTAAAAACTAAACTCATTTAAAGATATTTCTAAGGAGACCAGGAGTAAAGAAGATGGATGTACAGTAGTTCCTATTATAATCTTTTTAAAATGTTTTTATCATGTTTTTATTTTACTTTGATAAAAATAAGAACAAAAATATAAACTTAAAAACATCTGAGGACTCATAGCTCAGTTTCCAAATTTTGTTTCCTAGGAACTAGGAGAAATTCACCAGTTTTGCTCAAGAAGATTAAGACCACTTATTAACATACTGAGAAAATAGAAGAAAATTATGAACATAATATGAATTCTAAAATTAATAACCTCTCAGGATCTCATGTTTTGAAAAGACCGCAAGACACTTTTCTGTTTTCTCTCAGACTTATGGACTCACTTGCAGCAGAGTTAAAACAAGAAGATGAATGGGTGTTGGAATTGAGAAGCATCAATGCTTAGAGACTGCCAAGAAAAACCCAGTTGCTAATGTAGGGGCAAAAGAAATATTAAGAAAAGAAAGAACGTGCTGTACAAATGACTATGAAAAATGACACTAAAAATGACTGCTATTAGGAAAAAATATTGTAGTGTTTTCACTACTCTTATCTTCTTGCAAATACATGGTGGGGTTTTTTGTTTTGCTTTTGTTTTGTTTTTTCTTTTGCAAATATATGGTTTAATAACAAGATTCAAATCCACTTACAGTCATTAATAGCCCCATATTTACATGTATCAATTTCCTGGGGAGCAGTAACAAATTACTACAAACTAGGCAGCTTAGAACAACAAAAATGGCTTAAAACAACAAAAATGTATTCTCTCCCAGTTCTGTAGGCCTAAGATCTGAACTCAAGGTGTCAGCAGGGTCATACTCTCTCCAGAGGTCCCAGGGGAAAAATCTGTTGGTACTTGTCTCTTCCAGCTTCTGGTGGCTCAAGTGTGCATTCCTTGGTTTGTGCTTGCGTCCCTCCAATCTCTGTCTCTGCGGTCACATTGCCTCCTCTTCTGGGCATGAGCCAAATCTCTCCCTGCCTCCCTCTTGTTAGATACTATTCTGGTATAGATTTTCCTACATATTTTTAATAATTTTTTCATGTGAATAAAATTAACACATAGCATTGTAGAAAATCTGGAAAATACAGGAAATAATAAAGAGGAGAATATATTATCTAATTGCCTGATACCTCACCATATAGCAAGCCATGCTTTATACATTTTATCATTTCTATGCATGTATGTCATATTTAAATAGCATTGGGATCCTGTTATACACATTTTTCTCTAACCAGTTTGTGTTGTATAATAATCCAGAGTGAGAATTTCGCCATAACACTGAATTATAAAACGTGGTTCATAGTGTGGATATGCAAAAATATTTGAAGTCTCTCCCAGTTATTATACATTTTTAAACTTTTATTTATTTATTTACTTACTTACTTACTTACTTTTGCTATTCAAAAATGCATTTCAATAATCATCCCTGTAGGTCAATTTCTGTGCTTGCTTTTTATTTCCTAGATTAAAAAGTCAAATTACTAGCCCTAAAGCTAGGGATGCTTTTGTATTAATTGCCAAATGACACTCTAGAAAGGTTGTACCCATTAATGTTCTCATAGGCAGTCTGTGGCAACATTCATTTTACAGAGATAAACAGAGATAAGATAAAACTTGATATTATTTTTATTTAAATCTTTACTAATTTTGAGGTGAAAATAAAATCTCAATTTATATTTAATTACTAGTGAAGTTGGGCATTTGTTTATATATGTGTTTCTTGGCCGTTGATATTTCATTTTTTTATTATTTATATGATTTGACATAATTCACTTTTAAGTTGTTCAACTATTTCTTATATGGTTTATATGAACTGGATAGGAGACAATGAGTATCTTCAACTTTACTCAATAAAACCAAACTGTTTTTGTTTTCCAAAAAGTTTCCTCATCCAAATACTATATTTTCAGAGTTTTAAATTTTACTAATTTGGTGGGTATTGTGGTTTCTCATTATAATTTTGATTCGCATTTTTTGTAATTGTTAATGAAGCTGACTTTATGATATATTTATCATCTAGCTGGATTTTGTGAATCTCTTTCCATCAGACTGGCTTTTTCCCATTTCGTGTGTGTGTTTTATATGCTATTTATTCTATAGATAATTATGTCTTTTTAAAAGATACCTGTTCATTGCTGGTATACAGAAATACAATTGATTTTTTATACTCAGTTTATATCTATTAATTTTGTCAAAGTTCCTAAGTCAAATAAAGCATTTGATATTATTTTGTATTTTCTACATACACAGTGATAATTTAAATTCTTCTTTCCAATCTTTAAATCTGTATTTATCTTTTCTTTCTTTCTTTCTTTCTTTCTTTCTTTCTTTCTTTCTTTCTTTCTCTTTCTTTTCTTTCTTTCTTTCTTTCCTTTCTTTCTTTCTTTTTCTCTTTCCTTCCTTCCTTCTTTCCTTTCCTCCCTCCCTCCCTCCCTTCCTTTTTTCCTTCCTTCCACTGTACAGCATTGGTTAGAATGTCCAATTCAGAAGTACCATTGGTGGGCATTCTTGACTATTTTCACTCTCTACAGGAAAGTCTTAATTGTTTCATTATTAATAGCAATGTTTTCTCTACGTTTCATTGGGCTGCGTCTTGAGTACATTTTTTCATATTTAAATTTTAATTCACTAATTCCCTCTTCCACTTTGCTATGATGCTTAGCCCCTGCTTTGAGTTTCTAAACTCGGAATTATTTTTTTATTTCTAAAAGCCGCATGGATTTGTGTTCACCAAAATCTTCTTGGTTACTTCTGATGGTCTCTTGTTCCTTACATATATTCTTCTTTCTTTACATATGTTCTTCTTTCTGTGTTTTATTTCTTTAAATGTATTAGATATGCTAATTTTATATACTGTATGTAATAAACCTAGTAACCGTGGCCTCTGTGGATGAATTGGTTATTTGTTGTTTCTAATGTCTCCTATTCGTGGTTTATTTTCTCTCTCTCTCTTTTTTTTTTTTTTTTTTTTTTGAGATGTTTGATTGTGAGCTCATTTTCCTCTGGAAAACTTGTATCCCTGGAAATTCTTTGATGCTTACATTTAAGGCTTTCCTCTCCAGAGAAGATAAACATCTATTTTTATCAGAAGTCTTCAGCACTACAAACCAGATTTTAATTTGAACTAAATTTTCAGACTTTCTTCAGGTTTTCTTTGAGCTAACATAATCATATGAATTTTGTTTCCTCCTGGGTGACAGCTGGTTTGAGATTATGAAGAATAAGAAGAATATTTACCCCTTCTTCCAGAAACAAAATTGAGGAGGACTTGTTTTATGTTTCACTGTGGGATATTTTTCCCCCTTGCGGTTCATCCCTTAGAGTCCTGACTCTATATGTGTGTTATTTTATCATAATCACCACATATGACTGTTAGAGTTCTCATTAATCAAAATAGGGCTGCCTTGAGCAAAGTGCATTTTTCACATTACCCTCTAGTTAAAAAGAACTATTCACATGCTGTCTCCCAAATAATACATTTCTCTATAAAAGACTGATTTTTAACAATTTTAACTATTTTTAGAATTTTAAAATTAAGAATATTATAGAACTTTAAGATCTTGAAAAGTTCTCTAACAAGGAAAAATAATAACACGGAGATAAATTAATATGGCTGCATGGTGACAGATATTTTAAATTAATGTATTTTAGATAGTATATCCTTATATATACATTTTCTTTTCTAATTCTCCAAGCAGAGCAGAGTCATTCATGAAAGTATGGATCATCACGTAATGAAGATTACAATCATTCCTTGTATGAAAAGGTACTCAGAATCCAATTGATGATACTAATTAATATGAATAAATTATATAATTATTTGTAATTATACTTTAAAAACTTAGAAACTGAGAAAACTTGTATTCTTCCATGTTAGATGTTATTAGATGGCACAATAACAATTCTATTTTTAAGTACTGAACCTCAACATTTCCAAAATTAACCATATACCTTTAAAAGAAATACCAACAGATGGACTTAGTTCTCAGCATTAAAAATAAGGTGGGGATCCGTTATAAATGGATGAATAAATACTCTCATGTTAAATTGCCCTAATGCTTGTTATCCAATAGACTTATTAATGTTCAATTGAAATGGGAAACATATGGATCTTGAGATAGATATATTGATAAATACATGATCCTGTGATATATATTCTTTTAATACTCCCTGTATTTCATTTATCTCAAAATCAGTCAGAAAAATCATCATCCTTGGATATAGATCCAATTATTTTGGTCCATCATGAAAATTGAAATACTGTCATTCTATAAATAGAAAAATACACAGAATTTTAAGGGTATAATATATATTTAGAGTAATAGTTCTCTTTAACTTATAATAAATGTTATTCAATAAAATGTGAGGTATTCCATGGCACATCTTTGTTAACATAAATCATACTACACAATGCTTTTTCATCCTTAATATTCACACAAGCAAGATAATCCAAATAATGGGATATAATTCAAATATGAAAAAGTCATCCTCTCACATAATTAATATTGCTAGATGGCTTTTTCTTCAGATCTTAGTAGATACGACAATGATATGATTCATATATTCAAGAGGGTAATTAAACTGCCACATGTTCAAATCAAATCTAGTACAAAACTGATTAAAAGTGTCAATTTCCAGCAAAAATGACTGATTGGCTTAATGTACTCAGTGTGCTGAAATATTCAGAAAGGAAGTTTAAAGGGAAAAGGAAAGTTTATGGTTTCCTATTGCTGCTGTAATTCATTTCCACAAATTTAGTGGCTTAGAACACAAAATTATCATCATACCTTTTTGAGTTCAGAAATCTGAAATGGATCGAATGAGGCTACAATCAATCTGTTTTCTTTATCTCTGTTCGCACAGTACCTACCCCAGTTGCTAGGCCCTATAAGGAGCTTACTAAATGAATGAACAAAAGAACTATAAACCTGGAGGATACCATAAATCCCTGGAAAACCAAGGATCAGAGTATTCTGATGCCATCCCTCTTGGCTAAAAGCCAGGATGATCTGTAAGAAAATAGAAACCAGAGAACGAACAGTTTGAAATCAAAACCATGAGACATGTACTGAGCAATTTCATGCACATATTCTCAGCAGCATTCCTGAGACAGTCGTAAGGTAGTTTCATCTGCAAGGATGTTAAAGATCATAAGGTTAGTCACAAAATATCACTGAATAGTTCCTTCATGCTAGTCAAGGTTGATGGATGTTGGCCCCGCGTGAATCCAGCCTCTTTGCTTCCGGCACATCTTGCTCCTTCCTAGAATATCAATATTGCCAAGGGTACACAGTACCCTTGGTGAATGCTGTAGTTTTTTCTTACATGTGGAAATACCTAAGCCTTTCTAGACATCTAGTGTTTTTGGCTAGGAAGTTTCGTACCTCATTTTGAAGCATGGCTTTCTTGCCTTGATTAAATTAACGTATAAGGAAGGCATTTGGAGGGATTACTAGACCAAACCACTGATGGATAATCAATTAATATACATCAGTGACCCAGGACCCTGTACAGAAGTGGCACTATGGTGTTGTGATTAAATTTGAATATGATTTCTGTCTGCAAATGTTTTATTGGAGATAAAGGAGTATGATTCACTGTAGCGAGGCTACAAAGAAATTTTTATGGGAAGTTGAATAGTCTTGCTATAGCCTGATAATTCGTTAGGTTTCTTCAAGAAGAAATCTACAATATTGGCACTTCAGAAGGGAGAGAAGTCTTATACCTATGCACTCAGCAGTTTAGCGTGTTTCTTTTCCTAGCAGAAGTTTTTTAAATCACAGTTGACTTAAGGTTGTTCCAAGCAGCTTAGGAGTCAACATGAGCATTACTTGACTGGATTTTTTTTCTCTTTAGGGGCAATAGGGTTAATAAACAGGGTACTAATGAAATCTCAGTGAACTCCCATTGCATGAGTCTTAATAATAACAATAATCACCATTTTGTATCTTCTCGGAAACACTTTCAAAGTTTTACAGTAATGGGACCCTAAAAAATAAGAGTGTATCAAAACATATAAATAAATCATTTTACTAAAAATACTCCAAAATTTAGGATAACCTTGGAATACTAGATTTTTTAAAATACACTAACACTTCACATGGATGTCAGTGTGGTATAGTGGAAAGAACATGGTCTTTTGAATCAAGTGTACTTTTTCCAAATTTCAGTATTATTACTAGCCAGCTAGATATGCTTGGGGAATCATTCTGATGTGTTTGGTTTCTAATTTTATTACTTGTAAAATGGCAATATTTATACCTGGCTTTGTGAAATTGTTTTGAGAATTAGAAGAGATAATGTATGTAAAGTGCTACACACAGTGACTAGTCATAGTAGGTCCATATTATGTTAGTTCCCTCTCACTTGAACAGGGACAAACACACCATTCTATGGCAGCATCTTCCCTCTGACTCCCCTCCCCATTGTCCACTTGCTGCTCCTCATCATAAGACCTTAATATGAAGATGAGTGTTTTCTACCACAAGACAGTCATTCAATTTATTTATATCTTGTCTCCTTCTCAATTAAAAATAATAATTAAAGCCTAGAACACACTGAACTGGGCAGCCCAAGAGAACAGGGGTAAGAAGTAGGAAGGAAACGCACAGAGAGCGGTATACCAGGCAGCCTGAAAGTTCAGAGATCTCAAGGCCAGAGCTGCTCCTCAACAGAAGTCTTGCTATTCACCAGTGAGTAAATCCTGCTGTTTCCACTCATGGACAAATGGAGTCTCTTATATAAAAGTTATCCCTGAAATCTATGGTTTATGTTTTCTATGGGGCCACTCTTTCACAGTATACTGGATGATTCAGCATACTGACAGTGTCCCCTTGCTTCTTCCCACCCACCAGCCCCTGTTCTGAATTTCAGAAGACTGGTTGACCCATTTTTACATCAAATTGAGATAGCACTGTATTATTTAGCACAATCTTGGATCAAGTCACATTTTGATTAGTTATCTTGGGTTTTTTTCCCAAACCACTCCTGGAAACCTTCAAACTTAACCTCTTACCCAATTTCCTTGCTGGCTATTTCATTAAGAAGGTTGAAGGAACCTAAAGTGAGTCCTTCCTACACCCTCCATATTTCTCCTTATGTAGACTGATCGTCCACTGCCCAATTTATACCTTAGGGGAAAGAGGTACTTATTAACACTCTTTGAATCTCAGCCTCCCTTGTTTACACTATGTGATAGCTTCATGACTAATCTCTCAGCCTCTGCTACACTAATATTTAGTACAGTCATTCTCATTAGACAAGTCAGAACATGTAACTCCTCCTTTCTCCAAAACATTTCCTAGCTTTTTTTGGCCTAAGGCCAAGTTCCTGATCCTCATGACGGCACGTGGAAATCACTACACACAAGTTCCATCTGCTTTCTCCATTATCCGTATCTGCTACACATTCTTCCCTTTCCAGGTTATGCAATAATTTTCTGGATCCTAACCATTCTGTGGGCTTGCACACTTCCATACTTTTGCTCATGAGTTTTCCCTTTCAGCTTCATAGATCCTCTCCACCTTTTCTGCACCAATGATCTCTTATGGCTGAACTCAAAATTACCTCTTTCATATGCTTTCTATGATTTCCCAAACTGGAATTAATTCTCTTTATATTTTTTGCTGCTTCTTTCTCAATTACAAGATCTATCACATTCTGCTTTATATTTACCTGTTTGCTTCTCTCTCTCTCTCTCTCTCTCTCGGAGACTGTAGCTCCTTGATGTGAAAACAAGTGTTAGTGATCTGCTTTTCCAGAGTACAGAGCATAATGTTTTGATTATAGCAAGTGTCAATAAAGGCTTGGTGAATGAGTACACACAAAAGGAGGTGTTATTTATTTATATTTATTTATATTCCGCTTGGTATAACCGACTCTCATAGCAGAGATTAAGATGGCAAAATTGGGGAAACACAAAGTGGACATTTTCTTCTTTACAATCTTACAGATAAACTTGAGCAACTTTGAGGGATGGACAACCCCCTACTAGATGTCCTCAGCCTGAAAAATTCCTAATTTGGGGCTGAATTAAAGGAATTGCCCCCTAGGTCCAGGATACCAGAATTTTGTTAAGAGTCATAAACCCAGTAAGGAGCCAACTGCTTTCTGCTCTGAGGAAAATCCCTAGAACTCTTCAGGCTTCACACTCACTTCCAAGACTGAATGTAGGCTTGGAACTCTTAAAAACACTAGGGCCTTTTGCAAGGGCCTTTTGTAAAAACCTAAAACCAGCAGGAAATGGCAAGGAGAGTGAATGATCATGGATGACGTTTAAATTTGTCTTATTTGACCTGCAAGGGACAGAATTGATTGTGTGAAACCACTGACATGGGAAGATACAGTTTATCTAGAGGATCAAGTGGCTTATATTAAGCCCTTTGGAATCTGTATTTCCAGAATAGTACCTGGCTGATTAACCCCATCACTACTACCATGGATCTCCTATGAGCTTAGGCATTTCCTGAAGCAGAGGAAGTTTCCCACAGAAAGTGGGGGTGAGGACCGCCTAGTTGAATCAGCACCTATTTGGTGGGATAAACGAACAAGTTTGGAGAGTCCATCAGTTTCTCCTCTAACAAGACAAACAGAACCAATTCTACCAATATATCTGCTTTAGACTATATCAAAATGAAAAATGGGGAAATAAAAGCCTCCAAGGGCAGTTGTTCCACATATCATTCCACCTCCCACTTGTGTCTTGTGTCTGCTCAAGGCCTTGGTGTTAATTTTAGAGAATTAAAGATATATGTTTAGGGCTCCATTGCTTTCTAACATTACCAAAAAGATTTTTTTTTTAAGATTTTATGTATTTATTTATTTGACAGAGTGAGAGTGAGCACAGTAGGGGGAGCAGCAGAGTGAGAGGGAGAAGCAGGCTCCCCGCCGAGCAGGGTTGCCCCATGCAGGACTCAATCCAAAGAAACTTGGGATCCTGACCTGAGCCGAAGGCAGATGCTTAACTGACTGAGCCACCCAGGCACCGCAGACTTTGCCAAAAAGTTCTAACAATAAATGACAAACTGTGCTGAAGTGATTTGAACTTTTTAGGGGAAAATGACTATCTAAATGTATTGCAACTATTAAACCACTGCTAACAGCAAACGGTCACTTCTTTGGACACAGGCAATACCCCAACTACCATTAATGAGTTTATTCTCCAACTTACAAATCAGAATAGGTGTGTTAATTCTCCAGGGACTCCTACAATTATAAGAACTGATAGATGGTTCTGTGGCTTCTGTGGCTAAAATAATAAAATTGTGATTATCATTACTAAAAGGAAACATTTTTATTTACCCAGTATAGGACATGTCTCTCATCTCTCTCTGAGTTATGGACTGCCAAAGAGAAGTTTCCCATCTAACACATGATGGTGTTGGGAATCCTTAAAACTAAAAACAGGCCACGATTTTGTTATAGACTTGACTTACGAGCTTCTTCACACAAGGAGATATTTATACATGAATTTTTCCACTTACCATAATTTCAAATTGCAACTAAGTGGTTCTGATAATGCCTAAAATCTCTCCTCAACTATCATCCCACTTCTCCTTTAAGGGAATTCTCTGTAATCCATGCTCACCTGGTTTTCCTATTCCCCACTCATGGGTTCTCCCCAAATCTTAGTGCATTTATATATTTGAAATTTTCCATTAAAAATTTAAATATATAAAAAGTTGGGTCAAGTTATATTATTTATAAAGTAGACTTGAGAATATAAAAGATGTCTTACTGTTCCTGTGAGAGAAAACCCTTAACGTTTCTATCATAAAATTGTATGTATATACCCTGTAAAAATGTTCTTTTTAGCCAAATTTTGTACTAGTTCAAGCATATTATTTAAACGGAAAATACCTCAGATTTAAGTTTGTAAAAATAAATTCTTTTCACCAAAGACTATTTGTGTTATCATAATATATGATTATGAAAGATGTTTATTTAGCCTCAATATTTCTATTTTCATAACCTTGAATTAAGCTGTGTGTCATAAAGCTTGAACCCTTTCTGGTTTTACACTGTAGTTATCTTGTCATTATAAATCTTCTTCAGGGATTTCATTTTTACACCTATGATAAAAAGCAATGCAAATTGTAAAATGTAATATCTATCTTGGTGAGCTGAGGGAAAATAGCTAGTAATTTGCTTGGTAAGTGAAGCAAAATATTAAATGATTTATTATCAGATTTTATATTGTATTGAGAATCTGTGAAATAAATCTTACTATATTTGAATAATAACGGTGGACAAATCACTTTCTATGACTTCTCTATCATTGTAAAGGAACCATGATGATCCTTCATTGATTCAAGAATGGTATCTATTTGTCACTTTTGACATGACAGAGCTAAGTGATGTTAGGACATAATAAGCTTCCCCTAACCATTCTGAATGTCTGTATTAGGGAGGGGAGAAAGTAGAGAAAAGAAATAGCAGTAAATAGTAAGGACAGTGAAGAGAAGTTTGAAGGACTTTTTTAAAAAATGCAATGGAGAGGAATATACTGTGTTAAGAGTACAAGCCAAATGCATTTATGTGTGGGTGACTAATAGCGATATGAAATCCCACAGGTCTTAGATGAAGAAAACTACAAAAAGTACTCTCAGGTATGAAACAGATGTACATGCATGGAGAAAGCAGACCTTGTTCTTAATGAAAAAATTAAATATTGTAAAGATGTCCATTTATTTCAAAATAATTTAAAAGTTAATGTGAAACACTAAACTTGTAGACATATTTTTTAAGTTGACAAAAATTATTTTTAAATACTAAAGGAAAATGCTTTGGATTACCTAAAGTTTTGAGAAAAAAAAAGAAAAAAGTTTAATTTCTCTGTCAGGTAATGAATATACTATAAAGCTATAATTATAATAGTTGAGTTGGGAAACAAGAACAGAGCAACAGGCCAATGATCAGAGAGTAAAAGAACTCCAATCTATCATACTAGAATCCATCTGTATCTGTATCTTAAATTTATATAATCCTTTGTTGTTAATTTTATATAGAATGGAGGGGGGATATCATGTCAAATATTTAGAAAATAATATTATTCAAAAAGAATAGTATTGGCTACCTCCGTAAAAGGAAAAAAAAAAGCTTAGATCTTCAACAAAGAGTTATTTGTAGGAAAATAAACCATAAGAATAGTGGAAAACTCTACAGCTGGAAAGAAATTAAGTTCTAAGTTTAAGAACAATGGTAGAATTCTGAAAAATGGTTAATATGAATATGACACCTTTCAGCTTATCAAAAACACCCCAAGAAGACTAAGGAGAAAGTGGGAAAATACCTATAGGACAAAAAGGTTCATTCATCTAATGTAGTAAATGCTTATTAAGAACATGGCTAAAATCCCAATAGATACATCGGCAAAGCTATTGAAAAAATGAACTACAAACACTGGAAATATTCACAGCTAAGAAACATGTTCAACTTGTAATAATAATTTTAAAAATCTAATTAAAATAACAGTGCTGTATCACATTTTAAAGAAGTTAACTTTCTATTGCACTGGTGAAAAAAGATAGAAAATCTTTATTTTTAACAAGGGCTTCAAGCGATTTCTTGAAACCGGTGACCGGAAGTCAGGAGCACATCCTACATATTTATTTTTATTATTATATTATGTTAGTCACCATACAGTACATCCCTAGTTTTTGATGTAAAGTTCCATGATTCATTACTTGAGTATAACACCCAGTGCACCATGCAATACGTGCCCTCCTTAATACCCATCACCAGCCTATCCCATTCCCCCCCCCCAAGCCCTCAGTGTGTTTCCCAGAGTCCATAGTCTCTCATGGTTCATTCCCCCTTCTGTTTACCCCCCCCCCTTTCTTTTATCTCATTTAGACACTGCTCTACTTGGCTGTCACTTTCCACGTACTCTGCGTCATTTATTCATTTTATTTAGTAAATCTTATTGAGTGCTTATTATACTCCAGGTATTGTTTTACATACTGGAAAAGTAGCAAAAAAAAAAAAAATACAGATGGATCCCTTCACCAAAACATAGTGAAAGGGAATGAACTAAGGATATGGGGGGAGAAGGCAGTGATGGGAATGTTCATTGAGAAAATGACTTCTGGGGCGCCTGGGTGGCTCAGTTGTTAAGCGTCTGCCTTCGGCTCAAGGCGTGATCCCAGCGTTCTGGGATCGAGCCCCACATCAGGCTCCTCGGCTGGGAGCCTGTTTCTTCCTCTCCCACTCCCCCTGCTTGTGTTCCCTCTCTCGCTGGCTGTCTCTCTTTGTCAAATAAATAAATAAATAAAATCTTTAAAAAAAAAAAAGAAAATTACCTTTGAGGAAAGATTAGAAGGAGGGGAGAGGCTAATCCATGTGAAGATAATTTGGGGAAGAGCATGCCAGGTGTAGAGCACAGAAAGTACCAAAGTGATGCCATCGCTATTTTTTCATAGAGCTTCTCACGTGATTCTAATGCGCAGCCAGGATTAAGAGGCACTGGTGTAACATTTTCAAGAGTGGCTTTAGTATCTAGCTCAAGCTGAAAATTCTTAGAAAGAAATGCAAAGAAATAGATGCAAAGATATTTTGTCTGAATCTTTCACCAACCCAAGCAGACTCAGGGCTCATTTTATTTTTCAAATGAGCAAGTTAAACAACCAGTGTTAGGCCCTTTGGCATTTCTGCCCATGTCCATTAAAGACATTTGGAAGAGGGGAGGAATGAAATCAGTTTTTATTTAGTCTAAGCTTTAGAAAACCTCAGCCTGAGGATTTACCAAGAGAAAATCACAATAACAGGGTCTCTGTTCTAAAAAAGGAATTATTCTAAAAATTTTTATTACCATATATAAATCTAATCCACATTCATATTTAGTACTAATATTTAGTACTGGTATCAATGGATGGGTATATCCTCTTGCACACCTATAAACAGACAGAAAGTAAATGCGTAGACAGAAAGGAAAGTAGGTAATTAATGACAGTTGCCTCTTATGATACAATAAAATGGGTTCTTAATGAACTGGTCTAAACAGAATATAAGTTTTAGAAACCTCTTCAAAGACCTAAACTAATGGCAAAACCTAGACATTCCCCTTTCTGTTTATACTTTGAATTTGAACCATAGGTCAGGAGTAAAGCATGATAGATTTTAATAGAACCTTCAACTAAAGCCTTTCCTCTAGCTCTAGTCCCTGTCCTAAGCAAAGTAATCACAACTCTGTGATCCTTTGCTAATGGCCTACTTCACTGCCTAATTACGAAGGTCACACATAAAAATACTCCTACCTCCACACTCTTTCAACTGCATGTGTATTACATTAATTCTATTTAATTTATTTAAATCCATAATATATGTCAAAGATCACGCAGCATTTTATATCTATCTTACAGTTCAGCCATAAAATGAATTACTGAAACGTCAGCCTGGTGCTAGGTTTCACTAATTTAATTATGAATTGCCTTTCCATTTACTACTGAGTGACTAGAATAATGCAACATTGGGTGATGTTTTATAATAATGGAATGCATTAATACAGCCATAATTCAAATAAAACATGATTACTCTAACATTTTCATTCTAGCCATTCACTTCATTTCACTGCAGAGTGATGAAAATAAAAAAGAACACCTGGCATTACTTTCACGACCCCCTCCCCAAACATCAGCAGGTACACAAAACACAAGGATGGGGGATATTTTTTATTACTTTGAAAATCCAGTTAATTAAACTAACTTATTGAAATCCCAAATCACAAGTTTTATTATTTTTGTGAATGATCTAACAACAATATCTACCCACCCAAAGCCCATATGTAATGCAAGCTCCCCATTATAGCTGTTCTCCTCAAAAAACAGGAGTAAACATGAGTGGGCAAATAATAAAAATACTCACAGCTTTACAGCATTTTATTATAATCAACTATATCGTTTCTATTTTTTGTGACTTCTTCCAGATTTTTTCATCTCTTTGTCGTTCAAAATTTAAAACCAGAAATTGATTTAGGTTTTCTCTCGGTCGTGCTTTTCTTCAGTTTAAGAAAGACATTTTGAGGAAGATTCTCTCCTCCTCTTTACCATATACTTGCTCTATCCAATTTTTCTTCTTCCATACTTCCCTGAGCCCTGTACAATCAGTCCAATATCCCCATAATCCCCCAAAACTACTCTCCAAGGTCATTAGTAAGGTCTCCGTTCTCACCTTACCTGAAGCTCCACAGCATTTAAAAGAGCTTTCTCCTCTCCTCCCTGACGGGTGTCCTTATGTGACTTGCAGGATTCATCAGTGCTCTGTGAAGAACTCTGATGCAGAGACAGTGCAGAACTATCCCAACTATGGTGAGATGCCAGTGCAGGAGCTCAGGCAGACCTCACACAGATCCAGCACACCCTGCAGTCTCCACTGCCAGATCTCGGGCTGTTTGCAAAACCTATAAACAAATGGAATGGATTTCCCTGATACTCCTAGTGTCCTTCTCAAGAGCAGCCTCCCAGGGGTGCCTGGGTGGCCAGTTGGTCGAGTGTCTGACTCTTGGTTTGGGCCCAGGTCCTGATCCCAGGGTCGTGAGAGTGAGCCCTCCGAAGGACTCCGTGCTCAGCGCGGAGTTTGCTTCAGATTCTCTCTCCCTCTCCCTCTGGCCCTCCTGCTTGTGCTCTCTCTTTCTCTCTCTCAAATAAATAACTAAATCTTAAAAAAAAAAAAAAAGGGTAGCACTCCATGATCCAACTGTTTATTAGCTCCTAGATAACAAGATTTGCCCAAAATTGTACAAACCAGATCCAGAGAGGAACTCAGAGTAAAAGGGAATAAAATAAAATAAAATGAATAAAATAAAATAAACCAAACCAAACAAAAACAAACACAATCTGAGGGGTCTTGCACACCATCTTGACGAGAGCACGCAATGACTGGTGTGTAAATGACTTAACTCCTTGCAACTCAGATGCTCGAAGACAGAAAATATGTCATGTTCTCTTTAGGGATACCATGATGTTCCCCTTTGTTTATGAGCAAATGAATGATGTTTCTTAAAATTTGACTATGTTTTCTGCATAAAGGAGAAACTAAGATATGGGGTTCTAATCCCAAACTATAATAAATTTCCAAGACTTCAAAGAAGCCAACTAATTGTTAACTACTATTTAATTTCACTCAGTCATCAATGAAGGACAATGCGTTTTTGTCTATCTAACAAGGTGTATTAGGATATTAAATCAAAAACTTATATTCAACAGCACAATTCTTCAAAAAAATCATTGCCTATATTAAAGATAAGAATAGGCTTAACTACAGAAAAAAGTTTTAAAAGTATATTTCTCCCCATTGATCTAAATATGAATATGCATAATAGTTTGGGAATTACCACAGGTATTTCTTTAATTCTATTTGGAAAGCCTTGCACATTACAGAACATGGATAATTGACTTTTACTGATAGCATGAATTGATGTTTTTAACCTACCCAAACCCCATTTTCTACATTGTTGACCAAAGAAATATTCAAAGACAGGTGGAAAAAAAATCTTCCATTGCTAAAAACTGAGAAGGTGTTATAAGTCCATGGTCTAGCCTTTGGGAAGAGAAAATATGCCCACAAAGAATCAAGAAGAATCTCCTCCACCAAACTTAGAAACTCAAAAACATAGAGCAAAGAACAATGCCAAGCCTTTGGGTAATGAAGAGGCTGCTGGCACTAGGGCAGCTCACTACCCCAGCTGACTCTTGGGTGGACATGCTAAATAAAAAGGGAAGAGGGTAGTGACAACAAGCTCATAATTGTGAAGCGCCAGGTGGAGAAGACTGCAGCTAACTCTGGACTTTCCTAAATATACAGAAATAGAAATTTCTCAGGTAGAGTGCTCCTTCTCCATGTGGTATGACTGCTCCTTCTATACTTAATGCAGGCCACAACATTTTCATGCTAACAGCCTAGCGTGTATTCCCCCATTTTTCTCCGAACTCACATGCACAGAGGCAATATTTATTTTATGAATTTTAAGTCATTACATTTCAAACCCAGTGGATCCTAATTTTTCTCAGTCAAGTAGCATTTAAGAATTAAGCTAAGGCAGATACAATCAGAATCCCACTAATGTTTTCCTCTTTTCTGAATTCTCACCAAAAGGACATACTGATAACCCCGTTTGACATATCAAAGCTTTTAAAAAAAATAAAAATAAAAATAAAAAGATTTATTTATTTATTTTAGAGAGAGAGAGCATGAGCAGGAGGGGCAGAAAGAGAGGGAGAGAGAATCTCAAGCAGACTCCCTGCTGAGTGCAGAGCCCAGTGCAGGGCTCAATCTTATCACCCTGACATCACAACCTGAGCTAAAACCAAGAGTCCTACTCTTAACTGACTGCCACCCAGGCGCCCCTCAAAGCTTTTTTGAATAGCGAGACAATGTTAAACTGAATCTCCGCATGGGCAAATATATATATATATATCCCAGTGCAGCATTGTTTAAAGCCCTGCAATTTAAAGACCAGGCTAATTGACAGTATCATTCACCTGCCAACTCTAGGTATAGACTTGTCGTTATTCATAATGTTTTTGCATGTGCTCTAGATAGGTTCAAGTTCAGTGAGGATTGGGAGTAATTTTCACAAATTCCTTACGTGTCTTTACCTGGAATCCAAAGTTTCTAAAATGAATGCTTATCAATTTAGATTATTTAAAATATATATATATATATAAATATATAACTATGAGAGGGAAGCTAGCTACATGCAAAACTATGCTTAACCGTATTCTATGGCCTTGAAATTGAGAATCAAATTTGGAAGACTTGTATTATCAGACTTAACCAAGGTCATGTGGTATCGGCACGTGGACAGACAAACGGAGCAGGCAGAGTTCAAAAGCAAGTACAAAGTTATATGAATAACTGCTTTTCAACACAGGCAACAAAACAACTGAATGTGGAAAGAAAAGTCTTTACAGAAATGGGCAAAAGCAACTGAATATCCATGTAGAAAAAAATCAATCTTAACCTTGACCTCGTATCATACATAATTATTCCAAGCAGGATCATAGAGTGGAATCCAAGCGCTTAAGCTATGAGGTTTTTAGAAGAAATCATAAAAGAATATCTTTGTGACTCTGAAAAGGAAAAGATTTCCTAGTACACAGAAAGCAAAAACTTAAAATTATAAATTTTCGTTAAAATTATCTCATCAAAAAAATGTTTGTAAATGAAAGGAAGGCACAGATTCAGAGAAAATTCTTGTGAAACATAAATTTGACAAGGAACTTCTATCTGGAAGGTATACGTAACTACTACCAAAAAATAAGGCCAACGAGCCCATTTAAAAAATGGACAAAACACTTAACCAAGAGTTCATATGGGAACTTATCTGAATAGCCAATCAGCAAATGATAAAGTGCTCAACATCATACGTCATGAAGAAAATGCAAATTAAAACCATAACAGGCTGCTACTATACAGCCACTAGAATGGCTAAAATTAAATACACTGACTGCACTAATTATTGGCAAGAATGTGTGGCTCGTGGAACACTCATACACTTCTGGTGGGAATGTAAAATGGTACAATCTCTTTGGGAAAAGGCCTGGCACTTTCTTATCACATTAAACATACTCCTACTTCTGATTCCAGCAATTCTACTCCTAGGCATACAGAACGAGAAATGAGAACATAAGCTCATGAAAAGATTTATACAAGAATGTTTATAACAGATTTATTCCTAATACCCGAAACTGGAAGTAACTCAAATGTCCATCGGCAGAAGAGTAAGTAAGCGGATAGTGGTATGTTCTTACCGTGGAGCACTACTCAGTTGTGAGAAGGAACGAATCACTACTATATACAACATGGCTCAATCTCATAAACACTATGTTGTGTGAAAGAAGTCAGTGCAAAGAAGTGCAAACTGTATGATTATATTCACCTGAAGTTCTACAACAGGCAGAATCATCCTTGGCGGGGATGGGGGCCGCTGACTGACTGGGAAGGGACATAAGGAACTTTCTAGATGATAGACATATTTTACATCTTGATAGGGTATGGGTTACATTTGTGCATTTCAATGTAGTAAATTTTACCTAAGAAAACTATATAAAAAATCCAGTAACAATGGGAGGAGAGACAAAACAAAAATGACCAAAAAATTAGATAATTGTTTAAGCTGGGTGGTGGGTACACTATTTCATTTGCTTTGTATAAGCTTAAATTTTTCTAATATAAAAGGTACCAAAAGTCTTGGCAGTTTTCTTATACAGAGAATTACATTTACAAAATGAATCCTCCGGTCTAATTATATGTAATGCCTGGTAATAGTCACCCATTGCAAAAGAAAACTATGTTTCAAAAAATTTTAAATAATTCTCTTTTTGCCAAAACTTCACATGCTGTATTTTAACTGCAGGGGAAAAAAATCCATAAAATATTAACTCATAAAGGAACATTATATGTTAGACTTTACTGAATGTCACTTCCCACAGTGCAATGCGTACATTTCAGATACTGCTAATAAAAACTCATTTTGTAGCCTAGATTATTATATTAAAGAAAATAACAGGTTAACTTTCAAGTGTTACATATCAAAATCATTAATCATAGAATTAGGAAGGTAGCTGTGTTTCTGAAAAGGATATATGATATTAACCAAATTCATTTTTCAAATTATATTGGTAATATTTTTGGCATTCATGTCTTCCTCCCAGTTTCTAAAATAAACCATAAACAGATACTTTAATAGTGTAAATATGTCTAATTGAAAGGAATATTTTTAAAAATTTAAATTCAAGCTAGTTAACATATAGTATTGGTTTCAGGAGTAAAATTGGTGATTCATCACTTACAGAGAACACCCAGTGCTCACCCCAACCAATGCCCTCCTTAATGCCCATCACCCATTGAGGCCCCCCCACCTCCCCTCCATCAACCCTCCATCAACCCTCAGTTTGTTTCCTATAGTTAAGAGTCTTATGATTTGCCTCTGTCTCTGTTTTTATCTTATTGTATTTTTCTTACCCTTCCCCTATGTTCATCTGTTTTATTTCTTAAATTCCACATATGATTGAAATCATATGGTACTTGTCTTTGACTGACTGATTTCTCTTAGCATAATACCCTCTAGATCCATCCACATTCTTGCAAATGGCAAGATTTCATTCTTTTTGATGGCTAATATTCCATTGTGTGTGTGTATATATTCCATATTATATATCCCATATTACATATTCCATTATATACATATATTACATCTTTTTTATCCATTCATCCATCAGTGGAAAATTGAAAGGATTATTTTTGTCCCTACCACATTAGAGATTTTCTCTACCCTATCAGAATCAGCCAAATAGTTTTAAAGTTCCCTCAACCTAATTCTTTTTTTTTCTTATCAATATTTCTCCTACACATGGTATCATACTGATTACTAGACTCTCAGTTGCTATTTTATTATAATTATCCTTTTCTTTTATAATGTTTTATTTTTTAGCAAGCTTTGTAACCTCTTATAATTGATTCTCTGACAGTGACTCCAAATTACACAATGCATTCCCTCATTCCAAACAGAATCTATGCATTCACTCAACAATTTGCTGTATCCACATTTAACCTGTTTCCAAACAGGTCTTAAGTTTCAATTGCATAGTCATAAAAATTTCATTTTCCCTTATTTTGTGTTAAATAATTGTTAAAAGCAGATCATATTTACAAATGAACCTCTTGACTACACTCTCTCAGAGTCGGTTGATAGAACGATATACTTAACATATCCAGATGATATGTAACCAAACTTGGCTGCCATTCTGAACTGGCTGTTGAATTCACAGTTTATGTTGACACAGTTCACCGTGGGGCAGAGCTGACTTCCAATCAAGCCCATCTTTTAGAGCCAGAGTAAAAAACCACACTATCTTCCAATAATGAAAATGGGCAGAAAAGGATAACAGGGTTATTTTTTCCCTTCAGGACTGAAGCTTTTTTAGAGGCATTACCAACCTACTTCCAAAGCAAAATCAAAACCACGATGTCAATTTGTGGTAAATAAATCTTGGGCTGATGTTGTTTCATTACCAATACTTCCCAATATACCCCTTTTTTATGGTAAAACAGTGGCTATTCACAGTTTTCTATCTTTAACTCCTTTGTTCAGTGGTCTATTGAGTGGTATATATATATATATATATATATATATATATGGTCACCAACAATTTCAGAATTAGAAAAGACTTGGAAGCTCGTAAGGTCCATTAGTAAGAGGACTTTCCATTTGTAACTTCCCCCATTTCTTGCAACATATATTATTGTGAGAACAAATCTGCTTTGCTATTATTGCATTATTTGAAGGAATTATCAAGTAGGGTGGGCTCTTGCATTTAAATATTGACTCTGGACCTAAATCACATGATGCACATACATGAAATTTAAACGAAGTGTTTGGAAGTTTCAACCGGTTGATCTAAGTATGCACAGCAAATTCGTTGTTATTTGACAGCTTCAGAAGGGCCACTCTGACAGACTGTGCACTCCTCGGCTAAGGTCACCATGCACATATGGCTAGATGTTTACTTCTGATAATTCTGTGACTTCTCTTGCTGTCTAAATGTCGCTGACATGGAGGCTTTAATTATTGGGATACATTTTAGTTGCTAGGATACTCATTTTATAGGCAGCACTGAAGCATTTCTATTTAAGCTAGTTTTTAGCTTAAAACTAAAGTGACAAAGAGCCTTAGTACACTAATTAATTCTATAGTTCTTATTCCAGAGATTTCAAAGCTACAGCCACCGTAATATAAAAATTGCCCCTTTGTTGACTGATAATACAAATAAGGAAAATTGATTCTTCTTCAGTTTTCATTTTTCTCAATTTAAGCACAATAGTCAGGTTCTCCCAAGCACAAAAGTCAGGTTCTGGTTCAAGCTGGCCCCAAAATAGGATCCTGAACTCACCTCTTCCCACAAACACACCAGACCTACAGCTACATACGGAACAACGTTCCCTGCAAAAAGACCTAAAACGTGTGTGATTTCTACATGTCTGAAAAAGTGAGAGAAGGTCCACATGAAAAGGAATAGGAGAGGCTGGGACACAATCTCTCCATAAGCCCCTCTTCCAGCACAGCGATCCACAGTTGAGAGGGAATCGAAAACCCAGAGTTTCTCCCTAAGGAGCTAAGGGCTTAAACTCCACATCAAGAATTCCCAACTTTTAAGATCTGCACCTGAGACATGAACCCCCAAAACATCTAGCTTTGAAAACCAACAGGGCTCGCATCCAGGAGACCCCACAAGGCCATGGCTATCTGACAAGTACTCTTGAAGGGCTCCAGTGCTCACACTCACCTCAGCAGGGTCCAGCAGGAAGTGGCTGGTTGAGCGGCACCCAGACTTTGCTTGTCTAGGAGTGTTGACCTCAGGGCCAGACATCTGATTTGACACACTTCTGGGGACCTGATGGGGGGTTCTCAGGGATGGAGGCTGCCAGGCACCTTCTCCACACTCTCCCTCTGCATGGATCCAGTTGGCAGACACCATCTTTTTTTCTTCTCAATGCTAAGAACAAAAGTCATAGAATGATATAAAGCCTTCATTGTGAGAATTAACCATCATTCCCCCCCTCCCTCAGCTGTTTTTCTCCACTCCTAATTCTATACACCAGTGGCAATGACTTTTAAACTTGGCTATGTATAGTTCTAACGTGGTTTTCTTCATGTTGCAAAATAAGGTATATTTATAGCTCTTTCTTTATATTTCAAATTTAGATTTTCTCCATTTCTTTCCTGCCACTTATATGAAGATTTAGATGATTTATATAATCCTCTCACTCTTCCTATTTCTTTAGTACAATTATTTTTGATTCCACGACTGAGGAAGAGTGTATGAGAGACAAACTTTCTGAATCCCTTAATATATGAACGTTTTTAACTTCATATCACTCATGACTAATAATTTGGCTGACATAAGTATTCTAGGTTTAAAGTTACTTCTACTTTGAACTTTAAAGAATTACCCTGTCATCTACGAGTGGTACTGATGACATGCCCTAACTAGTTGTGTCTTATTGTATACATTACTTTCCCTTATGAAAAGCTTTTCGAATCCTCTACACTTGATTTTCTGAAATTTCTCACAGATGTCTAAGGTCACGTTTTTTTTCACGTAGAAGAGTTTCTTATTTCAAGACATGTGTTTTCCTTCAGTTCTGGAAATTTAGCTTAAAATTTCACTTTGGGAGGAATACTTTTCACTCCACTTTGTCAGCACTCTTCTGGAAATTTGATCAGTTGAAACAGAACTTCTTGGACTAATCTTCCATCTCATATATTTTCAGGGAGATTTCTTATCTTCAACAATTGCAAGGTTTCTATATATATACTTGTATGTGTATTTTTAATTTCTACGAGTTTTTTGCTCTGTTATTCCTTTTAACTACATTTTCTTGATATATGGGTAGAATACAAATGTATTCTTGAATTTTTGTTGGCTATTAATTAAAAGTGAGTGGGGAGAGGAGGCAAGGTTGTTTAATTTTCTTTCCTCCAGATCAGTTTAACTTATTTTTTCAATACTTTGAAGACTTTCCTCAGATACTTAATGAATGTTTACAGTCTCTCCATATTTTAAATTTAAGAAAAAGAAAAGTTACGTAGAGTGTCCGTATCCACAGGCATTTGCTAACAGTAGACTCCATTGAGTGTGAGTGGCCAACAAATGGGCAGCTTGCTGGGGAACCCCTTCTAGGGTGAACATATACGGTAAGTAGAGGAATGGTCTCCCAAGGATGTCCACAACCTAATCTTCAGAATCTGTAAATATGTTTGGTTACTTGGCAAAGGGGAGTTAAGCTTGCAGATTGGTGTTAAGGTTGCTAATGAGCTACCATTAAGACAAGGAGATTATCTTGGATTATTCTCATAGACATAGAGTAATCACAAGCATCCTTAAAAGTGGAAGAGGGAATTGAAAGAGAAATCCAGAGGATGACAGTATGAAAAGGATTCTGCCTAATATTGCTGGCTTTAAAGATGGGAGAAAAAAGCTCATGAGCTGAGGAAAGTAGGCAGCCTCCATAAACTGGAAAAAATAAGGAAATATGTTCTCCCCTAAAGCCTCCAGAAAGGAACATAGTTCTGCTGACATCTATCCAGATGGCCCCTGAGATCTAAGCTACAAAACGGTAAAAAAATAAATTTGTATTATTTAAAAATCACCAAGTTTGTGGCAGTTTGACACAACAGAAACAGAAAGCTAATACAGATTTTGGTCCTCAGAGTAGAGTGCTACTGTAACAATACCTAAATATATGGAAGTGGCTTTAGAATTGGGTAGTGGCAGAGGCTGAAAGAATTTTGAGGAGCATGATAGAAAAAGCCTAGAGTGATGTAAGCAGACCTTTAGTAGAAATATGGATAATAATGATTCTTTTAGTAAGGACACAGAAGGAGGTTAGAGAAGACACATATCACTTTGGAGACTCCCTAAATCCTAAGCACAGTGCTGGTAGAAATAGTATAGACGTTAAAGGTGCTGCTGGTGAGAACTTAGAAGAAAATGAGCAACATATTATTGGCAATTTTCAGCTCCTTTATTCTTTTTTTCATGTGTAGAATTTCATCCTCTTGGTAGAATACAATATATTCCTGAGTTTTGGTAGGTCATTAAAAGGGGAGAAGGGGTGAATGGGGGTTGTTCGATTAATTCTGCTTCCTCAAGTTACAGTTTTTCTGTTTGTCTTGTTATTTTCTTCCTTTGTTGACTTTCCTCATTGTCTGGGAAAGAGAATCCCTGGAATGGATTGGCAGACAGCTTAGCAGACCTGTGGCCTGAGGTTTAAAGTGGTGCAGTCTCTGTCAGATGGCTGGAGACGCTTCTGGAAACAAGAGCACAATGGCTGCCCAAGGAGAACCCCAAGTCCAGTTCAAGCTTGTATCGGTTGGCAATGGTACTGAAAAAACTACATTCGTGAAGTATCATGACTGGTGAATTTGAAAGGAAGTATGTAGCCACCTTAGTGTTGAGGTCCATCCCCTTGTGTTCTGTACCAACACAGGACCTATGAAGTTCCTGGTATGGGATACAGCTGGTCAGGAGAAATTTGGTGGGCTGAGAGATGGCTATGACATCCAAGCCTGGTACGCCATTATAATGTTTGATGTAACATGAAGGATTACTCACAAAAATGTGCCTAACTGGCATAGAGATCTGGTACAAGTACGTGAAAACATCCCCATTGTGCTGTGTGGCAACAAAGTAAACACTAAGGACAGGAAGAGTAAGGCAAAATCTACTGTCTTCCACTTTCAGTACTATGATATTTCTGCCAAAAATCATTACAGCTTTGAAAAGACTTTCCTGTGGCTTGCTGGAAAACTAATCGGAGACCCTAACTTGGGTTTGTCACCATGCCTGCTCTTGCCCCCCAGAGGCGGTTGTGGAGCCAGCTTTGGTAGCACAGTGTGGGCGTGATCTAGAGGTTGCTCAGACCCCTGCTCTCCCAGCTGGGCATGATGACCTGTGACAAAGTGCAGCTGGAGCCCAGCGTCAGAAGTCTAGGGTTATAGGCAACTGTCCTGGGATGTCAGTGGTGCAGCGTGTTTGCCATTTTATTCTGTGGCTGAGCAGGACATGTGCTTCACCTGTGGGATGCTGAAGGAGATGGACGGGCTTTGGAGTGAATATGGCTGCCCAAGGAGAACCCCAAGTACCTTCATTTTTTGGACCTGCATATTTAGCTGTTTTGGAATACAGTTGTCTGCTTCCTGAGCTTCAAATAGAAGACTATTATAGTCACATTAAAAAAAAAAAAGTCACATTAAAAAAAAAAAAAGAACATTTTGAGGTGCTAGGAATTCATTATCAATTTAATAAAGGAATGTTAGAGTCAGTTTGTTAGATTATATACCAGACTGGTTGGTGTCTTATCTTTGGGGTTATCTTTTCCACTGGGCAGGAACAATTTGCTTATCTACTAGACAAAAAACTACAGGATAATATGTACTTAATATGTGACTTCATTGAGCCTATCATCTGTGATCAATTGTCTTAATGCTGTCGAGCTTCACTTCTCTTTTTAAAGGTAAACTTCTCCTCATCAATTCTTTGGTCACTAAGAAGTACAGTTCTTATATACAAGGCAGGGTAAATCCTGGGTTCTTTTCCTTTATCACCTATATTCCAAACAATGAGCTTCTTAAAAAATAAATCATGATGACCTCATGGATTTTAACATATCTGATGTGTTTCAACCCATTGTAAGTGTGATCTATATCATCCATGTACTTTTTAAAATAAATGGAAGCATACTAAACATATTTTTGAAAGAGATTAAAAAGAAAAAGCTAGCAAAAGATTAATGTGAAAAGAACCAATGCAAATTGGTTGGAAAAAGGATCGTCCAAATCTTCAGTGTGCTTGTGGAAACTATAATCCCATGGAGAAATGGATATCATGTAAACCATAATAAACAGAGATAATATTATGAAGAAGATAATCAGAAAATCTCAGGTCTTCTCTCAAATTTCACAGTAAAATTAAATGCAATCATGGTGTTGTCCTAGAAAATTGCATCCTTAACACTTGAACAGAATCAAAACCTTCACATATGACTGTGAATACCAATTTTTTGATTAGTCACTTTGGCACTTGTGTGTAATTATTAAAATTAGTATCATACAGTAAATATAAATTTCCTTTTATACATTACATGATCCCTGTTAGCTTTCTAACTCAAGTCCCTTAGGAAGAGACTTCACTAATCTAGCATTGAATTAGGTTTTGAAGCCAATCTTTTACGCAGCAATAGCTCATTTGCCAAAATACTTTAATTACAAACATGTGACCCACACGAGCATGTTTGTCATGATTAATGAATCACTTCATAAAAAGTGAATTTCCAATGAGCTGAAAAATTTATGTATCAATTAAAACTCAAGAAAATACGTTTATTGAATATTTTTACTGAGCTAAATTAATCACTAGTTATTTTTAAATAAATATTTTTAATGACGTGGAAAGTTAAGTATTTTAAAGCCATATACAACAATCTACGGTTGCTATCCTTATCTGAAATTCTTCTCTAAACTAATTGCAATAACTGCAAATATGTTTCCCAAACTCATGTGGGCCTCCAAGCTGCCTTTCTTGTTCCTTTTTAATTGTTTGGGATGAGCTGATAGGCACCACCCCATCCCCCTTAGACCATTAAATCCATGAGTTTTCCTGTTGGAGTCACAGAGTTGACTTTCTTTGGTGGTTGTTTCCCTGTTGCAGAAACTTCTACTTCTTTGGGGTAAATAAGTTTAACTTTTTTTCCTGACACTTGAATTCTTTGGGGGAAATAGTGTGGAGGACACTGGACAGGATGTTAAGCTGTGAAATGCATATGTGTCTAAATACAAGCGTTCTAAGAGGGTCACAGCGAGTCTCAGCTGACCAAGGACAGCTGAAATGCATGCAGTTGAAATGCATTATTTGTGGGACATAGTTTTAATATGGCTCTTTGAGATCCTCTTTAATCCATGTAGCAAAAACTCCATGTTTACATACATATATGTCTATTTAGAATGTAGTGATTTACACTAAAAGCCAGCATTAGTCTATCAGAACCTTACAGAGCAGTATCCATTCTTACTCCACAGATTCTTCACTTGGATTCAGGAATATCACAGGTTTTTGGAAAGCCTTTCACCCCTTGCATAATTCCTTCTCACTTTCTTTTTCAGATTCCTCATTTACTGAATCTCTCAGTATCAGGCTGCTCCAGGACTCAGCCTTTGAGTCTAGACAGGAAAGAGAACAGACTCAGTTCTTTTCTAGACTCAATCCCTTAGTGATCTCATCCTACATCAAGGTGCAAAATCCATCTCTACACAGGTAACTTTCAATTTTATATCTCTAACTCAAGTATAGAGGCATGAAGGCAACTCCATTATTCCAGGTTCTCAGGCCACAAATATAGGCATCCCCTAAATGTTCTTACACCTCACCGCATATTGCATTCAGTAGTAAACTGAATCAGCTCTGATTTCAAAATGTCCGTAATTCAAACACTTCTTACCACTCCACCACTATCAACCTGGACCATGTCATCAGCACATCTCCCCAGAATATGGCACAACCTCCTACCTGGTACATCAGGCAATTCCAGGCAGAAAACAGATGACAAGCATGAATAATTAAGAAGGATCTAGTAAAGGAACTACCTACAAAGGCCAAGGAGTTGTTGCAGAAAATCAGAGAAGCAGCTACATGGAGAGAGGCGCTGGCAGGAACTATGGCCCTGGTGGATAGACACGAACAATTACTGGGGAACTGAAACAGCGGGAGAAGAGGGTAATAAAGAAATCTTGCTCTTCTCCCACTCTCCCCCGTGTCTCTCAGTAGTTGAACCCAATGCAAGCCAGAGTCAAAGAAGCCAATTAGTGGTTACTATAGGTCATACAGGTTACCCCTGTGGGGCACAGGGCAGCACGAGAAGGCTGGAGAGTGACGTCATTATTCTCCATTCTTCCTGCCCTTGCTTTTTATCCTCCCAGCACACAGCCAGAAGAGTTTTATGAAAACAAGACAGACCTTGTCAGATGCTTGCGCCAAGCTCCCAATGATTTTCTGTAGCACCTTAAATGTCTACGAGGCCTATGTGGCCCCATATCCAATGGTCTTCCACTTTGATGGCCTCATCTCTCATTCTTTTATGCAGTTTTGAGCAACACCACTCTCCTTGTGGTTTCTTGACCCTTCCAGGCACACACTTGCTTCAGGGCCATTATAGTTTACTTCTGTTGGCTTGCGCTCCCTTCCGCTGGTATGCCGCGTGACTCACTGATGTACTCAGACATCACCCTCTCTGCAAAGGCGTTCCTGGCCATCTGGCTAACGTTTCGACAGCCCCTCACCTCAAGTCCTGACTCACTTTTCTCCACAGAAAAATTCTATTTTCGATCCTACTTCCACCTTCTATTATATTTTACATTAGATGTCACTTAAACAATATATTTAGTTTAATCTGAGCTCCGCGAGGATAGGGGTTGTTTTTTCTCTCTGCTTCCCTGATGTTTTCCCAGTGTCTAGATCGGGGCTGATGCAAGTAGACGCTTAATAGATGTTTACCAAATGAATAAAACCAAAAAAGGCTCTCACCCTTCTTTTCCTAAGTATTTTCCTCTCATACAATATTTCAAATCCTGTGAGTGTGACAGGGTGTTAACTGGTGTTACACCCCATGCACCCTGCCCTCTACCTCACATGTGTGTGACCTGCAAAGCGGGCTGCACTTGTAGCACCGTAGCCTGTTTACCCGGAGGAGTCAGACACTCAAACACACAGTAGCAGCAGAAGGAAAGCTTGCCCTCACCACACAATTCCAATTAGTAGTGCTGAGAGTTGTAATATCCTCAGGAAGGAGAACAGGCCCTTCGCAATTTAAATTCTGAGCATACAGCCAACAGTAAACTGCAGGAAAGCATATCTGATGTGGGTGGTGATATAAAGGAGAATTAATGGGGAAAACTGTATTCTCACACTTCAAACATTATCATATGCTGTGGGGACTTCCACTCTATCGCAGCAAAGTACAAGTTACAGTGACTGGCATGCTGGTCTGTCTCTATTTAGCAAACTGATTAGCCTCCCCTTTGGCAGATGATCATGTCATTTGTTTATCTTCAAAATGCTATATTGTAAATGCTGCTTAAATAAATTAAATGTACTTCAATTTAAAAACATAAAGAAGAGTGATGATGACCTAAACATGGTATTTAGGCTAAAGCAAAATTCCTTCTGCCTTCTTTCCCCACCTGCACGATACTAAAAAACACACAAAGATTAGATGTCCCCAAATATTAGAAGAGTAAAATATTTCAGCGTACAATATCCATGTTGAAAATGTATCTATTTGAAAATATAATTGCCTTCAAAAATGTGCTTAAATCAGATGCTGAGAATAAATCCATGTTTTAAATATATCGGCTAATTACTACAATGAACCAAACAGGAGACTTCTGATTACAGAAAAAAGGTACACGATTTAGTGCTCCCTTATCAAATAATCAAACACAGGTTCCGAAAAATAATTGGGTTTATATTTGTTCATGTTTCCAATAAATCCCTATATTAATTCTTGATTTCCTAACTCCTCTCCTCCTATTTATCAGTGTAATCCACCTTTTTGATCTCTAAGTAGAGCTCCTTCAGTCCTGAGAGGGGAAATACAGAACACCCTGTACATTTCTGAATTGCCAAAAGGAAATATAAAACCCTAAGTGGATCTGCTATGTGAAAGAAAGAAAACATCCAGACCTAGCCAAGATCAGACTACCTATTTGAATATATAAATTAACTGAGAAACACCAAAGCTAAAAAAATGTGTCAGTCATTTCAGGGTCTCTCTCTCTCTCTCACACACACACACACACACACACACGAATATATTGGAGGACATAAAACTTAAGATCCTCATGAGAAGGAAATAAATCACAATCTTACTATGAAATGCATGCATGAAAATGTTTAGATGATCAAAGCATCAAAGTTTCCCCAGCTAGAACACATTTGACATGTATTAACTTGAATCTGATAAGAAACAACCGAATAAAGAGAATCTATTTAGAGTCCAAATGTTCATTGGCACGTAGCCCAGCTTAACAGCACAGTGTCCTTGCTTCCTGGGCTAGCTGCTCAGTAGTCCAAACTGCCTAGGCCCTCTCCCTCCTCACCTCACTAGCTCCCAGCACAGAAAAATCAGTAGCATCTCAAGAAACTTCCCAACTCTCTTCCTTTTTTGCTGCTACTTTATGGTCACCTTTGCCCCTCTTTTAGGTGCTTAAATGCAGCACTTTGGGGCTAAGAATGACTTGTTTTGTGTCCCAGTTCTACCGCTTCTTAGCTGCATGTCCCTGCTTCCTCATCGGGCAGATGGGAGCGCTTGTCCTGTTTCAATGAAAGGACACATGTACTGAGTCTGACACACGACTAGTGCTCAAGCGATTCCCAGATGTGAACTGTGAAAGGCGAATCACGTGACTTTTAGGTCTTACCCAACAACAAGCTTCACTGAATCGTAGTGAAGTAAACACATGACAAACAGCATTCATTCATCTCTGGGGGACCTCAAGCTATCCTTTGCGATTTCCCAAAAGTCCCTTTTTCAACACTGGGACACGCTTCAGTTTCAGTAACAGTTCAGCACTGCCCATCAGCACTACTACTCAAGTCAGCTCTGAAAAAAGCCATTTTGTCTTGGAGTTTCTTACGTTTTAGAGTTGGCTTGTCACTCAGAGGACTTCCATTCTCCAGCTGGCTCAGCCCCGTGAGGACGTGCGACTGTCCAGTGTGTGCCTCTTCCTGGCCTGGCCTGCTGCTCCCAGTTCCTCCGGCTGGCACCAGCCACGTGCGACTCTCTGCCTTCCTTTTCCGAAGTCCCCACGTTCAAGCCATGCCTCATAGCAGATATGTCCGCTTATTGCCCCTGGAGCCGAAGGAGAGACGATTGGAGGTTTTGATCCACGTGATGTTCCTACAGCAGCCAATTACCTCGTCAGTTGCCCAAAGGCACCTGGGCCGCATTTCTGCCGTTTCCACATTTGGAGCACGTTGCAATTTGCTCCCACACTTTGAACCAGCCTTCCTCTTGTTACATCTCGACAGCTGTTTCCTTCTTCAAATGACTTCGCATGTGTTTCATGTTCCAAAAGTTCCTCGTAGCTTTATAACAACCAAAGGCAATCTTATTTTTTCAGTTTCGTTATTGATTCATAAACATAGTTACATATATAGATACAGGTGGGAAGGGGAACATACTGGACATGTATCTATACCTATAGAATTGCACTGTCTGAGGATTTTGGTAGCTGACAGGGAGATGATACCATAAAAATATTTGAATCTACTGAGCTTCACAACATGCCAGGCCCATAGAAAGATCGCCTGTATTTCTGTGGAAATGAAAAATCATAAGCTGAATAAAGCAATCTTAAACGTAACCCCATTAACAAAACAAAAGATTTTTAAAGGTGGTTCAAAACATGGATTTGATTTCAATTTCTGAAGCATGTTAAAAATAAGCAAATCTCCTGTGTCTCTAGACTACAATCACAGTTCTTTCTTCAAGCAGAATAGACTCTATAAAGTGCCATGATAATGCAAATAATTTTTTAAATGTATTGTGATAGAGAAATGTCAGAGAAAGCGAGACTGTCATTGGCAGCACTCTGACTGAGACAACCATTTCCAGGCATTGCTAATCCATTCTTTACATACATTTATAAACTTAGGCTACATACTAAGATTGGCAGCAGAGTTAGGGACAATTATTACAATTTCTGTCCAAAATGTTTGATCATATCAATTACTATAGGCTTTCTAGATGGACAACTGATCAACACAAATCTCAAAGTATTCCTTATTCTAAGACCATCCTAAACAAACAAACAAACAAAAAAACAAAAGATAAAAACCTGAAAGCCTCAACCAATGTGTCATGGAGGGGCACCTAGTGGTGCAGTCGGTTAAACATCTGACTCGATTTCGGCTCAGGTTGTGACTTCAGGATCATGAGGTCAAGCCCAGTGTTGCTCAGCGCAGAGTCTGCTTAAGACTCTCTCTGCACTTCCCCTTCCTCTTCCCTCTCTCTCTCTCTCTCTCTCTCTCTCTCAAATAAACAAATAAATCTTTAAAAAAAAGTCTCATGGAACCCATACACTCCGTAGCAAAAAGCAAATATTCTTATTAAAAAATGGGCAAAGGACTTCTTTTTCAAAGAAGACATAAAAATGGCCAAAAAGTACTTAAAAAGGTGTTGAACATCACTAATCATCAGGGAAATGCAAATCAAAACCACAGTGGGATACAACTTCATACCTGTTAGGATGACTCTTGTCAAAAAGCCACAAAGTAACAAACGCTGGCAAGGATGTGGAGAAAAGGAACCCTGGTGCGCTGTTGGTGGGATTGTAAACTGATGCAGTTTATGGAAAACATTATGTCAGTTTCTTAGAAATTAAGAATAAAACTACTATACGATCCATTTTTATATATCCAAAAGAAATGAAACCAGTATCTCAAAAAGATATCCATTCTCCCAGTTCATAGCAGCATTATTTACAATAGCCAAGGGATGGAAACAAACTGAGTGTCCACAGAGGGATGAATGGAACAGAAAAAAAAATTTTATATATATATATATATATATATAGTGTAACACACACATATATTTTTATGTATTTTTACATATTTTCTGGATTATATTATATATAATATAGTGTATATATTATATATTATATATTGTCTACATATTATATATCATATATATTATTCAGTCTTTAAAGGGGAGGAAATCTGTCATTTGCAACAACATTGATGAACCTGGAGGGCATTATACTAAGTAAAATAAGCCAGATACAGAAAGATAGATACAGCATGGTATCACTTGTATGTAGAATCTTAAAAAAAAGAAAACTGGAAACAGAACAGAAAAGTGGTGTGTTTGCCAGGGCCTGGGAGTTGGCAGGTGTGGGGATAAGGAGAATAGAGAGAGATTGGTACAAGGGTTCAAACTTTTAGTTATAAGATGAACAAGGATTGAAGATGTAAAATATAATTGTATATAGTTTTAATTAATTACTATTAATTTTTAATATAAATAATTATCTATAAGTTAACCAAGTATAGGTTTCTAATTTCTGTCCCTCTCTCAAACAAAACACAAGATTAAGCATACTTTGTTCATTGAGCATTTTCATGCCAATATAATTTATTCTGGTCTGGATTTTTAGTTCTACCATTTTTAGGTTCCAAAGGTTATTGTAATTAACAGCTACTGTAATTAACTGACATTTTTAAAATTAATTTTTGAGTTCACACATTTCCCATACTTTTCCTGTGTCCAGTATTTCTGCTAGTGAAAAATCTTTAAACTCTTAATCTTCAGATAGCTAGAAATGTCTCTATTTTAACTTAATTCTTTTTTTAAGATTTTATTTATTTATTTATTAGAGAGAGAGAGAGAGAGCACACAAGTGGGGGGAGGGGCAGAGGGAGAGGGAGAAGCAGACTGCTTGCTGAGTAGGGAGCCCGATGCAGTACTTCAGCCTAAGACCCCGGGGATCATGACCTGAGCTGAAGGCAGACGCTTAACCGACTGAGCCACTCAGGCACTCTATTTTAACTTAATTATTGAATTCAAGTTTATTTAAGTATAAAATGAGAGATTTAAAATTTTTAATCATGTATAATATCATTCCCTGTTTTCTTTTCACATTTATTTTATTAAGACAGCCGTTCTAATTGTCATTTCTTTATAGATAACTGCCTTTTCTGTGTGATAACTTTGAAGTTTTCTTTTTCTTCATTCTTGGTATTATTAAGTGTCTACTTTTATGTTCCAAGCGTTTTTCATATTTTTTTATCTTAATCCATATAAGAAACCTCTGTGCTTTTAGAAATATTCTACAACTCCATTAAAATCTGTCCTGTTGAACATGTATATTTATTTATTCTGCCTGTAACTTAAAATGTGCTTTTTTCCCCTAAGAACTTGGGTCTTTCTTGAATTCTTGAAAAGCCTCTTACTCTCTTCCCTTAATGTTTTTATTTTTATCAAATTTATGCAGCCACTTAGTTTAAAAGAGTCTTATGATTATACAAAGTTTCCCGTGAAAAGTAGCAGTTGCCATCACTGCCCTCACATACCCTCCTTTTCAAAGAAAGCAACCTTCCCCCTCTTTTAGCAGATTATTTTAGGATTTACCTCTAAATCTCTTAATAGTGCTGATTTCTCCATTTTTTTTTTAAATAGGCTCTGCACTCAACCCTGAGATCAAGAGTCACAAGCTCTACTGACTCAGCCAGCTGGAGGAAGCCCCTTGATTAAGCATTACCGATGCTGACTTGTCACTGCAAAGGGTGAGAATTTAGCCTTCTTTCCTCCCTTTGCTTTCATCACACACACACACACACACACACACACCTTTTTGTGCTGACCCCCTAGGAGTGGTAACCTCATATAATCTCTCCCCCAAGTGCAGGCAGAACCTGTGACTTGCTTCTAACCTACAGAAGATGCAAAGGTGAAGTATTTTTACTAATGTGATGAAGGCCCCAGATCAGTTGAATTTGAGGTTATCCCTGGTAGGCTGGACTTAATTGGATAAAATCCCTTAAAAGAGGGACTCAGGCACTTCCACCGTCAGAGATGCTCTATTATGGACTTTGAAGGAAGCCACCATGAGTTGCACAGGCATGAGCAAATGAGCTCGTCTAACGACCTGAGGGAGCTTGAAAGAGGGTCTTTCCTCAGATGACCGTGCAGCCTGGACAGCATCTTGAAGGAGCCTTATGAGACCACAACCAAAGGATCCAGCTAGGCTTGCACTCCTGACCCACTGAAAATGCGAGGTAATAAATGGGTATTGTTCGAAGCCACCAAATTTGTGCTACTTCGTTACAGCAATAGAGAATTAGTCCTCCCTCCCTTGTTAACATCCCACATAGAGTTTCAGTCTCATCAATTTTGAGTGTTTATGTGATTATGGCGTGCAAGTGCTTTTTACAACTTAGTGAACTATGGCTACTTTTCCTTCCTACAGAAAAAGTAATCATTGCTCCCTGCCCTGCCCCCCTTTTCTTTGTTATGGTATTTTTTAGTTATCTAATTTTTCTTTTTTTTAATCTTTCTTTTCTTTTAATCTTTCTCTTTTTTTTAATATTTTATTTATTTGAGAGAGAGAGAGTATGAGAGTGGGGAAGAGTCAGAGGGAGAAGCAGACTCCCTGCTGAGCAGGGAGCCTGATGTAGGACTCAATCCCAGCACTCCAAGATCATGACCTGAGCAGAAGGCAGTCACTTAACCAACTGAGCCACCCAGGCACCCTAATTTTCCTTTCAAGAGATTGAAATTCATTAAGTATTCTATCAGTTTCATTGGCCTGGGTCTATTACAGAAGTTTTTTCCCTTGATTCAATTATAATTAGTTCCCTCCAATCTGAACACATGGCTGTCATGCTGTTCCCGCCCTTTCTGATCATCCTGGGGAGTCCCTGACTTCTTTCCCACGTGGCAGATGTTGTTTCCTAAACCATATGTATTCTTCTTTCCCTTGTTTGGTGAATCATGTCTTTCAGAGGCTTCATGTCTTCATTCTACCTGTTGATTTCATTGACATTTTGGCTGGGTATATGGTGAGAAATTTCCCTCAAAACTTTGAAAACTACATTACATAGACACCTTCTTGTCTATGGCCATACCACCCCCAAACACACCGATTTTATCTAAATACCTTCTGTTGTTGCTGTTGGGAGGGACAAAGCTATTCTGATTCATATTCCTCTGTATGTAGCCTACTTTCTTTCCTCCCTGGGAGTTGAGAAACTTAGTCTAAAGTGCTTAAAATTTCAAATTGCTGTGCCTTGAATAGTTTATACCGAGATGATTTGCTTTTGCAAATTTCTCCATTTATAGTTGTTTCTCTTTTGTATTTTATCTATCATTTTTACACATTTGTAGCAAAGAAAGATACGTCAAAGCATGAACTTACAGCCCCATCCTAACTGAAATAAACTATTTCAGAACGTCAAAAACATAAGTAAAACAATAAAAGTAACAGTTGTACATTTAAGGTGTTAAAATATATTCTTATTAAGAAAATCATACTGGGACAAATGAGACATAAAGCATTAAGTACTAATAATCTGAATTTGCCCAAAATATTTTCTTACTACAAGAAAAAAATACCACTCTGCTTATCTCTACTGAAATTCATCCTTATTGAGATTTTCAATTTTTGAGAGTCTGAGTGAAGAAATTAGACTGTATATTTGTTAAATTTATCACCAGATGAGTTTAAAAGTGTGTAATAGAATTTTGAGCTTTAAGAGTTTCAATTAAAATTAAAATGTCTCTTGTGTTCAGGGATAGAGAAAGAAAGTCTTAATCTCCATGAAAATGCTAAGAATAAAACAATTTAGGAAAAGCACAAAAATTTACATCAGGATCTATATTTGTCAAAGAGAACAAACCACACACCTTTGCTAAGGAGATTTTCTGAAAATACCTCAGAATATCATGGCCTATTCTTTCATTTTGTTTCTAGGATCCTAAATATATGCTAGTGAGAGGGTAAATTCTCATTTAGCTAACATCTTAAAAACTTCTAAAAAGATAAAAAAGGTTAAAATATGAATGTTTACTATTCATCCCCCTCCAAAACGAATATTTGAGTAAGATGAATTGGAAAGTTAAATATTTTTTTCTACTTTTTCCTCCCTGAAAGTTGAGAAACTTCTCTTAGTCTATAAGTATTTGAAATCTTAAATTGATGTGCCAAGATGATTTGCTTTTGCAAATAAGTCGATTTACGGTTGTTACCTCTTTTTTGTATTTTATCTATCATTGTTATGTATTTGTAGCAAAGAGGGATGTACCAAGCATGAACTCAGCACCATCCTGACTGAACTAAACTTCAGCTTTACTCCTAATAAAGAGCAACGGTGTATATTCATTTATAATTAGATTAAGAACATTGCTAAAATAATGTGTGAAAGCATTATAGGTCTTTTCTGTTATTAATTTACAACTGAGTACATAATATTTAATATCTATTAATATAATAATATATAACTTTATATATTACATATGCATACTATATAATATCTAGGAATATATTTATCATATTTAATAATACATATGAATTATATATCAATATAGTAAATATATGGTATGTGTGTATATAATTTCATCTATTATAATGTTCTCTTTAAGCTAAATGTGACTGAAATCTTCTGTTCTAGGACCAGGAACAGAATTCAGTAGTTTTGAAAATATAAAGCTTTCTAAAACTTAAAGGTATTTTAAAGATGCCCCAACAATAAAAATTGGACAGCAGCATGCAAAGAATGAAACTGGACCACTTTCTTATACCATACACAAAAATAAACTCAAAATGGATAAAAGACCTAAATGTGAGACAGGAATCCATCAAAATCCTAGAGAAGAACACAGGCAACAACCTCTTTGACCTCGGCTGCAGCAACGTCTGGCTAGACACGTCTCCAGAGGCAAGAGAAACAAAAGCAAGAATGAACTATTGGGACTTCATCAAGATAAAAAGCTTCTGCACAGCAAAGGAAACAGTCAACACAACTAAAATGCAACCTACAAAATGGGAGAAGATATTTGCAAATGACATATCAGTTAAAGGGCTAGTATCTAAAATCTATAAAGAACTTATCAAACTCAACACTCAAAAAAACAAAAAATCCACTGAAGAAACGGGCAGAAAACATAGACATTTCTCCAAAGACATACAAAAGGCTAACAGACACATGAAAAAATGTTCGACATCATCAGGAAAATACAAATCAAAACCACAATGAGATACCACATCACGCTGGTCAGAATGGCTAAAATTAACAACTCAGGAAATAACAGATGTTTGCAAGGATGAGGAGAAAGGTGAATCCTCTGGCACTGTTGGTGGGAATGCAAGCTGGTTCAGCCATGCCAGAAAAACAGTCTGGAGATTCCTTAAAATGTTAAAAACAGAGCTACCCTACCACCCTGCAATTGCACTACTAGGTATTTATCCAAAGGATGCAAAAATGCTGAGTCAAAGGGGCGCAGGGACTCCAATGGTTATAGCAGCAATGTCTGCAATAGCCAAAATATGGAAAAATCCCAGGTGCCCATCTACAGATGAATGGATAAAGAAGATGTGGTATGTACATACAGTAGAATACCACTCAGCCATCAAAAAAATGAAATCCTGCCATTTTTAACAATGTGGATGGAACCCAAGGGTATTACACTGAGTGAAATAAGTCAATCAGAGAAAGACAAGTACCGTATGATTTCATGCATATGTGTAATTTAAGAAACAAAACAGATGAACATAGGGAAAGGGAAAGAAAAATACAATAAGATAAAAACAGAGAGGGAGGCAAACCAGCAGAGACTCTTAACTACAGGGAACAAACTGAAGGTTCTGGAGGGGAAGTGGGTAGGGGTTTGGGTAACTGGGTGATGGGCATTAAGGAGGGCACATGATATACTGAGCACTAGGTGTTAGATGCAACCGATGAATCACTAAACTCTACCCTAAAACTAATAAAACGCTATATGTTAACTAACTTAAATTTAAATAAAATCTTAAAAACACACACAAAAACTTGAATTGAAATAAAATCTTAAATAATATCCCCCATCCCACATCCTCTTCTATATACCTTTGCCACCCCTCTCATTGAAACTGCTGTGTCCCCTCTACTTTAATTTAGGAAGGCTTGTGACTGCTCTGATCAGTCAAGCACAGAGGAAGTGTGACTTAGCAAAATTAGCAATCAAGGAAAGCACTAGGAAGCACAAGGAAGTCACTGTGTGACTTCCAATGATGTGTCAAAACATGTGATATGGTTTTTGTTTTGTTCCCTGGAATACTCATACTGGACACTCCGAGCCACCACGTAAAAAGTGTGACTACCTAGAGCCACCATACTGTAAGGAAGCCAAGACACATGGACATGTGAGTGAATAAGCCTTCCAGTGATTCCAGCCTCTAGCCTTCGAGACCCTAGGCATCATAGAGAAGAAGCAAGCTGTCCCCATTGTGCTCTATCCAAACTCCTGATGCACAGAATCTGTGAAAATAAGTGATGGCTATCATACATCTCTTCTTTTGGGGGTAATTTGTTATGCAGAAATAGTAACCAGAATGCTCTCCCCTCAACTACACAAAATGCTGAGCTTCGTTTGGTTGTTCATTTGTTTGATTGCCTTTTAGTCTTAAATATTATTTCTGCTAAAGTTACAGGTGTAATAGGAACTTACTCTTTATGTCTGTCCATACTTTTTCCTTCCAAGTGCCATAATCCTTACAGAAAGGTACATGACTGAAAGCAAATATCCTTAAAATTTCTAGAGCAAAAATTATCTCTTCAACTTTTTATCATTCAGCCACAAATAAGTAATCAACAAGAAGCAAGTATTCCAAAGTCCTCTCTCAAAAAAAAAGTTTTGCTCAGCTCACAGGATGGCCCAGAATATCACCTCCATGCAGTGGTTGCTGGTATTTGGCACAGATTAAATTCCAAGTCAAGTTTGCTTGTTTGTATAACACATACTTTTTTGCTCAACATAAAAATATTTCCTCAGTCAACAACTTAAGTTATTTTGATTTCAAACATTCATTTTTGTGAATAGTAGTTCATAGAAGAAATTACTGATTTAGTGTACCTCTTAGTTGTTTTAATCATCTCAATATTTTGGGAAACAAGCAATTTATAGATTTAAAGAAACAAAAAAGCTCACCTTAACAAGCTTTTTGTCTCTGAATTCATTCAATTTTGCCTTTAAAATTAGAATCTCTCAGGCGTCCGGGTGGCTCAGTCAGTTAAGCATCTGCCTTAGCTCAGGTCATGATCCCAGGGTCCTGGGATGGAGCCCTGCATTGAGCACTCTGCTCAGCGGGGAGCCTGCTTCTCCCTCTCCCTATGCCCCTCCCCCCCACCCCGCTTGTGCAGGCACTCTCTGTCAAATAAATAAATAAATAAAATCTTAAAAATAAAATAAAATTAGAATCTCTCTTCGCATGATCCTGGCTATCATCACAGACTATACTTTTGCTATGGTTAGTGCCAGTTACACTGAAATGTTTTGTTTGGGGCATTATCTTTCATTTTATGTAATCAAAAATTAGCAGTCAAGGAAAGCACTAGTAATCTGTGAAAGCATAAATAAGAAAATTAAGACAATTACTCTGTATAGTGGTTCAGTAACTTCTTTGTCTTTGCTAAACTTTACTAATCAAAAATATTTATAAGAAGGAAAGCATTTATACTTTGCTTAGGTCTGTGAAAAACACTGAAAGGAAAACTTATTATTAGTCAATAAGACTAAGTCACCATGCCATTAAATACATTAGAGGGTAAAGAAATAATCATGTGTTTGTAGTGGTGGAATGTTGACATTATTTCAGGTTTGTGATAAATATTCACAGGAATGATGAGCTTTAATAATATATGCATATGGTAGAAAAAGCTGTTTGGTGCATCTCCCTCTTTCTGTCCTATAAAACATTTGTTTTTTAAATTAGTGAAATCATATATTACAGCCATAGAATGCCTTTTTCCTGGATATTATATTTATAAAGAGTTTGGAATTAACCAAGATGTATAGTAATGTGATCCACCTTGTAATAATACAGGTATTAAAAGTAATGATTAGTAATAATAATAATAATAATGAATTGCACATATTTATGCTCTAGCATATATTTCCAGGCTTTGCCCTAAACACTTAATGCTTTTTCCTATTGAGACTTCACAAAATATTTATGAGGTAGTTATTACTATTATCTCTATTTTACAGGCAAATACACTAAGAAAGTCAGTTTACTAAGTAAGTGTTGGAGACCTCAGACAACCCCCCCCAAGAATCTGACTCTGAAACCCATTTGTTTCCTTTCTATGTTATAGTGCCTGCCGATTTTATTTTAGAAATATTCACATAATGCATTTCCTGACATATCTAAGGAATTAGAATCTCAAACAAACCAAAGAGACATATAAAAAGCAAAAAGTATTTGATATAAATTTCCTAGTTAAGATATAAGGCATTCTTTTCATTAAAACGTAACTTCTTAGAGTAAAGCAAAGGAATACAAAACATTCGCACCATAACTTGGACAATTATTTAATTTTAGGGACGATGCAATAGAACAGTGTTGTAAGATTGCAAAGATATGCACATATATTTCTGCACAATCTTTTTCGACTAAGGAGAAGGAAAATGAAGATATATCTATTTTCTTTTACAATTTTGACACCTAATTGCCCTAAGAAAGTGTTTGTAGGACTAGTTAATACTCATAACTGTGGATCAAGGACCTATTTAAACTACCTAGAAAGGCAGGTGTTCATAAATAAACTTGAAATCTTTGAACAATAAGTGAAAATATCTTAATTTTGAATGTATGCTTCATGAGAGCAATGGCCACATTGGTTTATTCTTTTCTGTATCTATAGCATAGCTTCGCATGTAATTGAAGCACAATGGACATCTGTGTGATAAATCACTTAATATCAGTACATGACCTGATAGAGTTAGCTTTCAAGTTCAGCTCGAATGGTATCAAGACAGGAATCATACAGGGAATATTTGTTGATTTGACCAACTTCTACCTAAAACTATTGCATAAAAATAAAAATAACATCTATAATACAGTAAAACAAATCTATTAATACAGAAGACAAAGAGCAAACTGAGAAAAGATTAGTAATAAAATGGCAACGTTTCCATACCAAAACCAAAATAATTATAAAAATAGAAGGTTGAAGAAGGCTATCTTAGTAACAAAATGCACAAAGGCTGAGAATGTACAATTCATACAACAACAAAAAATTAAAAATAAGAAAAAATGCTTAGAATTTTTGATAATCAAATCAATTCAATTTTGGAATATTTTTACATAGATAAGTAGGCAAAGACGGGGTGGACGGGAATGCCTAGTGGCAGGCTGGAAAAGAAAAACAATGTCATGTTGGTTTTAGGAGAATGAAATTGTATATCTCTATGTGCAAATTTGGAAATGTTTTAAATACTTATATCCAACAAAGAAGTTAAGAAACTGGCTTAAAAATTAGTGATGTGATTTTTTAAAAAGGCTTTTTTAAAATGAAAATGATAAAAATAAAGACAAATACTTCAGAAAAAAATCTGTAATAGAAAGGAATTGTCCAAATATAAAACAAACCAAATTAAACTATAAGACTACAGTTGACTATAACTCAAATTTCTTCTTTGAGCTGCACAAGTTTTGTAGCTTATAATTATATTTTTTTGTCTCTGAGTCCAATCATAATATGAAGCTCTAATTGTGACTGATATTTACATAATTATATTGCTGTTCATTATTTATCAAATTTTAGATTAACTCTGAGGGCAAATCCTAGGAGAATTAATTATCATAATAGAATAGCATGTAAAAGTTATAAACTCTGATAGCAAAATAATGATATAGCTGAGAGAAACTGGCAGAGAAGAATGTAGGAGTTGATACAGGAATGCTTTTTCCCTCATTTTGCATAATAGGGAGTCAAGAGTTACGGCTCAAAGTTGTATATATCAGTTCGTAATGTGTTCAACTGTTAAGTTACAGGAAAACAAAGATTAAGAGTAATGAGAATATGGGGTGCCTGGCTGGCTCAGTCGGAAAAGCATGTGACTCTTGATTTTGGGGTCATGAGTTCAAGTCCCACATTGGGTGTAGGGATTACTTAAATTTAAAAAAAAAATTTTTTTTAAAGAGTAATAAGAATACATGTGAGTGTGTGTGCCTTAGCTCTGGGCCAGTACACCTTGTCAATAATTTCATGAAGAGCTGGAATCTTATTTTCCTTCCTTCCTTCCTTCTTTCCTTCCTTCCTTCCTTCCTTCCTTCCTTCCTTCCTTCCTTCCTTCCTTCCCTCCTTCTTTCCTTCCTTTCTTGTATTCCAGGACCACAGAATGGCCACTGTGCCTCCCCACTTTACATTCATATTCCAGAGAAGTTGAGAGGGCAGAGTCAAAGCTAACGGGAAAGTGGGTATTGAGTGAGTCACTTAATAACATCCACCACAATGAGGAAAATAATTTTAGTATGTAATTGGAAGTATTCGAAGTCATACTACTAACAACACTCATGAGGAAGAAGCACAGCGAATTTGAACTAAAATATCTCATTATTTAGAGCAGGGAATCAAAATAATTTCGTCCATTGACATATCAAGAAATACAAATAATACCCAGAAAAATTAAAAACAAAATTAAAGGCAGTTTTCCTGCAGGAACAGAGATGAGAGGTTAGTGAATGGAAAGGTCTTACAGGAGAGTTTTGCTTTTATTTCATTCACATATTCCACAAAAATGATTGGTTGACTCTTACGTCCAAGGAGTTTTTCTTATCATTGGGGATGCCTTTAGGATGAGACAACAGGGTCCCTCCCTTCATTTCTCTCTCTGAAGAGGTGACTTCTGAGCAAAAATGGGAATGAAGTACTGCGGTCAACCTTGTGAAAAGATTCGACTACAGAGAACACTGCGGGTCTGCTGTATCTCAGAGCATGGGATAATATATTCAGTGCTTTGCAGATCCAGAGAGCTGATTCCCAACTGCTCTACCAGTCAGTCACTAATGAGGTTCTAGTTTCAACTGTTATTGATCAAGCCTGTCAGAACAACACTAATCAACTTCATTCAAGGCCATGAAACAATCTTTGATGGGGCTAACCTTGAATCCACTGTATTAGTACAACTTCCAAGGCCCTAAAACCATGTCCATTCCAATGAGATATATTTTAAGCTGGAGCTGCTAGCAGAATTCAACATTTACTCAGGCGTCAAGAACCTTTACAGAAGAATGAATAGAATAACAGACTGCAGAGAAGAACTCTGGATTTTAAGCCAATCTAAGAATGTTGGACTTTGGGCTTTTACTCATGAGGGCAAGACAATTTTATTTCAGATTTGATATCTTCAGAATTATAATCTTTGACCTGAATTTGTAAGGGAGTTCTATTTTTGAAATTCAATTTCTCCTAGGGAATTTAATAAATGCAGAGGATAAACCTGGGGTAACTATATTACTGGCATTTGTTGATGGACAGTTTTTTGGTGGTGGTGTTTTTTCATTTTTTTTTTTTTTAAGATTTATTTATTTATTTGAGAGAGGAGGAAGGGGCAAAAGGCGAGGGAGAAAGAATCCCAAGCAGACTCTGCACAGAGCACAGAGCACAGAGCTGACGCAGGGCTCCATCTCATGACCCTGAGATCACCACCTGAGCAGAAACCAACAGTCAGACACTCAACTGACTGTGACACCAAGGTGGAAGGTTTTTACAGCACTCATTCTCAAGGCAGAATTTCTTTTGTTTAATATAATTTTTATTTAGTTATATTAGTCACCATACAGTACATCCCCAGTTTTTGATGCAATGTTCCATGATTCATTATTTGTGTACAACACCCAGTGCACCATGCAATATGTGCCCTCCTTAATACCCATCACCGGTCTATCCCAATCCTCCACCCCCCTCCCCTCTGAAGCCCTCAGTTTGTTTCCCAGAGTCCATAGTCTCTCATGGTTCATTCCCCCTTCTGTTTACCCCTCCTTCATTCTTCCCTTCCTTCTCCTACCGATCTTCCTATTTCTTGTGTTCCATAAATGAGTGAAACCATTTGATAATTGTCTTTCACTGCTTGACTTATTTCACTTAGCATAATCTTCTCCAGTCTCATCCATGTTGCTGCAAATGTTGTGTAATCGTTCTTTCTGATGGCTGAGTAATATTCCATTGTATATATGGACCACATCTTCTTAATCCAGTCATCTGTTGAAGGGCATCTCAGCTCCTTCCACAATTTAGCTATTGTGGACAATGCTGCTATGAACATTGGGGTGCATATGGCCCTTCTCTTCACTACATCTGTATCTTTGAGGTAAATACCCAGTAGTGCAATGGCTGGATCATAGGGTAGCTCAATTTTTAACTTTTTAAGGGACCTCCACACTGTTTTCCAAAGTGGCTGTACCAACTTGCATTCCCACCAACAGTGGAAGAGGGATCCCCTTTCTCCACATCCTCTCCAACATTTGTTGTTTCCTGCCTTGTCAATTTTTGCCATTCTAACTGGCATAAGGTGGTATCTCAAGGTGGTTTTGATTTGAATTTCCCTGATGGCTAATGATTTTGAACCTTTTTTCTTGTGTCTGTTAGCCATTTGTATGTCTTCACTGTTCATATCTTCTGCCCAATTTTTATTTGATTATTTGTTTCACGTGTATTGAGTTTGAGAAGTTCTTTGTAGATCTTGGATACCAGTCTTTTATCTGTAGCATCGTTTGCAAATATCTTCTCCCCTTCCGTGGGCTGCCTCTTAGTTTTTTTGACAGTTTCCTTGGCTGTGCAGAAGCTTTTTATCTTGATGAAGTCCCACAAGTTCATTTTTTCTTTTGTTTCTCTTGCCTTTGAAGATGTGTCATGAAAAAAGTTGCTGTGGCAGATGTCAAAGAGGTTGCAGCCTATGTTCTCTTCTAGGATTTTGATGGATTCCTGTCTCGCATCAAGGTCTTTCATCCATTTGGAGTTTATCTTTGTGTATGGTGTGAGAGAGTGGTCAAGTTTCATTCTTTTGCATATAGCTGTCCAATTTTCCCAGCACCATTTATTGAAGAGACTGTCTTTTTTCCACTGGATGTTCTTTCCTGCTTTGTCAAAGATTAGTTGCCCAAAGAGCCGAGGGTCCATTTCTGGTTTCTCTATTCTGTTCCATTGGTCCATGTGTCTGTTTTTGTGCCAGTACCATGCTGTCTTGGTGATCACAGCTTTGAAGTATAGCTTGAAATCCGGCAACGTGATGCCCCCAGCTTTGTCTTTCCTTTTCAACAATTTCTTGGCAATTCGGGGCCTTTTCTGGTTCCACACAAATTTAAGGGCTGTTTGTTCCAGTTCTTTGAAGAATGTCATTGGTATTTTGATCGGGATGGCATTAAAAGTGTAGATTGCTCTGGGTAGCATAGACATTTTAACTATGTTTATTCTCAAGGCAGAATTTCTTACATGATACATTAGATAATGTGGCTGCATATACTTTGGCTGAGATACAGAGTAGAGTGTAAGGTTTCAGCCTTTAAATCGTGGAGATGGTTTGATTACATACTCTTCTGACCCACTGCAAACAGTGCCCAATGCCCACAGTGCTCCCAGGAGGAATGATCCAAGGGAGCATAGGTTGGCACTGAGGAAGTGAACTCATAAAGTTGAGAAGAGGGCTGTCCTGGGATGGAGGATTGCCTGCCTCTGAGATGGAGACAGACCTGTGGTGACACGCCTGGTCTCTCCTGTCCCTTTAACTCTCGCTGCCATGACTGGAAAGTCAGGAAAGAATAAACTAGGTATACTTGCCTCTGCATTTCTCATTTCTTTCCTAAGACTTTCTTGCCAACAGAGAGGGTTTCTGTTCTACAGTGCTGCCTATGGCTATGCCTCATTCTGGGGTATGAATAGTAAAGGTTAGAGGTCCCATAGAATCTAAATCCACCAGACAACTTCTACCTCAGTTCTCTTGGAACCTGTCTCTCTGACCTTCCAAACACATCCCTGGTGATTTTGTGTGATGATTTTTGTCTTAATCAGCAGCATCCAGTATGTAATAACTATATTTATTATAATGCCAGGCAGTATACAGCACCACATATTGTTCAGAGCTCAAAGATTTAAGCAACTTTACCAAACTCACAAAGTGGGAGAGCACAGATTTAAATCTAGGTCTGTCACAGAGAGCACCAACACATAAACACCTGGTTCTCCTGCACAGTCTGGTTCACTCCTTCCCACACAAGAGATGTTTTATCCAGAATTCTCTTCTGCAATAATCTACCACTATCAGACTAAAGCCTTATCTCCCATTTTAAATAGGGAGTAGAATTCTCCTTAAGCAACTACTGAATAAAATTACAGATCTATAGGAAAACTAGGGCAGGTTTGTGTGAATAACTTACTCCCTTGGGGATTCACAAGGCAATTCATAGGGTTCCTAGGGTCATATTCTGTAGTCATATCCTATAATATCACACTGGGTCAGGAGAACCTTTTTCTAGATGAACTGATGAGAGACATGCTTGAATATCTTCCCTGAAATTTTGGGTTCCACACACTATTGGATTCCTCTGTGCCCCCTGAGGAGGATAAATATATTCAGCTGCGCTGTGAACCTTACTCACTTTCATTAGGACATTCTGAGTCCTCTGTTGTTATTTCCAAAATCCATGCATCAAACATATTGTAATCTTACTTCCAAAAAAAATTCCATATGTAATGGTGCTCTTTTCCATAGTGCTTAAGAATTAAGCATAAACTTCTGTGGAAATTTAATTTTAGTTAAATCTCATGACTCTATCTTATGTACCTCCTATGCAGAAATCAGAAAGTAGGTGCTTCAGAAAATATGTATGGAAATAAATGAAATGAGATACATTTTTGGCTCTTGAAGGAGCCCATTGTCTACAAGGAAGTTGAGGCAAGTCCAAATGTAATGTAAGTGGCATAATATATAAAGTATCTTGTAAAAGATACAAATCAAATTCTATAAGAAGTCAAAGGAACAGAATTTATAAGCTATGCAGGAAGTAGGGAAGAATTTGTCATTAGTCTTATTCAATAAATAAGATTTCAATAAGCAATGGCAGAAAGAGGAAACTCTAGGTGAGAAAAACCACAAAGAAAAAAGTACAAGAAAGCGAAAGCAAGACACGTGTTCATAAACATTTTTTAATTTAATATGGTTGAAACGTGTGTGTGTGTGTGTGTGTGTGTGTGTGTGTGTGTGTAAGAGTAATGCAGAATAAATTTGAAGCAATATGTTTAGGCTTATTATGAAGAGTTTAAACACCAAACTGAGGGATTGCTAATTAATTCATTAATGGGAAGCCTGTGAAAAAAATTTGTATGGGAAAACAAATGATTATTCTGGCTGTAGTTTAGGGAGAGATCACCACACACTTAAAAGATTACATTTTTCAGCTTCTTTGGCAGTCAGGTGTGGCTATGTGCCTAAGTCTGGCCAAGGAAATTTCAGCAGAAGTGCTATGAATATTTCCCAGATATCTCCACACAAGGGGAAAGAAATCCTGCTTCTTCCCTTTTCCTCCTTCCTGCTGCTAGGAATCCTGATATAGTGACACTCAAGTAGCCACAGAGGACCATGAAGTGACCTTGAGAATAAAAGTCACATGAATTAGGTAGTAAAACAGAAAGATCCTAGTTTTGTGATACTGTGGATCTTGTACAACCTGATCTTGACTTCCTACTTTTACAATATTCTTTTTCTTTTTTTCTTTCTTCCTTTTTTTTTTTTTAAGAGAGAGCTCCAGCAGGGGGAGGGGCAGACAGAGAGGGAGGGAGAGAATCTCAAGCTGACTCTGCACTGAGTGCAGAGCCCAACAGGAGGTTTGATCATAGGACCCTGAGATCATGACCTGAGCCAAAATCAAGAGTTGTAGGCTTAACAGAGTGAGCCACCCAGGGGCCCCTACTTGCAGAATATTATTATAGAGAAATCTATTTCTACTTTGTTTACATCATTGTTTTGGGTGTCCTTGTTATTGGCATCTCAATCAAATCTAAGCTAACCAGATGGGTATTCAGGAAGGTCAAGTGGGAGAATATAGACCTTTTACCTTCCATCCCCAGTGTAGAAAACTTAGCAGAAGAGAATTCTGCTTCAGAAATGTCAGAGGTAAGCAGAAGGAAAACTACTTAAGCTGTCAATTAAAAAGAGCATGACTAAGGACCAGAACTATTGAAAAAAAAAATCAGGGAACTTATTCTTTTAGGTCAAAATCTATTAAATTTATTTCCACTGTTGAATGTGATTAAATCTGTCCATTGCTAAATGTATCTGATTTCACCCCCATCTATTTTGTCAACTTTGTGCCACTTGTTTATGGTGAACTATGAAAGCTATGAAAACTAGCTATCCAAAAGGGTGAAATTTTATTAACAGAAAGAGTATTTCAATGGCATTTCAGCTCTGCTCACTATCTTCATCTGCAAATGCTATAGTTCTTAGCTTGAGAAAGAACACACAGAAAGGAATGGAAAGAGAAGACTATGTAAACCAAAGAAATTCATGCCCCAACTCCACACTCACACTCATGTCCAAGATGCACAAAACACTGGCCCTCTTTCTTGCCCTGCCAAAGCCTTGGGAATTTATTCCAAGTCCTACATGCCACCATGCATAGCACATTCCTGGAATGGAGGCTTAGAGGCACAACATGATGCAAGAGCAGAGGCAAATAAACATCACAGCCTCCACACAAACAGTCACTGTTCTTCCTGCGAGTAGGGTATGGACGGGAGCACTTGAAGAGTAACATATTTTGCTATCTGTGACTTAAACATTTAGTGTGTAATTCACAATGAAAAGTCAGTGAACTACATGTATCATTTGTAAAACTGCTCACCTTCTCTACGTTGATATATAAATACTTCCTTAGCACTTCCTCACCTTGCCGTCTTTGATGCATTCCCCAGCTTTATCCCCTGTTCCATCGCTTTGTCCTTTCTTACCGTCTATGGGATGACATTTCTCCGCTTTTCTCTTTCTTTCTGACAGTACAACTACTCCTCTGTTTCCTGGGGTTTATCTTCCTCCTCCCATCTTCTAATTAGATTTTATTTCATTCCCTCCCACTTAAGGGTTATACCCCGGACACACCCATCTTCCCTACTTAAACTCACTGTTCTAGAAAAACTTGTTGAATTTCATGGTTTTAGCACTAACAGCCATGTCAGTGGCAATGACTCTCACACCTACAGCCACGGTGCTTGCCTCTCCACCTGCCTGTGTAGAACATCTCATGGAAGACTCACCAGAACTGACTCAACGTGAACACAGCTTCTCAAATGTGTCCATCCATTGTATCCATTATTTCAGGTACTGGCAATAAACTCTCTTCCTCATTCAGGCTATAGACACTGCTGTCCAACAATCTTCAATAGCTTCCCACTGAAAACAAATAAAAAAGTCTTTAGACATTATTTATGGCCTTCAAATCTGTCCTAAACATTGCCGTATTATTTATGCCATTAAAGATTCCACAATTTACATATCACCCTTTGTTTGGATTTCACTATTCTTCTACCTCAAGGATGTCTCTTCCTCATCTCCTCTTGCCAAAATATTAATTAGTAGTCAGGTGTTACATCAAATGCCCCCTTCACTGAAGTTACATGAACAGAAAATAGAACTCTACCCATTCTTCTTTTGTGGCATCTAACCCTTTTTATCTTAATTATATCTTGAGTATATGTCTTCTCTTTTTACTACATGACTGGTGAATAAACTTTATAAGTCTAGATTTATGTCTTATTCACGTTTCATTCCTCTTTTTTGTAGCTCCTATTAAAGAACCATATATCTACCAATCAATCGGTCTGTATTGAATGAATAAGAGAAGTGAATTAAACAACTTAGAAGAAAATCAGCATGAAATACTCCAAAGAGTGTGTCTGAAAATGTTCTGTCTCATCCAAAATGTGTCAGACAAAAGTTAAATGGAAATCACAGGACTTGGACATTATAATGCAGATGAGTATTTACCACAGTATGAATCATATTGAAAAATTATTTCTAAAATACTTAGAAACAAAATATTTCTCACTAATGCTGTTTTTCTACATGTTTATGTCTAAATAAGACAAGAAAATCTAAATGTTTTTAAGATTCATACCATCATAAAAACAAAAGATAGATAGCATCCAATTAGGATCACAGCATGCAGTAAAAACATCTCATAGTCTAATGTAATTAGTTACTATGTCAGCACATGATGTCATAAAACATGGCTGTTCTTTCTCCATTGGCTCTCCTGGTACCCAGTACAGTTTCTCACATAGTGTAAGTAATAAATATACATACCTCACTTATTTTAACTAAAAAGTAAAATGACCTCTCTGATTCTCTACCCCTGTTGCCCAACAAAACCACCATTATAACAATTTTATGCAAATAATTTATTATATATTTTAGGCTTATACACCTCAGATCTATTTGCTTACTCTTTCTCTCTTTCCCTCTTACTCTTTCACTCCACAGATATGTTTTAGGTACATAAATTCATTCATGTAGGAAATAAATGTTTGTCGACTAGATGAACGAAGTTAAATAAATTTGAGTCTGACTTTCCTTTTTAATTAGACTGATCTGAGATGGATTTTAACATTCTGATGGTTGCTTTTTTCTGAAAGGCTTTGATTTCAAGCATTTAAATTAAGTTTCCTTCGGAAAAACATACACAATTCATTACATAAGCATGTAAAATGTAATAGACTTTCAAAGTATCTGTTCTCCAGTTGTAGATATAAGCTGTGTGTCTGTGAGCATCATTCGGGATTGAATATGACAAAGCTTTTAATACTTCATTTCTTCTCATCTCCCTTCCACCCCCCCCACTCAAAACAATTTTAATTATACAAGCTATGCGGACTTCTCTGAGAAGAAATATAGATTTTGAAATGTCAACTGCTCTAGCAGAAACATGGTTGTTTTCTCATTTCTTCTTTGACACTGCTGGTTCCCCACCATATCATTTCAAAGAGTTTGACAGTGCTGTTCCTTCTACCTGATCTGTAGCGCTACTGTTCATATTCCTTTTGCTTCAAAATATCCAAGAATCCAGGGACAGACAATGGTTCAGATATAGTAACTCCCTCCAGGAAACCAACTTAATGGTTTTGAAATATCTTATAAATATACTTCCACTTACAGTTTCCGATCATTTGAAATAATCATTTGAAATACCAGAATAAACTAAGAAAGTTAGTCATCCATTAGCTTTTATATGACCTTCCTTAGTGGGTATAAAATGGGGAAATGATAAATCCTTGTGATGACGAATTTTATATGTCAACTTCACTGGGGCACAGGGTGCTCAGATATTTCTTCAAACATTATTCTGGGTGTGTCTGTGAGGGTGTTTTATGAGATTAGCACTTGAATCAGAAGACTGAGTAAAGCAGATTGTCTTCCTAATGTGCGTGGCCTTCATCCAATCAGTTGAAGGCTTGAATAAAGAAAAAAGCTGACTCTCCTGCAAGTAAGAGGGACCTCTCTTGTCTGACTGCCCATCTGGGACACTGGTCTTTTCCTGCTTTTAGACTTGAACTGAAACATTGGCTCTTACATCTTGAGCTTGCTGACCTTTTTTTTTTTAAGACTTTTTATTTATTTATTTGACAGAGAGAGACAGCCAGCGAGAGAGGGAACACAAGCAGGGGGAGTGGGAGAGGAATGAGCAGGCTCCCAGTGGAGGAGCCTGATGCGGGGCTCAATCCCAGAACGCCGGGATCACGCCCTGAGCTGAAGGCAGAGGCTTAATGACTGAGCCACCCAGGTGCCCCGAGCTTGCTGACTTTTGGACTAAAACTTGCACCATCAGCTTTCCTAGTTCTCAACCTTTGGGCTTGGACCTAAACTACACAACTAGCTCTCCTGGGCCTCCAGTTTGCCAACTGGAGATATGGGGACTTCTCAGCCCTCATAATTACATGACCAATTACTTGTAAGTCTCTCTCTTGTCCCTCTCCCTTTCTCTCTCTCCCTCCCTCCCTCTGGCTCTCATACATGCTCTTATTTCTGTTTCTCTGGAGAACTCTGACTAATAGAGTCCAGAAGACAGGAATTTTTATCATTAAGTGCAATTTCTAGTCTCATTTGCTGGAGGTGAAGGTGAGAATAAAAATGGGTCACATTTGGTAAAAGAAAGGAGCTTTTGAGGAATACTGGAAGGTATGCCAGGTGTCAGTTATCCCAAAAGATACTCTCATTTTATACTCCAGGGAGATCAATGATATTCCTCCTAGAGACACCTTTTCTTGTTGTCTAAGAGCATTCAGTGAGTATTTCTATACACTTCAGAAGGACTTCAAGCGTTGACACCTCTAGTAGTTCTGGCAAGGAATAAGTTTTGAGCAACCACCATTAGGAGCAAAACTCCAGGAACAATAATACAATTTATATGGCAAGTCAATGAAGTATGTCTCTTTTTCTTCTTCAGCTGTTTCTGTTTCAAATTTTAAGGACCTTAAACATATGAAAATCTATGTTTAGGTTTAAGGACTCTAAATATATGAAATATACTCTGAAATTCAACAATTAAAATAGTAGAATGTAGTCTTCGGTTAAGAATCAAAAATGTCAGACCATGCATGACTTAGGTAGACCTAAATTTAGCTCATAGTTTATATGGATATTTAAAATAATAAAATTAATAATCTTTGGAAATTCTATGGATTATTCAATTAAGTATTTTTTGAGCCAAATTTCAAGTTAAATAACAGAATGCACTACATTTTGAATCACATTATAAGTGTCTATGTGTGTAGATGTGCATATGTGGACGTGTGTAGTGTAGTGTAGAATAAAAGGCAATGTTTAACTGATCCTGAGACATCATAGGGTCTTCTAAATTTGAGAAAGCAATCATAGCAAAAGTGATTCACAGATTTGAATTCTGAACTCTGAAAGTTTAAATATCTAATACCTGTGTATCATAAACCACCATAGAATTCAAGCACATAAATAGGAAAATATGATTCAAATTTGATGGACAAGAGGTAAGTAGCCTTAAAATGAAGACAAAACTGGGGAAATATTTTAAAGCCTTATCATAGACAAACACCATATTTCTAGGCTATATAAAGAAATCTACAAAATAGGGGCGCCTGGGTGGCGCAGTCGTTAAGCGTCTGCCTTCGGCTCAGGGCGTGATCCCGGCGTTCTGGGATCGAGCCCCACATCAGGCTTCTCCGCTATGAGCCTGCTTCTTCCTCTCCCACTCCCCCTGCTTGTGTTCCCTCTCTTGCTGGCTATCTCTGTCAACTAAATAAATAAAATCTTTAAAAAAAAAAAAAAGAAATCTACAAAATAATAAGAAAAAGACAACAGAAAAAGAAGCAAAAGAAAAAAGATATTTCACAAAAGGGGGAATAGAAATGACCAATAAACACACTGTTAAAATCCGAGGAAGCGAATTAAAATTAAAGTGAGATAAACTTTTATTTTGAGTAGACTGGCAATGATTAAAATTCTGACAACGTTACATCCTGGTAAGGATGTGGAATTAGGGGAATGTTTAGTCACTGTGGGAGTGTTCACTGTTTCAGTGACTCTGTTAAGCAATGTGGAGCTACCTTATACAGTTTCAGAATGTGCCTATGCTAACACCCGTCAATTCACCCACCATTTCTACCCCTAGAACTCCTTCACATAAGCACCAGAAAACATGTACAAGAAAGACCATGACAGCATTGTTTGTGATAGAGAAAAACTGGAAACAAGCCAATTAATCATGAAAAGGACAATGAGCAAATGATTTTGATATATTCACAGAGTAGAATTCCACAAAGGAGCAAAAATTAATAAACCAGCGATATACATATGAACATGGAAACACCTCAAAAAAAAGGTAGATTGGAAAAGACAACAATCGGAAGAAACATTCATGTAGCATGATAAGATTTACCTGGATATCATAATTCAACAAAAATTCTCATCATAATATTTATATTATATCCATATGGATTTGGAACATCAAGGGAATGATAGACATAAAATTCAGAATACTGTTCCCCTGCGGAGAGGGAGGCAAGCAGGGAGGGTACAGGGGCACAACTGCATTGGAAATATTCTTTTACTTAAACTTGGTAAAGGGTATACAGGTGTTTAATTTATCATTTTTCTTAATGAACACATTATATATCCTTTTCATAATGGTCATATTTCATAACTTAAGTAAATATACAGAGAACAAAAATGCAGAGAAAATCATTCTACTTAAACAAGAAAATCAACTTAATAATAAAGATAGATGGCTGCCACTTGGATGCCAATAGAGTGAAAAAGAAGAAATGTGGAAATTTTAGGAAAGAAACAAGGAATATTTTTTTTTAAGATTTTATTTATTTATTCGGCAGAGATAGAGACAGCCAGCAAGAGAGAGAACACAAGCAGGGGGAGTGGGAGAGGAAGAAGCAGGCTCATAGCGGAGGAGCCCGATGTGGGGCTCGATCCCACAACACCAGGATCATGCCCTGAGCCGAAGGCAGACGCCTAACCGCTGTGCTACCCAGGCGCCCCGAAACAAGGAATATTTTGATCAAAAAAAGTTCTTGTTCCTCCTCTGAATTTACTCCACTTTAATAAAAGATCATACTATTATACACAATTTAATTGTTAATAATTAAAGTTAGGAAGTTCAGAGATATTGCTTTGGAATTAAAAATTGGTTTTCTTGAATAGTCAATTATTTTATTACATTCTATAGTCTAATAAATGATGTGTATCACTGTTCAGCTTTCTAGATCCCAATATTGAATTCAGTTGTAATCTGACTTATTTCCTTAACATTCAAATCCATACATCCTGGGACAGTTGTTTTTTCATTTATTTTTTATTTGAGATTCTTTATCCTGAGCACATTTTTCTGCTCTGTTTTCTAAGCTATTTTTTTATGTATTTCTAATTAGAGTATAGCTACATACTTATCTATAGTTATGTACTTAAATGTAGCATATAGTGGCGAAGAGCACAGGTTTGAATTCTAACTCCTGAAAACAATCTTTGCAAAGTTTCCTTATCTGCAAAATGAGGATAACAGTAGTACCATCCACATAGGATTGTGGGAGGATAAGATAATTAACATATATGAAGTGCTCAGAATAATGCCTGGCAGGTAGTAAATGCTAACTATGTGTTTGCTATTATTATTTTTGGTGGTGGTGGTAGTAGTCATAATAGTAACGGTAGTAGTAATGGTATGAACGATGTAAGCAATTATGTGTATGTTTGTCTGTCTGTATATTTCAGGCATCCCAGCATCATAATAGTAGCGAAAAATATCAAAAGAACTGAAATATTTAGTTAGACCATATGTATAGGGATGTATCATATCAATATATATATATATATATTCTTAGATGTACCAGTCATATATTTTCTAGACATATCAGTCTAACTGAATCTTTAAGATTTTTGAAATTTTTAACTACTCAAACAACATTATAATGCTTGAGACATCCAGTCTGCATATTTCAACCTGTTTCTCTCATTTGTTCCTATCATCTAATTTTTCCTGGAAGAGAAAAGGAAAATAGGAAGAGGGGAAGACAGAAGAGTAAAGAGGAGACTTGTATATATGTTGCTTCTATCTCATGTAATACTATGAAATAAATATTTGAAAAGGTATCTAATTATGAGGAAATGATAGAATGTATTGCCTTGATCAATGTGAAGGATCTTCTAAACATAATCTGGATATGTTTATAATCTAAAATCAGTCATTGTCATAGCAATGTCATAGCAAATTATGAGTTGATATAAGAATTTCTCAAAGAAAACCATCTTATATACTGTTCTAAGTTTAAACTTGAAATTTTTTAGGTGTAGAAATTCCCAGGATAAAGTAAAGCATGATTTTAAGATTTTAATGTGCAGTTTGTAATTACAGTTGATCTTTTGGAAGTAGTAGCCCATACTATGTTTCTTGTGTGTTTCCAAGAATAAAGGCCTCTTCACATGTGAATAAATACTAAATATAATATTCAATTCCTATGTGCCATGTTACCAGGGTGATAGAGTTGCAAACAAGTACTAAGGTACATTTGACAGGGTTGAGAATTACTGATCTAAAGGTGTGTAGAAACAATCTGTATATTACTACCATGCCAATTATTTACAATTCTGTTCTTTTCAATAGCAAAAGCCAAAAAAAAAAAAAGTGATCCAAAGAAGACGCAAGACACTTTTCTAGGAAGATATTAATTTTGTTTATCTGAAATAGGTTTATATATACAACTTATTGCTATTTATATAGAAGATTGATATAATCTGATCACTAGAGGGTGTTAGAAATACAAACATTTTTCAGCAAAGCAGATTTATTTACTGAACTTATTACACGTAAATACGCCGTTCTCATGAAAACTCCTCGTGAAGCTCCATGTCCTAGACATAACTGATCGAAAAAGTGACTAAACCAAAGGAGTGGAAGTTACCAGTTACATGTAGTGACTGGTTCCTTTTAGTTCATATCTAGTCAAATGAGAAACATAGTAAACTAAAGATTCTTCTAAGAAAGTCTTGGTACTCAACATAAAGGTATTTTTAAAATTCTCTTCAACTCTCCAATGGCTTGAAAGCTCTGGAACTCAGAGGAGAGGACACATCCAAGGCTAGAACAACCGCTAATAGAATATAGAAACTCCTTCCATAACAACACCTTACCGATTGCCCTGACTATTCCTCCCGTGTTCCTACAAGACTATTTCCAGAATGAGACGGCAAAAGAGAAAGCAGGTATGCAAAAGAAAAGCAATAATAAATAAAATAATAAAAAGAAATAGGCCTGAGCTTGGATCTTAAGGTAGAAGGGACCCCTCTGAGGGCAGAGCATGAATACTGACAGAAAGCGCACACTCACACATAGCCTAGGGAAAATACTGAACTGCAGTAACGTAAGGAATCCCATAAGCTTGCATAAAGAAAAGTAAAATAGATTGTCTACAAAGGAAAGAAAATTAGGCTGTCTTTATTTTCTTCTCTGCAGGATTAATGCTAGAAAACAATAAAACAATGTTACAGCATTCTGGAAAAAAAGGATTGTGACCATGGGGTTATTTTACCCATGTGTGGGGGGAAGAGAAAGGCATGTTCAGACACATCAGGATTCAGAAAATACAGCACTCACTCCACTTTTTGAAAATATTTCTTGAGGGATTACTCTGGGGGAATAAAATAAATCAGAATAAAAATACTGGCATATTTCTCAGTAGAATATTTTGAAACTCTTAAAAGAAAAACATAAACCTAGGGTTTTGGAAAGGGACAACATCTTCAATTTATGAAGGAAAGGAATTAATATTAAAATAGTAAATTCATTATGGTTCATTGTGAAGATACAGATAAAGATACACATGTAGGTGTAGATGTCGATGATACAGATATCATCTGAATTCTGAATATTGGTATGGTTAGTGCTTTCATTTTTCAGTGGGAAAGAAAGATAATAGACAAAAATGCCTAATGCATTGGCAGATACCTGCTTATTTTTTAACCCCATCCAGCTTAAATAATAATAAACAGAGCTTCACATCTACTCAGATGGGAACGGTGTCTCTGTGATTTCATATGAAGTTTGGGTCAGGAAAGCCATTCACTGGCCCAGCCTGGCTTACCAGAGCTCTGATTTGGGGGTTTAGAGACAAATCTCCTGCCACATGTTAGGTTTTTTTTGCATCTTTGTGCATCTGTCTTTCTCCTTCTCAAGGACATTACAGGAAGAGTAGTTGAGGTTGAAAAAAGCATTCAGGCATCACCAGGACCCTCTCCAAACACTGGCACAAGATCATCCTAACATTATCATATAATGGCACCCTGAGCTAAGCCCGACAAACAGTTTGCTCCACATTTGAGGCTGTTGGGGAAAACGTTTTGGCCTCACCCATGTTATGTTCACCTTGATTTATTTTCAAACTGGCAAGCAATGATGAAAAGATAAATTAAAGATACAGGTTAGTCTACATAGATTTCTTGTCTTTGTAGTTTTTTTCACACAAGATTAAAGTGTGGTGGTCAAATGTCCTCTTCAAAGAGCTAGGCACGAGCCAGGTCAGGGGCATCAACAGACTTTACATTTGGCTGTTAAACAAAGGGAAGACCCCTTCTAGGGTCCAGCAGTTTTTCCATCTTCTTCTGGAAGACCTGCTGGGGCCCCATACACATATAACCTGACGGCGAAGAACCAATTTTCAGCTCATGACCACCTCTTTCTTGATTCTTTCATAACTCAATTGCACAGAAACTTACACTTTGCATATACATCCCAAAGAAAAAAACAAAAAAGAAAAATCTATGATATGAAGATATTCACTGCGGTGTTCATTGCAATACTGAAAGCTGAGAACAATTTAAATGTTTAAAAATGTAAGAATAGTTCTACAAATAATGACATCACCACTCCATGGAATGCAGCCGTTGAAATGATAATTATAAAAATTTACCACACTGTGGACATATTTTTGACATAGTTGAATGGAAAAAAAACATAATAAAAGTTTATAAAATTGTACTTACCCTTCTTATTTTAACTTTGCTAAATAGCTATTCATATAGACCAAACCAGAAGAGAACCCAGAAATATGAGAATTATTTTTTTGGGAAGAATATATTCTGGATATTATTATTAATTCTAATTTGTTTTCTTTTTATTTACCAGTTCATTATGTTCACTCAGAGATCTGTCTAATAAAACTTTTTCCATTAAATTTTGAATACCTACCATATGTAAGTCATTTTGCTAAGTGTATGCAGCAATGCAAAGATAATGTTTAAAATGCAATCCCTGCCTATGAAACTTTTCATGTGATTAGTGGGAAACAGATATACATAATTTTGCAAAGGGTTAAACTAAGAACAAAGAAAGAAATACTTAAAACTAAGAAATACTTAAAACTCAGAACTAAGAAAGAAAGAGTTAAAATCCATTCTTGAGGGAGAAGGTCACCTAAAAGCAGAGGTCACCTCCAGACAAAACTCATAAGCTTAATGCAGGAAAAACAGGACTTAATTGTAGCTGAATACAATGTTCGAAAATTAATTTAATGGAAGGGAAAATATCTGAAGAAGAAAGAAATCAACGGAAAGGATTTATTTAGTATGGAACCATGGGAAAACAAGATCAGCGAGGTAGAATTTTGTAATATCCATCCAGTGTTGCACTAGAGGAAAGGAACTATCCCCAGCAAGAACAATGTGGTCCTAAGTCAGATCCGGCCCTCCAGTGGAAGTGGGTATGTTCAGTTATCATTGTTTGGTGCCATTAGCTACCAAGATTTTTAATTCACTGCCAACAGCAGCTGATTAGAGCCTCACTGTCTCCAGAACTTTAATAGAAGAAGTGTGCCCTTAAGATTGTTAGGAACATTCTGATCTAGATGACTTTTTGTTGGTTTTCATTGAGAAATAACAATTTATCATTGCACTCTATATGAATGTGGTGATTGCAAGCCACCTGTGAGGGGAAGTCCACTCAGGATCCTGACAACATGGGACTCTGCACCTGCTAAGCTAGGAATGCACATTTGAGGAGAGTGGCTCGCTGAGATAATCCCACCCTCCTCCCCCCCCCCAAGGCCAAAGGACTTCTTTAAATAACAATCGCACTATCTTCCCTTCAAAATGCAACCTCCCTCACAATGTCCCAGAAAGTAGAGTACATTGAGCCAAGTGCTAAAAGAGAGAAACTAAAAATTTGTGATGGGGCTCAGAAGAAGCAAAGATCCATTTCAGTGGAGGGAAGCACTGGGAGAAGATGGCGCATGACTTGGGAGGTTGTGGGGGCTCTAGGAAATCTTGAAAGGAGTTAACATTGCTGATAACTCTTTACAGGTGAAGGAGCTTTTGCTATGTTGGGAGGAAACAAAGTTTCATTTTCCTGAAGGCCTGCAGTTCAAGCAGTTAGTTAGTGGATGAGTACCTGCGGATTACACGAGCAGTGAATTATGGAAAGGGGCACCACTGCATGGTATGGTCACCACGACCACCACCACTCTGGGACTGGGAAGCCAGCCTCAAATGTAGAGGCAGATGGAAAAATAGGAAGCATAGCCACAGAAAGGCACTAAACCCAAAAATGAAATCACCATATCTAGCAGATTCCAATCTACTGCTTGAGAACTCCTGAATTAAAAGGAATAGACAGAACTGCTCTTAAACACAGTGGGCATAAGTCACCATGATGTTTCTCCCACTGCAAGACTTGGCAAAGATGTAACTTAGTGTTTGGGGAATTTTAAACACACAGTAGTGGTCAAGAGAAAGAAGTATAGTGTTGGTCCCTGGGGAGCTTTATTCCATAAGAGAAGACATTTTTCTCACTGTAATAAATACTCTCATAAATAGTTCGATCAACATGTGCTCAAACTGGATATTATATTCTTATTAAAATATGTTTAGCAAATGAAAAGGAATACATTGTAACATGAATATTTTATGTCTTTATTTGGTAGCATTCTTCAACTTGTAGCCCAAGCGTGGGTGTCTGAAACAACTGAAAAGACTAGAAAGATGGTAAACTGGGGACATTGAGAATCATCAAGACTCATCACTCATCCACCCACCTGCAGGATGTACCTTTGTGCTCCTTTCCATAGCAGAACCTTGACCACAATTATTTATCCACTTCATTTCCACTTAACATCATCAGTGATACAAAATATATACTGAGGCGGGAACTCTTTCAGCATCTGCTTTTCCATAATCCTCTTATCTAGTTAAGTCTCTAAATTCACTAACATGAAAAAATATTTTGGAGAAATTATCATTCCAGATCATTCCTTATCATCACCTGGAAATGACTTCCACAGAGAGGACACCTAACTGATACTTACTTCTTTGTATTTTTTCCTACACTTGAAATTCTGAAAATGTATATTACAGGTGCCCTTTTTCTAAAAGCCATGATCTCCATAAAGTTTATATATAGCATTGATAAGATAAACTTTATGAATTTATAAATACTTTATAAACAAGTGTTATAATTTTGAGTTGTGCTTTGTCCAGCTTTATATTAGGAGTTCTAAAAGCTATAATTTTTTAAAAACTTACAAGCCAAAATCAGTTTTTCTGTCACATTGACTAGTTATAGTAAATAAAGCTAAAAATGCAAGCTAGCTTCCCCCCACCCTCAGCTGATGTTTAAAGACATTATTGCTTTCTCTCAGGATTATTTCAGTATCTTAATTACAGTAAATTAGAATAATTAGAGAGAAATTATATGAACCCTACAATTCCCAAAAGCCTTTATGCTGCCTTTTAGTCAGATAATGAATGTTAATATAAATAATTGATACATTCTGAGTGCCTCCAAGTCTTTACACCTTACATTTTTCTTTTTAATTTTGCTCCAGATAGAAGGTGAACCATGTCAGGCATTATTTCTTTGCTCTAAAGAGCACTAATTAAGTTTTTGGTGAACCTGATTGCAAATAAAACAGAGCAACTCCACAGTAACAAAGAGGCTTATGCATTTCTTTCTTGCTTTTTTTTTTCTCCCCTAATCTCCCTGGACTCAAGTAAGTGCAAAATCTTTCCAACAGATGTAGCTAAAGCTTTTTGGTACTGTTTATTTTCACGAACATATTGTTTAATGCTTACAATTTTTGCAAAATGTTTTTGGTGACACTTTAAACATGAAGGTATTGTAGGATAGCATAACAGGAAACCATAGCCAAACAGGTAGAATACAAATGAGGACTGAATATTCAATATTTAATACTGACTGGTATATGAGGAATACACATGATGTGGCAGGGTCTTCTCCGGGTGCTGGCAATAAGGTGGAGTTCTGTACAAATCATATTACCTTTGCCCTTGTCAAGTTTATAAGAAACTGCAGGTGTGATGCACTTTACCAGGAGGGAAATACACGATGTGACAAGGTACTACTCTGGTCCAAGAAGCCAGAAGAGACCCTGCTGAGGAAGCAGTAACTCAGCAGAAGCCTGGGATATGGCAGCAGCAGAGACTTGCCAGGAAAGAAGACCACGTGTCCAAAGGTGTGGGATAGACAGAGAAAGTGTTTGACTCCGGAGACAGAGATATCACAGGTGTAACTAGAATGCACAATGAGGTGCATGTTTGGAGTGAGATTAGTCTGGAGGGAGAAGTGGGGGCCAGCCAGTAAGGCCTCTGAGTCCACAGTGTGCCTCTGAGGAAAAAAATGCTCGTTCTCAGGGGAATTAACAGAAATTCGAACAAAAGTAAAATTGAAGTACCATTTTGCGCACCCCCCCCTTCGTTAGGGGGGAAAGGAACTTGGCATATAACTTACACACTGGTAGCACCCATCTTCTCTCCACTTGCAGATTCCAAGGTAATAAAATGAGTGTTCGAGTATGGGTTCCTAATGTGTGTGGCCACTGGAAATTTGCTGTACCTGGCTAAGCCTCCATTTGCTCATCTGTAAAGCTGACGTGAAGGCATCTACTTCAGAGAGCTGTTGCGGACATTCAACGAGGTGATGAATGCACAAGACCCCGCCCAGGCTGACTGACAGGCACACGGTATGTTATGATGCTCACAAGAAATGCTGCTTCCTCTCAGCCTTGCTCACACTCACTCCTGCATGTGCAAGATGGTAGAATTGTGCTCTGAGAGACAAGTGTCACTTATCCTCCAATCTAGTCAGACACAGGCAATGCCCTGAGCACACAACCAGCCCTCCCTACTACACCTGCCTCTTCTTAAAGTTCTTAAAATATCAGAGGGTCCACGCTATTAGCATAGCAAGACACCACTTTCAGCCATTCATGCCAATGAATCCACACCTCCCCTCTACTATCAACAAAGGATAATGTAGAAAGGTAAATAATTCAATGTCTTCTTCCAGTTCTGATTTTATAACTGGACTGACTATATAATTTGTTACTCAATTAAGGACATTTTGAGAGTAAAAAGGGGACACTCTTAATAATTATTCCAGGACAAAAGGGGAAAATTGGAATATATGGTCACCGTAATGATAGTACACATCACAGATACCAAAAGCAGTGATAGTAAGGTCCACTTAGTACTGATTGATTGTGGCCAAGAGATTAGAGAAGTAAACGCAAATAAATTCTTGCTTTCCAGATTTTGCTCTAGGTATCATTAATAATTATGAAACATAAAAGTTAAAAAATACCTGGTAGACCCACATCTAAAAATAATTTCTACTCCAATATTCTATCAGTCTGATCTAAAAGAATGCATTTTGCCTTAACTTGCAATTTTAGATTGACATTGTTATCAAATAGAAGTCCTGTGAGTTGTTAGGTCCTAATAACAGGTGTCAGTGAATATCGTTATGGCTACTGCCCTTCTAATATTTTTAAAAAACAAAAAAGAACACTCATTTCATGCTCATCTAGAGGACACTTATTTCTATAAAATATAGAATGAATTTTGGTATTCATGAGCTTTTTAAATTAGGGTGTTAAAGGGCAATTTCTTCATGTAACAAATGGTATATATTTATTGAGCCATATGACTGTTTTTTTTTTTTAAGATTTTATTTATTTATTCAACAGAGATAGAGACAGCCAGCGAGAGAGGGAACACAAGCAGGGGAAGTGGGAGAGGAAGAAGCAGGCTCATAGCAGAGGAGCCTGATGTGGAGCTCAATCCCAGGACCCTGGGATCACGCCCTGAGCCAAAGGCAGATGCTTAACCGCTGTGCCACCCAGGAGCCCCCATATGACTATGTTAAGCATAGGGTGAGCAAAGGACTCAGACCACATCCTAGGTAAAACTCTGACACCTGGGGCATGCAGAAAAGTGGCTGACTTATCACAGTACAGTTTGCTAAAGACCATGATAGAGAAGATGGGGGAGCTCTGAGGATGTATTTGAGGAGTGTCTAACTCAACCCCCAGTCATCAGAATATTTGATAGCTATGCTTTCACTCCAAGTATGAGTACGATTTAGCTCTGAGGAATGGAGCAGATGAAGAGGATATTGAGAGCAGGAGAAGCACGACACAGGTGTAGAAACAATATGGCTATTACAGGACTTCTCCACAGGGGAAAAAGTCACATCTGGTGGATGCTGAGGTTAGATGCTACCCCTTCAGCTGGAAGAAAAGGGAGGACCCCAAGCCCAGACCAACTTCTTGTCCAGATACCCTCATGTGAGCCCAAAGTTTTGGGGGGTGATCCTATTCTTTGCATAGCAGCTCTGAAACTCTACCATGAAAATGATATACTTTAAAGAAAATGTACAAACTACTACCTAAGTACTAGAGAAACTGGAAAAAGGTATAATCAAAATATCAAAGATAACTTGGAGAACACCTGGAAAGGAACTGTCTGATTTAATCGACAATGTTTAGCACGAGTTAATGAAAACGAGATTATGCCTAAACCCTTGATATATATGATTTAGAAAAGTATTTATCTTCTGAAAGTTTTGTTTGCTGTAAAACACTGAGTTTTTTGTTTGTTCCTTTGTTTGTTTTTGTAAAACACTGTTTTTAAGCCTGATGCTTTTGCTTTATGTCTGAATACACAAAAGTTGATTTGCTCCCTACATACATTGCATTCTATAGAATAAATATCATGCTACAATAAGGAAAGCCTATAACTGCAATTACTCTTATCTCGCACAAAACTTCAAGAGGGATTCCCAATGATAAATAGCACTTACAAAATTCCACAAAGATATTTGGTACAGGATAGGCCCAGGTAGGTCAGTGTCTCCTTGGCCTCTTCTGAGTCTGTGGTCTTATCCATAAAATGGGAAGTTTAAACTTAATGAGATTTACCTTCTACTTTCCAAATTCTAAACAACAGGGGTTACATGGAGAAGAAACAGGTTGGCATTTTTTATGTATTACAAATAAACCTGAATGGAAAACCTAAAGGAAGGCACCTGGGTGGCTCAGTCAGTTAAGTGTCTGCCTTCATCTCAGGACATGATCCCAGGGTGCTGGGATCGAGTCCCACATCAGGCTCCCTGCTCAGCAGGGAGTCTGCTTCTCCCTCTGCCTGATGCTCCCTCTGCTTGTGCTCTCTCGTTGCATCAAATAAATAAATAATATCTTAAAAAGAAAAGAAACCCTAAATGAATAGGTAATAAGATAAAGCTAGTAATTTTGTTCTCTGATTGATATTTTATATCAAATTTATTAGTTTATTTCACTAACATCTATTGAACACTTGCTATATGCCAGACACTGTCTTAGACACTAGAAATATAATGAAAACCAAAATCATCATACTCCTTTGCCTCATAGAACTTATAATCTAGAGGCATAGGTAGACTTGAAATAAATGAACATGGGAATGCATATACTATGTGCTATAATGGAAAAGTAAAGGGCTAGGGGAGAGGCCTGACTTAGACTGATGAATGAGAAAATTGTCCCAGGTATGAGCAAACTCCCTGGGGCAAGAAAGAAAGAGCGAGGAATATACAAGAAAAATGGGAGAAGCCGACTGTGGCTACTGCAGCATAAGAAGGGGAAGGCTGTGGAAGATGAAGTTGGAGAGGTGGACGGGGTCCACATCACCCAGACCTGTGGAGGACACACTATCAATGTGATTTTTATCCTTGGTGCAATGTGACTTCCATCAAGTGTATTAAACAAGGGAATTCCATGATTCCCTTTGGCATTAAAATAATTGCTTTGGCTCTGGAATGGAGAAAGAATTGAGGAGGGGATAAAGCACAAATGGACAGAAGATTTAGATATCTCTGTCAAGATCCCAGGTGGCTTGCCGGAAGAGTGGCAGTGAAGATGAGGAAAAAGTGGGAAATTTGTCATGCATGGCAAAAGTGTTCTAATAAAAGAAACTTCAGTCTTCATAGTCTGAAAAAATGGGTTTTTTTCTCTCATCTGTCTTTCTTATTTCTAAAGCCATTCAGATAAGAGTAGAAAATAATTGCCTTTGCATTTTTCCCCCATGGCAGAGAAAAGAAATGATACACACACATAAATGCATTTCACTTTACCGAAATATGAAGACAAATAAACTGTCCCCACTTTCATACTTTAAAACCTTCCATGGGAGAGATTCTCTCTCTCTCTCTCTCTCTCTCTCTCTCTCTCTCTCTCCCTTTCAGAGATGAATAGACATGCATTATAGCTACTCAAGATTACAAATCACAAATAACTATTTTTATCAACCACAAAACATTTTTAGACGAATATTACAAACCACTGGTATTTCTATTTGCATGATACTGGAAGATTTTCCCCCTTCTTGATCTCTCTATATCATTTGTAACTATAACACATTAGTGGATACTATTAGAAAAATATCTGATGTGATTTACTTTTCAATTTTACCAGCACCATTGGTTAATCACTAACTGTCATCTATAGGTCAGCCTTGTACATTGGTGAAACAGCCAAAGACCTTCACCCAGAAACCATCAGGCCACCTCACAGCTGGGAAGCCACAACAGAGGACACTGCTTTGTTTCTGTAAAAGGGTTTCTGGCATTCCACGCATTTCCCACACAACATACAAAGGGGAAATATTTTGCTGGAAATACATTGGGTTTTGGGTTTTTTTTTTTTTTAAAGATTTTATTTATTTATTTGACAGAGAGAGAGGCAGCCAGTGAGAGAGGGAACACAAGCAGGGGGAGTGGGAGAGGAAGAAGCAGGCTTCCCACTGAGCAGGGAACCTGATGCAGGGCTCGATCCCAGGATGCTGGGATCATGCCCTGGGCCGGAGGCAGATGCTTAAGGACTGAGCCACCCAGGCAACCCTGGAAATATATTGTTATTCAAAAATCAGTTTAGTGGTGCCTGTAGTCAAGGGTCTGCCTTTGGCTCAGGTCATGATCTCAGGGTCCTGAGATCGAGCCCCATGTCAGGCTCTCTGCTCAGTGGGGAGTCTGTTTCTCCCTCTCCCTCTGTGCTCTCCCTCTCTCTAATAAATAAGTGAAAATCTTTTCTACAAAAATCATTTAAATCTGAATATGTTTATTCCATCTTTCAAGTGTGATTTAGCAAAATGTAAGTGTACCATATCTTTAAAACTAATAAAAAAAACTAATCAGTCTGCCCTTAACTTGGAATGGAATGAAAAGAAAGTGTCTCACTACACATATATGGCAGGTCTCTAAATCTAGGTCTGTAATCATTTCTGACATTTTACTATCTCAAAGTTCATTATGTCTGGACTGCTTTTCTTCAAATAATCAAACTCTCTGCCCCGACTTATACTGTGCATAGGTGGTTAATCTTCAGATCTTAATTGCAGCTTGATCATATATTTTAATCTAATTTATTGTCTTACATTCAGAGGCATTTCATATATTTTATTTAAAGGTAAAACGGGAGGCAGCTAATGTTTCCATTATGAATCTTCTGTTTAGATCTGACATTTCCTTTGAGAATATTAAAGATAAATTCTGTCACCCTGTTATCTAGAATCTAATGAGTTTTAAAACATTTTATGCAAGTTTAAGAGGCATACAAAGCCAATACATCTCTGTAATCACTAGCAAGATCAAAACACAAAAATACTACTAGCATCCAAAAAGCCCACCTTCTTCAGAGCCTGGTCATTAACGGCTTCACCAGAAGTAACAACCACCCAGACTTTCATCATCACAGATTAATTTTGCGTAATATTTTTATATTTATATTGTGTAATTTTGTGTAATATTTTTAACTGCTTATAAATAGAATTGTACATTATGTATTCATCAGCCTTCTTCCCTCAACATTAAGCTTGTGAGATTCCATCATGTTGTTGTGTGTACAGTAACTCATTTGTTCTCAATCCTGTATATTATTCCATAGTGGGAATATACCAACTTTTATTTGTCCTTTTGGCAGTTAAATGACTTCTAGGTATTTCCAGGTTGAGGCTATTAACAAATTGTGCTATGAAAATTCCTGCCTTTTTTGGTGTATATTTGTGTGCATTTATTCCTCTTGGGTACAGACATATACACAAGAATGAAATTGTTGGATCAAATGCTAACAGTATATTCACTTTTTTTTTATGTACTGCTAAATAATTTTCCAAGTGGTTCTACCATTTTAAATCATCATTAGCAGTGTCTGTATGAGAGCTCCAGTGGTCTACATCCTCACCTACTTTCAGTATTCTCAGTCTTTCATTTTAGCCATTCTGGTGCATATGTAGTAGTATCTTATTTTGACATTGAAGTTTTAACTTCCACTTCCCTGAAAACAATGAGCACATTATGTGTTCATTGGCTATTTGGATCTCTCTCCCCGTCTGTGTGTGCCTGTGTGTGTGTGTGTGTGTGTGTGTGTGTGAGAGAGAGAGAGAGAGAGAGAGAGCACAGTTTAATTGGGTTTTCTGTCTTTTTTTACCATTAAGTTGTGGGAATGTTTTATATATTCTGAATATAAGTCCTTTATAGGATATATGTATTGCAAATGTCTTCTTCCAATCTGTGATTAGTATATTCACTTTCTTAGTATGTACTTATATATTCGTATATTCACTTTTCTTGACATCTTAACAGTCTTGGATGAATAACAGTTCTTAATTTAGGTGAAGTCTGACATTTGAATGTTTTTCTTTATCATTAGTGCTTTTAATAATCTACAAAGAAATTTTTATGCTAGGTAATAAAGTTATTCTCCCATCTTCTGTTCTGCTTTTAGCATTTAGATCTATAATCTATCAGAAACAGAATTTCACATATTCTACAAAGCAGGGGTCAGTTTTTCTTCACACAGATATTCAAATAACCCAGCACCATTTATTGAAAAGGCCATCTGCTTTCCACCAGACTGCAGTGTCATTTTTTAATGCATACAATTTAATGTGTTTGAACATATGCATGCACCCACAAAACCATCACCATAATCAAGGTAATAAACACATCCACCATCTCCAAAAGATTCTTCTTGCCTCTACCCTTTATTTTGTGGTAAGAACATGTCACTTAAGATCTACTTTCCTAACAAATCTTTCAGTGCACAATACAAAATTGTTAACTATAGGCACGAGGCAGTACATCAAATCTCTAGAATTTATTTATCTTGCCTAAGTGAAACTTAATATGCATTGAACAGTAATGCCATATTTCCCTCTCCCTCCAGCTCCTAGGCACCACCATTCTACCCTCTGCTTCTATGAGTCTGACTATTTTGGATACCTCTTTTAAGTGAGGTATCCAAAATCATGCAGTATCTGTTCTTCTGTGACTGGCTTATTTCACTTAGCCTAATGTTCTCCAGGTTCATGCATGTTGTTGCATATGGCAGTATTTCCTTCTTTTTAAAGGCTGAACAATATTCCATCTCATGTTTTCTTTAGGCATTCAGCTGTTAATGGACATTTAAGTTATTTCCATACCTTGCCTTTTGGAAATAATGCTACAATGAACACACGAGGGTGGATATCTCTTTGGGATCCTGACTTCAGTTTTTTTGGGTATATACCCAGAAGTGGAAGTGCCGGGTCATACAGTAATTCTGCTTTTAATATTTTGAGGAACCATCACACTGTTTTCCATAGTGGTCGCACCATTTTACTTTCTCACCAACAGGTGCAAGGATTCCAATTTCTCCTTATCTCGCCAACACAAAGTTTACATCGTATATAGTTCTCCATCCTTTTAATTTTAACTTTTACTATTTGCTCACATTTAAGTTGTGTGTCTTGTAGGCAGAATTAAAGATAATTTTTTTCTTTTCATCTACTGATAATCTTTGCCTTTCAACTGGAATATCTAGTCTTCTTGCATTTAATGTAATTATCGATATATTTGGCTTTAAATCTACCTTATTATAGTAATTTTATAGATTCTTTGTTTCTTTTCTTCTTTGAAAATTTCAAATATCTTTATATTCCAATTTTCTCCTTGATTAGCTTGTTTATTTATTATTCTTTTAATATCTTCAAGATTAAAATGTGCTTCCTTGACTTATTGTGATCTAATATATATCAGTACTTACATCACTTGCCTGACAATACTACAAACTTAGAACACTTAACTCCATATATACCTCATGTTTTGGGTTATTGTCATATATTTAATTACATAAATAGCATATAAGATATATATTTAATTATATATTTAACATACATTATAGCCTAATATGACCTCATTTCTCTTATTCTGGACTGTAAAATTCATTTAGATTTACCTCCATAGTTGTCCCACAGATTTGCAGAGTTCCCTACTCCTTGGAAGCTCCTGAATTCTACTTTTCATCTTCCCAGAGCAATGAGATTCTTGAAGGTTCTACCTAGTTTCTTAGTCTCTTACCTGAACTTTTCACTTGGTTTATCATAGGTATACATACACATCACCAAATGCCTGAAGGTGAAAAGCAGTGCTGAGGTTGGACTGCCTTCTCTGCACTTCCATTTTCTCTGGAATCTCAGTTTGGCTACCATAGTAGCCATGATCTCTCATCATTGTCTCCCCAGCCCCTATGAAAACCACCAAAAACTCTGCTTAGCCACTGTTCTCTATTGCCTTCCTGCTTGGTGTCTCTGCCTTTTCCTCTCCCCATTTTAGAATAAAGGCAACATAGAATGTCAAAATCACATCTTGAGTTTCCTTCTCCAGGATTTTGGCTCCTTATATCTTGGCAGTTCATGGATCCCTTCAAACAGATTTTCTTAAATTGAACTTAACTACTTTTCTGTCAAAGGGAGATTGAACAGGCTGCAAGCTATTCCACTGTATTGGAAAGTGGCAATCTCAGGGCACCTGGGTGGCTCAGGTCATGATCCCAGGGTCCTGAGATCAAGCCCTGAATCAGGCTCCCTGCTCGGTGGGGAGCCTGCTTCTCCCTCTCCCTCTGCCTGCTGCTCCCCCTACTTGTGCTCTCTCTGTCAAATAAATAAATAAAATCTTAAAAAAAAAAAAAAAAGGAAAGTGGCAATCTCCCTTGTGAGTTTTTAACACAATGCTTTTTACTTTCTTGGGAGAAGGGGAGATTGTTGAGAGGGTTATCACATGTTTGCCCCCAAATACATTACACATACTTCTATACTAATGTTGTTACAAAATTTAGTCAGTTTGATAATAGGACCATTTATTTGCTGCTTCTTTATTATTGTAATTATTTGAGTAGAAAGATTTTTTGTTTTGTTTTTATACATCATGTAGCTTACTCTGATTTGTTCATTTTACAGAAGAAGAAACTGAGGCCTAAATAAGTTAAGGAATTTTGTCTGTCATATAATTACTTATTAGCAGATCCTAGACTGGAACATAGCGTTTGAGATTTCTAGTAAAACACAGTTTCACTTGTTTTAGAAGGTTTCTTGGCCGAAGAATCAAGTATACTTCTTTCATCTTACAAGGTTATTTTAATAAGACGCTGAGTGAAATGTTCATGATTTCTGGAAACATGCATCAGACATGTGAATCAGTGACTTGCTCACTCTTACTTTAGCATTAAATTTTAAAGTTAACATTACATTTTAGTCATATATTATCCACATTAGTTTCTCAGGTCTTTGCCAGTTTCGTTATTTTCCTTGAGCTTTTAAATATATCCAAGCCAACTAGAGACCATTCCTTATTTTAAGAGAGGTCCCAAAGAGAGGTTCTTTCTGAGTTAAGTGCCTTACATATGATCTGGTAATTGATTTTCTCTTTTATGCTTTAGGTGATTGACAATAATTTCCTTTTTCATTGAAAGGACTTACAAACATGATTTCCTATAGAAATATTGCAAGGAAGCAAGCCTGTAAAATTATTGAAAAACATAATATTTAAAAATCTTTTTAAAATTGAATACTTTGGGGGCACCTGTGTGGCTCAGTTGGTTAAGCATCCAACTCTTAATTTCAGCTCAGGTCTTGATCTCGGGGTTGTGAGATCAAGCCCCCTGGGGATGGAGCCTGCTTAAGATTCTCTCTCCCCCTCTAAAAAATTGCATACTTTGGATATCTTCCATGATGTAACTTACATAAAATATTTCTTGGGAATGAAATGCCCCATGTATTGAGGCACTATGCTTTCCTTGTGACGGTTTATAAAGTTGATTTTTTTTCCCCAGAATGTCACATGGCAAGTATCAAGATCCTTAGCCAGGTAGGTAAAATTTTCTTTTGTACAATGAATTTTATTCAACTAATGTGCATAGATTGTCCTCATTCACATAAAAAAAATATTTGGAGGGTATAATTAATGGCATTCAATTATTCTGAGATACATATTTTGAAATATTTTATCATCTCTGAAATCGGAATGCATGTTACAATTACTAGCTCGCCATATTTAATTGGTAGCATTTAAAAAATTTAGTGACACATAAAACAATGGTATATCTTATATTCAGTATGGTATCCCATAGTGGACTAATTTCAGTTTAATAAAGCACCAGAGTTCTACAAAACCAGTCAGATGTGATAGATACATTTTTCAACTAGGTGATCTTTACCTATGTGGGTTTGGGGTTTCTGTGATTTGTTGAAAAACAAATTTAGAAGTATATTGTTTTGTTCTATTTCTCTCCCGAGCAACTTCAGATTGATTCTGTATTTCAGCCAGGAAGATTTCCTCTCATGCTCCTGTGTCCCTTTGGTTGTCAATTACCTCTGCATCTTTCCATATACCTCTTCCTCCTCTTCCTGCAGCAACAAAAAGTTTCCCATTATCTTCCATTTCAATGATCAGAAAGCTGCTTTCTATCCTCTCTCTCCCACTCACTTCACATCTCCTACTATTTTCTTGGCTTTGAAATAGGATGATAAGAAATGCTTTCATAAGAAATGCGTGTACCTCACAATGTTCTTGTGAAGATCAAATATGTGAAAACCCTCAACAGATATTAAATTTGATACAAAGATAATCATTTTGGTTTTTTATTTTATTTTTACCCTATCTGCTATATGTAGCAAAAAGCTCGGTTTGAGACACTCCTGCTCACTGCTGGGATTCAGGCAGGTTCAGGCATGTTTAGCAAACTGAAAAGATAGGACTGTCGGAAGCTTATTTACAAGGCTGAGGTGCCTCCTAAGAAAACTTGAGTTTTATCAGTTCCTGGGGTTCAGACATATCTGGGCATGTCTGCCAAACTGATGGGTCTATAAGCAGGAACCTGAAAACTCTTTTCAGAAAAACCCATCCTACATGAGAAGAAGCCTGGCATAAGGAGTTTAAACTAATACAAAGTTTAGTTGTTGGTAAGGAATAAGGATTCTGAACCCAACATGGTGGTAGCAATCCAAGTCTGTCCTTAGTCCTAACCGCTGGAAGCTCTGTCGCCAGGACGGCAAAGATTTTAAGCAAAAATAATCCCTTTTACAAAGGTAATTGCACTTTTGTTTCAGGATTTCCTTCCCTTTACTGCCCCCAGTTCTTGGTCACACCACTTCAAAGAACGAAGAGGTAGACCAGAGGAAGAGTGGTGGTCAGCAATGCAAAGTGTACTGAGCAGTAGTACAAAGCTCCCAAAGAGGGAGGGGACCCAGGAAGGTTGCTGTTGGAGTTTCTGGGTCTAGGGGTTTTTATGAGATTGTTGGTAGGCTGTTTTAATCTAATTAGCCCTCTGTGAGCCTGTCACCCAATTAGGTTTTTGTCCATATCCTCATCTAGGTATAAGGTAGTTGTTCACGTGGGCAAGGGTGGAGGGCTCCTTCCAGGGTGGTGTAGAATAACAGGATGGGGTCTTTTTCCTTCTAAGTGTAGTTTCCTCTTAGGATGGGGGTCCCTGGCCCCTGCCTGCCTTTCTATTGACTATCCTCCATTACCTTGAAGACAAAAGAATAAAAAGGAGGAGGAAGAGGAGGGAGGAAGAAGAGGAGAAGTTCGAACACCAGCCAGCATTTTAGCAAACACATAATTGGATAGAGAAAGAACATGAGATTTCAAATGTCAAATCCCCTACTAAATCGCCCTTCCTACAACGTGGCTGCCTCATGTCAATCTTCCTACTCATCAGAGAGCAATCTTTTTCAAACCAAACTCTCATGATTCGATTCTTCTGTCAAATACTCTTATATTGCTCACCATTTAGCAAAGTTTCCAATTATTTAGCCTGTCATATGAGGCCCACCATAATCTGTTCCAGACTAATTATTATCTTATAAAATAAGAATGGCATGAAGTGGGAAGCATGATATAATATTAACCATAAAAACAATAAAAATGGATCCCATTGATGTGGGAAGCAAAGGCAAAGGAAAAATTAAATTTCCTTACTACTTACAGCCCGTTCACAAGTCCTTAAAACAGGCAGAGCGACGTTGCTCTAGAAACTCAGCTGCCTCAATGGCTAAGGAGGAAGGCAATCCTAGCCTGACCACCAGGATCCTGTAAGTCTACTTTAACATATAAAAATTCCTTTTTCTCTACCCCCCAAAATACATGTTGGCTATCATTCCCCAAGCACTTGACCACCGATATACATCTGAAGGGTCTCATGACTAAGATTTTATTAGACAGTAACAAACTGTCTAATAAACTTTTCCTAACAATAGCTAGCCCCCTCAAGGTCCTGGAAACATTGCTTCCAAAATTCCTTAGAGACATATGCTATCCTTAACTCCCAACCCCCAACTCCCAAGTGTATAATCAATCATTCCTCACAACTCCAGGGCAGCAGCTCTTTCTGCCCAGGGATCCTGTCCCCCTGTTTTAATAAAAGTCACCTTTTTTATACCAAAGACCTCTCAAGAATTCTTTCTTGGCTGTGGGCTCCGGACCTCACCAACGTTCAAAAACAACATCACTATGATATATTAGAATTTGGTAAAATACATTGCAACTTACAGAACCCACATTTCTTTCTTTCTTCTTTCTTTCTTTCTTTCTTTCTTTCTTTCTTTCTTTCTTTCTTTCTTTCTTTCTTTTTTTTAATTTTCTGATTCAAGTATCACCATTATACAGACATGGCAAACCACACATTTAGCCTCAAACTTTGCTACTTTCAATTCACAGAAGACCTTAGCAAAATAATACTGGCGTTATTGTTGTTCACTTTTCATCCTTGATACAATTTGTTGTGCAAGTGACCTTTTCATATTGCAGTTTTTTACCATGAGACTCAAAGTAGGATGCAAAATTGCATCCACCTAAGGCAAAGGCGGCTGAATCTTATTATGATGATGACATGATGAAGTCCTGATAGTTAAAATGCCCTTTGTCTTTGTCCTTTCTTTTCCTGTTCAAGTTAATACCACCATTTTCAGAAGATTCTATTTTTTGTTTTATTTGCTTCATTTTTTTTTTTTAAGGATCACTGCTCCCTCCCATTATTGTTATTTTAGGTATATAAAGTCCTCAAAGAAAAATAGGTTTTTATAATATAGGGGTGGAAAAATGATTTTCCCTCTACCCTTGTAGGTTCTTGGCTAAGACCTAACCCTCCCATAACAAAAGGCAGATTAATTAGAGGAAAACAAATGAAATTTAATAACATGTATACTCCAATATACAGGGGAGATTCCCACGAAAAGTAACTTCCCAATATTGCCCAAGTCACCACCTTAAATACCATCTCAGCTAAAGACAAAGGGAGATGTTGAGGAATAGGGAGCCAGTTATTGGAAGCTATCAGAAAAAGCACAGTATGGGGCGCCTGGGTGGCACAGCGGTTAAGCGTCTGCCTTTGGCTCAGGGCGTGATCCCGGCGTTGTGGGATCGAGCCCCACATCAGGCTCCTCTGCTGTGAGCCTGCTTCTTCCTCTCCCACTCCCCCTGCTTGTGTTCCCTCTCTTGCTAGCTGTCTCTATCTCTGTCAAATAAATAAGTAAAATCTTTAAAAGAAAAAAAAGAAAAAAAGAAAAAGCACAGTAAACATCAGTAGGGTTGTTATGCAGATTTAAATCAATGTCTTCACTGATGAGAGTTCCTAGAGATTTAGTCCTGCTCCTCTTGGTATCCAGATGGAGACACCCTCACAAATGGAGATTTGTTTTATCATTGTAAATATCTTTTACAAAAGAGTAACTTCTGTTTTTAGAGCTTTTCCACATCTGTTTCTTAAAAATAATCAGCCTAAAACAATCCTTATGTCAAAGAGGCATATTTTGGGGTAGCAAATTCCACTCCCCTTCAAAAGCTTTCAAATGTTGATGTGGGAAACACAGACAAAAGAAAAATTAAATTTCCTTACTACTTACAGTCCATTAACAAGTCCTTGAAAGAGGCAGAGTGACATTCATCTAGGAGCTAAGCTGGCCTAGATGTTAATATTTTGCTAAGAGCAAAAGGCAATCTTAGCCCAACCCCCAGGATCCTGCAAGTCTACTTTAACATATAAAAATTCCTTTGGAAACTTACTTTATCTGTACCGCCCCCCACCCCCGCCCAAGATCTGTGTAATCATTCCCCCCAAGCAGATGACCCACCAATATACATCTGAAGGGTCTCATGACTATTATTAGGCTGTAATAAATGACCTTTTCCTAACAACAGCTAGCCCCCTCAAGGTCCTGGAAACCTTGCTTCCAAAATTCCTTAGAGAATTACACTATCCCTAACCTCCTCCCAACTTGAAAGTATATAATAGGCCGCTCCTCATGACCCCAGGGCAGCTTTCTGCCCACAGGTCCTGTCCCTGTGCTTTAATAAAACCACATTTTAGCACCGAAGACATCTCAAGAATTCTTTCTTGGCAGTCAGCTCTGAACCCCAACATCTTTCCTACACCAATGTGATTTCTCTATGCAAGTTATTTTGTTATCAATATTATAGAAAATAAGATTTTTTTTCACCAAAAATGTTACTTTTAATAGAAAGTATCATATTTAACAGCTTTCATCTTTTAAATCATTCTCATGCATCTATAAGCTTTTAATGGATAGGTATTGTTCCTGTTGCATTAAGTTTAACTTCATAAGAAATATGCTTCTTTCAACATTCCAGGAGTTTTTGCTTATAAACTAAGATGTTTACATATAACCTAGGGGTTATCCATAAATCCAAGAACAAGTTTCAAGGCCCTTTTCGAAGTGATGTGTCCGTCAGGATTTTGTTTGCTTGAAAGCGAGAAAATCATAATGGAAAGTAGGCTCAGCAGAATGGTGAGTCTATGAAGAATCTGGGCAGCTCATGGAACAGAAGGAGGGACCACAGGACCCAAGCAGCTCCTGGATCCCCAGAAATGCACCTAGCTGCCTCCCCATTCTTCCCTTGGGAAGCTTGTAGTGATCGCCACAAAGGACCAATCAGCTACCATTCCCTAACCTCAGACAGTTCCCACCACAGGCTCCTCCTCTTGCCAAAGCCCTCAATGTCTCAACGATTTCTGCCTCATCCTCATCAACACTTCCCTACCTTCAACTTCCCTCTCCTCCTACCTAGAGTAATAGAATAATCTTCCCACCATCTTCCTCACTGCAAAAGTTCCACCTGTGACAAATGGGCACACTTAGTTGAGAGCTGTGTCATCAGTAAAATAATTATTTAACTATGTAGTTATTGAGTGATAAAATAATCATTTAACTATATAGTTATGGAGTAACCACTATGTGATGGCATTGTGCTAGGGCCTGAGGATAAAACAAAAAGAAAAACTACAGGTGTTTAACAGTTCAGTGGGAGAGAGGAACAGTATTAAATTATTACACAAAAGGATTGTAGCAGGGCCTGCTACTTGTCCTCCAGTATAATTTCTTCCATCTCCATGATAAATGAGTTTTTATCTGGGCAGAATAAACACTCTATTTTCCAGACCCACTTGTAGCTGGAAATTATCACACCATAAAAGGAGAGGAGGGGTTGACCTTCTCTACTCTTTTCCTTTTCCTGCTGGCAGGCGTGTGTACACGATGGCCATCTCCGCAGTACTTGGGGGGCTGTGCCCTTTGCATGGGTGAAGAGTCAGACAGAAGGAGCCATGGCTCTGCATGACCTCCTGGCTGCTCTGCCACCCCTGGGACTGCCTACCTACACAGCATTACACAAAAGAGAAATAAGCTTCCCTCTTGTTTAAACCACTGTTATTTGAAGTCTCTACTACGTGGAACAGGGGAGGGGAAGAATATATATGTTAATATTAGTATGTCTTTTCAGACTGTAATAAATCCTACGAAACAAGGAATCGAGGCCTCTGGCCTAGTAAGAAAGACCAAGGGAGATGTCACCCATTCAGATATTATTGAAAGAAAATTACCTACTGACTATGAAGTGCCAGACACCATTCTAGGCATTGGGCATGCACAGTGAACAAAATTCATGTCCTTGCTGAGCTTACATTATAGTTCGTACAACAGGCAATCAATCCATCAGTATATGGGTAAAAATATAAGTAGTGACAATGCTGCAAAGAAAAATAAAGCAACATTAGAGGAAAAAGAGAGAGGGGGGAGGTGCTATTTGGAGTAGGGTAGTAAAGAAGACCTCTCTGAGGCAGTGAGGTCATTTGGGCAGAGACCTGGAGGAAGGGAGAGAGTGAGGATTCTTGTGATGATCTGGGGAAACTGTCCAGCAAGAGAGAACAGACAGTGCACAGACTCTGCGGTAGGCAGGCGGCTCGAAATATGAGGGGAGCAACAAGAAGGCTGGTGTGACAGCTATGTGAGCACATCGACTTTCAATAACCTAGCAAACGAAATTTCACTGAGCACATTACACTCTTTTGGTGCAGTTCATGTGGCCAACGTTTTGCTACCTTAAAAATAATTGCTTAGAGAAACAGAAAAATACCAAAAAGAAGAATATTTTATATTGAGTTTAAACTAATTGTAAATTATAAATAATGTTGGATTGCTAAACAATTTTCAAACACTGCCTTAACATGTTGCCATTATTATTAAGCCTTACACATACTGGCATAGGTTAAATGAAGTGTGTCATTCAACATGTAAGTGCCTTGAGGATCAGCCTTCTGTGTTTCCTGCCTCCAGATGTTTCCAGGTTTTAGTTGGGTAGTAATGGAAATGAGAGGCACATTCCTTTGAAAACTATGGAAGACAGATAAGTCATCTATTTTCAAGAGATAATGATAAAGGCAATATTTAGGAAAAAACACATGCATAATGCAGTTTCCAGATTTCTGGAACAATCAGTGTCTTGGGACACTGAGGTCCCAGCTGAAGCAGTGGTACAGCCAGAGTCTACCGCTGACAGTGACTCCAGAGGACTTTGGGAGTTGCCCACCTATCTCTTACTTCTCCTCAACTCCCCACTCCCAGTAAAGTGCAGTAGATTAGAGAACATTCAGATAACAAAAAAGAGCTTTAGCAGAATTCTCTGGCTTCATATGACATTTATAAAATTAAGAATATTGCATGGATTTTTTAAATGTCCACAATTGCCAAAATATGTAAAGAGCCCAGATTGTCCACCGACAGGTGAATAAAGATGTGGTTCATGTATAAAACAGAGTATTACTCTATTATTATAATATTCTAGTATTATTCTAGCCATCAAAAAGAATGAAATCTTGCTATTTGCAACGATATGGATGGAACTAGAGGGTATTATGTTAAGTGAAATAAGTCAGTCAGAGAAAGATAAATACCATATGATTTCACACAAATGTGGAATTTTTAAGAAAACAGATGAACATAGGGGGAGGAAAGAAAAAATAAAATAAGATAAGAGAAAGGCAAACCACAAGAGACTCTTAACTAGGGAACAAACTGAGGGTTGCTGGAAGGGAGGTGGATAGGGGGATGGGGTAATTGGATGATGGGAATTAAGGAGGGCAAGTGATGTAATGAGCACTGGGTGTTATATGCAACTGATGAACCACTAAGCTCTACCCTGAAACTAGTAATATACTATATGTTAACTAACTTGAATTTTAAAAAGGAAAAGAAAAAGAAAGAATATTGCATGGGTTTTTTAAAATTAAATTTTTAACATAATCTTATACTAAAAGTGTTTTCAAGAGCTCTCTATAAGATATATTTCCTCAAATATTCTGCCAAAAGCAAAATTAGGGGAAATAGTTAACTGCATAAAATGTTACTGCCAACACTCTCCACCCTTCTTTCCTCTACCTAAAAGGAACTGAGAATCTCATGGCAGACTCTTATGAAATATATAGGTAACTCAAGCACAGCTAATATTATACCATGAAAGTCTTTCTGTGAGAAGCACAATTATAACAAATAATAAAGAAATGTGCTTAGTCTTTTAACAATAGCAGAATTTTTAGGAATAAAATTTTTGATGCAACAGTTAATACTGCCTCATCTTGAAACATAAATGGATTAGAACTTATTGGTGCATGAATTGGCCTTGGGAATTTAGTTTTCAATAAAAAATAGTAGTATTTCCAGTTCATTCTGACAACTGGCTCAGCAACCTCCAATGCAGCACCTTTCAACTTCTCCCCAAAATATCAAAGACAGAAAAAAGATAAATACCCAAAACCACAAAGAAAAATATAACTATCAGGCAGTCTAACACTATAATCTTGGAGGGATTGACAACAATTGCAAGGCTGTCAGGGCTAGGTTTAGAAAAACAAATCAGAATTCAGCAAATGACACACACTGGCTTCAATTTACGAGAAAATAAAAAAACGACCTAAAAATATAGGCAGAAAAATATTTGTTCTTCCAAACCATCCATGTTCCTGACCCAGAAAACTAGGGATTGTGTCAATCAGAAAATCATGTAACTGTTCTTCTGTGCCAAAGGGATGTAAACCCACCCACACCTTTCTTCCATTTTTCTATATTCAGAAAAGGTTACAAATCCCAGAGAACAGTCAGAACATAATATTAGTAAGGAATCTGGGGACTGGTGGAAACTCAGAGAACTCTAATAATTATATCCATGTGTACAACACTATAATCACAATCTTTAATAAAGACCAGAAAGGAAGAAGTAATATCTTTATTCAAAAATCACATTGCCACATAAATAGAAATTCTAACAGAGTCTACCAAAAAAAAAAAAAAAGAAGAAGAAGAACTCAACTAATAAGTGAATTTTCCAATGTCACTGGACCAAAAAAAATTGAATATGAAATTAATTGTATTTCTATAGACTATCAATTAATAATTAAAAAACAAAATTTCAAAATATTATTTATAATAGCATCTCTAATACATAAATTTTAACTAAAGATGTGTGGGAACTGCACACTGAAAACTATGCAATATTATTGAAAGAAATTAAAGAAGACTAAATAAATGGAAAGTTATACCATGTTAATGAATGAGAAGACTTAATATTGTTAAGATATCAATTCTCCCTAAATTGATCAATAAATTCAATGAAATGTTGATCAAAATACTATAATGCTTTTTGTCAAACTGGCAAGCCAAAGCTAAAATTTACATGGAAAAGCACAGGACCTAGAATAGCCAGTCATGCAGCATTATCGTGGAAATGGTTAACTATCTAGAAATCCCTAAGAAAAAATGCTGTGGCCTAAAACATGTCAGTTCGCCTTTGGAGCTGAGTGGAACATGGCTAACAAATGTCAAAGGAGAATGAAGAGAATGAAGAATAATGAGAAAATCATCATAGGAAGCTGGAAAAGTACAAAGTATGTTCTGTAGAGGCAAACACTTGTCCTAAATGATTACCTATAACAAGGTGGAAGATAGAAAATGTACCCAATGAATTCATGACCTTGAGCAAGGAGGTATCTAGCTGAAATGCTGACACCATTAGCTGGCTCATTCTGGCTGCATATGCTAGGGCACTACAAGAGAGAATACAACTCCAATAAGACTGGACCATATACAAATGTAAGAAGAAAATTTCAAAGACTCAAAAATTGTAGCATTTGCTGAATTGAGAAATAAAACTGTGTCATCTTCAGTTTATATCTTTATGTGTATCCACAATCTCTGCCCCATTCTTTGTTCCTTTCTCATTACCTTCCCTGCTTTTATGTACATAAAAATTCCTGTATATCATTTTTGCTTGGATTCCCATATTATAGTCAAACTTTGAGTTGAATTAATAGAGTTAAAAGCATGCTCATTGATTTGACAGAGTCAAAGCATGTTTGTTGATTTGAAAAAGTTTGACAATTAACTGAAAGAAAAAAGATGTCCAAAAAGTTAATATGCTAAGATCCAGTTTTTGCTTAAAATAAAACATATTCCATAGACAATATCACCAGATGACATACATCGTAGTACTTCAGTGGTTACCTCTGAATGGTTGACTTGGTAGACTTGGACTCTGCCTCAACAAGGACTTTTGCTAAAAAAGGTTTCCCAAATAGTCAAACACTTTGTTTTTCTAAATTTTCAACATTTGATGACTTCAGCTTCATTCTGTCACCACTCCGCCGTAAACCTGGCAAGGTAAACGGCTTAAGCTCTGAGGATTCTTTACAGTTGGAAACAGCACACAGGGAAGGAAAGACTCTACTATCAGAAACTGAATCCTAAGGCTAGTCCCTTAAGATCTGTGAGTTTCAGTTTGCTGACCATTAGAATATGGATAATGAAAAAACCTACTTAATTTACCAGATGTTAGAAAGAATCCAGCTAGAACCAAAAATCATGTCATAAATGCATTTTAAAATTTATTTTATCGGGGCACCTCAGTGGCTCAGTCAGTTAAGCATCTGACTTAGGATCAGGTCATGATCTCCGGGTCATGGGATTGGGCCAGACATGGGGCTCTGCGCTCAGGACGGGGAGTCTGCTTCTCCCTCTCCCTCTGCCCTCCCCCTGCTTGTGCTCTCTCTCAAATAAATAAATAAAATATTTAAAATAAATAAATAAATAAAATTTACTTTCTTATGAATAATATTTCCAATAACAACTGCCTAATTGCAATATAATGCAAAATCACATTTTTCTACGTCCATAATGTTTCCACAGACACTGACGTGCACACACCAAAAACACATCTCCTGTTAACATATTAGTTAGTAATGCAGAAAACTTTTTTTTTATCTTTGCATGTGTTCAAGTAAAGAGCATTTCACAGATGTAATTTTATAACTTCATCATCTTTACAATGGCAAACTAGTGGAAAGACCTTTTCATGCAGAGAAATAATTCTCTAATTCAAAGTTTTCCTGGTCTAGTACCAGTTAGGCTATTCATCTGTATTCAGTTATATCTTCAATTCGTTTCACTAGAATTTTATCTTTTATTACTTATAGTTCTGTATCATCTGGTGGCAAGCCTGAGTATATGAAAGATTAGTGTAAATTGAATTTTATGAATCAATTTAGATTGCAAGTGCTGTGGATTACCTCATAATTCACTTCATAAACTTATTTCTTAATTCAGCTATTTGCAAGCTCAAAAATTGTTATCCTGGTTTTCGTAAAGGGGATTTGGTGGGGCGCAAAGGTGAAATCAGTAGGAAGAACACATCAGTGCTTGGTACTCTATGGACAGTCTGTTCCTTTTACAGCAAAACTTGCTAATGTCTGGAAAAGCATGTTGTCAGTATTAACCACTTCAAGGAAAAACAACTCACTGTTTTAATCAGTAATATCAATGATATAGGCTTTTATAGTAGGAATTGAAATTTTAAATTCAAACTTTTTTTTGGTGTGAATATCTGTGTAATATTCATCTCTCTGTTTCTGTGCAAGGAAAGTAGGATCCATTCTCTAGATATCACACCATAGAAAACTACTTTCATAGAATAGGTGACTCATTGAAACGTGAGGTAGTAAAGATTGACAAGTAAGCATTTTCTAAGGCGGGCAGGCTACTACATATCCTGCTTTTTTGATATTCTTCGTTATATTCATTATCAATTTCATGGTGAAATTTAATACAGAATAAAAATAAACTAATCAGAATAAAGGGGGAAAGCATCTTAGAGCATCAAGATTCTTAGATTATGGAATGAGGAGTAAATGAGTGGCATATTGTATTTAGATAAAACCTCATGTCTTCAAATCACCTTTTTATTTAACCTTTGATTAAAAGATCACAAGATTTCTGTAATGTATGGGACTATCCATATGAAACTATCTTCCCATAAGGAAACCTCATTAAAATATGACTTGTAAACATAATGCTAATAGGGTCATACTAACTTCTAATTCAGTTGGGAAGCTGCCAATTTAAAATGTAATTGATGAAACATAAGCTATAATACTGGATATGATAATGCCAATGATTTGGGTAATTAAAAGAGTATTTATAAGTAGCTACTGAAAAATGTCTGTGTTCCAATAAGATTGATCAGGGGAGAAGTACTCTGGCTGATAAGACTGTTCTAGTTCATTATAATTACATGAATTATAAAGTATAATATATAAAGTGATATAAAACCATCCTGCTGTATTTATTTCAACCCTTTACTTACCAAATACTATCATCTGAATAATTGACTTTGTTTCTTAAATAATTGTTCCTAATGCAAAAAGGAGGAACTAATCAGCAAACAGAGGTATTCTATGCTACCATTTCCCCAAACAGTAACTAATCTATTTTATTCTGTTCTATGAAGGGGTCTATTATCAATTTAATCTAACATAGATCAACTACACCCACCACCACCAAGACAAAATGCCACCCTGGTGAACTAATGAAGTCAGATTAACGAGAAATTAAACCCAAGACTGTTTAGGACTGGCTTTCCCACTACTGCATTCCCCAGACCCTGTGTAAAGAACAGCAGAATGGCTTTTACTTATGTATTAAAATATATTTTTGTATATATAAATTACCTAAAGTTTTAACTAATAAAAGAAACTTCAAATGTACTTTCCCTTATTCACTCTGATTGATTTTTCTTCCTTTACTTTTTTGAGGAAAATATAGGTGCTTCTGCAAATAGCTCAGGACATAAAGCCTAACATAAGACTACACATTTTTGTAAAAAGACACTATTACAATTAGAAACTAAATGTCCCTTTATCATTATCATGTTTTGCCTCTTTTTACAAATCAATTATAAAACCTTTTCCAGAATTTTTTATATCTTTTTCCCTACAGTGGACAATGGTCAACTCCAATTCAATGTGAAGTACAGTAAAATAATGCTACCCTTTAAAATCATTTTGAAACAGACGCCTTCTGAAACAGACGCATCCATGAGTGAAATTAGCAAATACTTATATTATCAATTTTTGCTTATTTTTCCATGAGAATCTTTATAGCACTTAGGGCAGTATTGAGATAGGGAAACTGAAGGACTCCATAAAACTATGCTTTTGGCTCCTTTCCTGGCTTCTATTCTTGCTGGGACCTGCACCCCCACTTTACACATGCCTCAGAATGCAAATAGCGTATGTCCTACTTGTAAGAGACTAGGAGTTAATGATTTCTTTAGAATAAATAACATCTAAGGAAGGACCAAGTAAGAATGACCAGACGAAGGTATCACATGCGTATTCCAGACCACTGGCGCTAGACCTCTCAATGCCAAGACCCTCTGGCTTGAAGGAATAACACCTGGGCCCTCATCTTTGTTCTAACCAGTTCCTGGATGCCTGAGGGAACATGTATGCCAGACCACAACCCTCAGTAAAAACCCCAGACCCTGAGCAAAGACTCTCTCTCCTCTCCTTTCTGAGTCTCACAGACAGTCTTTTTGTACCCACATTCTTTCTGTACCTTCAGTAAAATCAGCTTTCACCTCTTGCTGGCTCACGCTTGATTTCTATCCTGTGTGCAGCCAGGGAACATCTTGGTTGGTCCTGCGGCACCCCCTCTGGGTCCTCAGATCTGGCCTGCCTGCATTAGTATTTCTCAGACTTCTCTTAGTTACAAGTAAAATAAACTTAAATTCTGTTCACTGAGACAATAAAGGAGTTTATTGACTCATACTCAAAAGGGACAGGGAGCAAGAATCCAGCTCTTAGGAACGATTGATACATGAAACAACAAAAAACAGACATGAGAACAATCAGAAATCACTCTCTTTATCACTTTCATTTTTTTTTCTGTTGACTTTTTCTTTCAGAATCACTTTTTCCAACACAGCTATAACTATTGACATAGGAGGCTCAATTTTTGCCATCAGCAAGTCAAGGGCTTTCCATTCTAGCTCCACTAAAAAAATCTAATAGGTAGATTCAGATGGTCCAGGTGCAAGTCTCTACCCCTCCATCTCTAGTGCACTTACTATAACTGGAGAGTAAGGGTGTCCTGTGATCAGCCCAGCTTAATCAAGTTGATTAACTTAAACAACTGTAGTCAGAGAGGCATGGGTCCCAAAGTACCAGTAAGATCAATGTTGGGGTAAGGAAGTGGACTATAGTAGAAATATGGCAAGAATATAACAAGGCAAACACTCCTATTTGTGTCAATTACTGCAGTGCATGAGAGACAGTAAGGAAATATTTGACCTTGAGAAGTTAGTAATGAAGGAATGATCGGATATCACTGTCTTGCTCCTTTACTGCCTATTCTTGCTGACTTAGAGAAGCAATTCAATACCAGCTACCTTCCAAAAACTTGTGTGTGTGTGTGTGTGTGTGTGTGTGTGTGTGTGTGTGTGTGTGAAAGGTATTATTATCTTTACTGGAGAGAGCAGCAAACAAACAAAGAAAACATCAGGATGATAGATTCTCTTAATTTTGGAGACTTCCATTTATCATCTAAAAATTGCAAAGCTGACTCCGACACAAGGATGTTAATAATAAACACATATAACATATTGTTATATAACAAATTTTGAAAAAGACAAAATTTAGAGTTAGTGTTACAGATGAGTTTGGAAAAATCAAGAGTATGGCTTTTCAAGAAATTGGGAAGTGAGGACATATTTCAGAAAGCAGGCAAATGAGCAAAACTGATTTTTTGGAAGGGGTAGGATGAAGTTTTTGGAAGCATGGGGCTACATGAGTGCTTACAAAACTTTTTGAAATCGTTCCTTATACTTAATACTTTTCTTGCCTCTGTTTTATTTTCATAGATAATTGTCAATATTCTCATATACTTGTAAAACGACTTTGGTAGTCAGTAAAAACTCTTCACAAAAAACTTTCTTTTTCTTATTCCAGGCAAATAGTGGATTGAACTACTTGCCCCCTTGGAATTAGATGACTTGCTTTGGGCTTTGAAATGAGTTGATGTGGTATATATCATTTTCAGGTGGAACTTTTTTTTTTTTTTTTAAGTATCCTCCACACCCAGCATGGAGCCCAATGCTGGACTTGAACCCACAACCCTAAGATCAAGACCTGAGCTGAGATCAAGAGTCAGATGCTTAATCTACTGAGCCACCCAAGGGCCCCTGAGATGGAACTTCTAAGGACCAATGCACCATTTGCCACACTCATTCTCTCTTTCCTTCCCTCACAAGGACTGGAAAATTCCCAGATGGTAAGCACCTGCTATGTCATCCCAAGAACCTATGAGGGTGACACAGAGGACAAGCTAATGCAGCTGATGTGTAGCAAGAGCAAGGAACAGTCCTTTGTTTTAAAACACGGAGACTCGGGGTTGTTTGTTATGGCAGCACAATGAGCCCATCCTGAACCATATGATAATTACATAAAAATATGTATTTATAAATGTTGGTATTTGACAATACAGCAGTAATGGATAATAAATATTTAAAAATGAAAACTCAAGAATGGAAATTGTTAGTGTTAAATGTACTAGTTGTATTTTCCTTGTAATTTTCCATATGTTCCAAACTGTCATTAATGACTGGGTGTTTAATAATTATAAAATAAATGATGCTTACATTAAAGAACAAAAAATTATATTAAAAATAAGTAAGCCTCGGGGCGCCTGGGTGGCACAGCGGTTGGGCGTCTGCCTTCGGCTCGGGGCGTGATCCCGGCGTTGTGGGATCGAGCCCCACATCAGGCTCCTCCGCTATGAGCCTGCTTCTTCCTCTCCCACTCCCCCTGCTTGTGTTCCCTCTCTCGCTGGCTGTCTCTATCTCTGTCGAATAAATTAAAAATCTTAAAAAAAAAATAATAAGCCTCATAATTTTAAATAATAAATGAGTACATTGGGACCTTTTATTTTATCAGACCTTCTAACTCATTTTATCTATATTAGCATTAATGTTTTCTTCAAATACAATGCTTTTGTTTCATAATGCATGTGGATATTTATACATGTTTCTTCATTACAGATGTAAAAGTCATTTTCTATATTTTGAAATATAATGCACTGTAAGTGTTTTTTAATGCATGTGGTAGTGCACAAGTAATATTTATAATAAGTAATATTTATAACAAGTATTTCTGTTTACCTTATACTGCAATATCACATTTATACATACTGCGATTTATTTTTATGTGGTAGGAGGAAGAGTTTTTATAAATGGAAAACTTGCTTTGGTTACCTTTTTCTTTTTTTTTAATAGATACTAAAATGTGAATTGGAATCAAGGACCAGTGGAAATACAGCTTCCCATCATAATAACAGTCAGCATTTTTGAGCACTAATTTTGTGCTGAAAACTAGGAGGAAAGTACATTGCAATTTAAATGACCTTTCCCATTTTCAAAAGTTGTTCATTTTAATAAAGTTTAAGACGGGATGGTATTTAGTGTTGATACATACAACGACATATTCAGGGATGAACTTGCGTTCAATGTTTAAAAGCATTTATCAAAACTTGTCCAGGCTAATCATTCTGCATTCCTTCAATCAGTTCTCAAAAGGCATTAACTCTTTATCATATCCAACTACTTGCAGCTGCCTAAAAGCTTCCTACATCCCACTTCTCCCACCCATCAAGTTCTAATATTACCTGGTCACAGAAGCCATTCTTGACCTCCCTGGGTAGGCGATATATGTCCTACTCAGTATGTATGTGTATGTATATCATGACATTTTGATATAATTATTTTTCTAAATTTCCAACCTCAGATTATAAAATTCATAATAATTGGGATTGGTTTACATCCATATTTATAAATCTAGACCTTAATACGCTGTTGGGCAAGTGGTCAAGCTTAATATGAAGACTGTGAGGGATGCCTGAATGCTCGCATTCCATTAAGCTTCCCACTGCCTCATTGTTCTATCCTCCAGGAATAAATGGAGCTTTGTTCATGATTTCCATGCTTGGAAATGTTAGGTCTATCAAACAAGCTGCACTTCAAAAAATCACTTTACCCTTATAGTTATTTACAATGACATATATATATTTAAATTAAACATATCCATATATCAAATATGTAAAAATACATTCTAAGTTAGCAATTGTCCTACAGAGTCTCCACAATAGTGCCAAATGCAAGACCATGCAGCTTCCTTGTGGCTAATTTACACCAGGCTTTCGGAAATAGTGACTTGAGTTGAACCCTAGGATCCTAAGGAGATATAATAATTTCAACATGTAAACACATATCCTGCCCCAGGGAAGATGCCTATATGTTTGACATTTTCCCAAAAAGATATAAATTAAAACTTAAAAAAATCCATAGAAAATTGTGAAGTCCAAGGATTTTTAAGATTTTTTATTTATTTATTTGAGAGAGAGAGTGCACATGAACGGGGGAGGGGCAGAAGGAGAGGGAGAGGGAGAAGCAAACTCCCTGCAGACCAGGGAGCCCGATGCAGGGCTCCATCCCAGGATCCTGAGATCACGACCTGAGCCAAAGGCAGATACTCAACCAACTGAGCCACCCAGGCGTCCCTGAAATCTGAGTTATAAAAATTTAGTAGGACTGTGTGTGTATGTGAGTGTGTTTATATTAGAATTTTGTCAATGTTTGGAAAGGAAGATTTACCAAAAAATGTGACAGCATTTTGCTGTGAGATATAAAAATAGAACACAACATTTTTTTAAAGTTTTTATTTAAATTCCAGTTAATTAGCATACAGTGTAGTATTAGTTTCAGGTGTACAACACAGTGACTCAACACTTCCATACAACATCCAGTGCTCATTACAAGTGCACTCCTTAATCCCCATCACCTATTTAAGCCAACCCCCCCATCTACCTTCCCTTTGGTAACCATCAGTTTGTTCTCTATAGTTAAGAATCTGTTTCTTGGTTTGCCTCCCCTGTTTGTTTCTTAAATTCCACATATGAGTGAAACCATATGGTATTTGTCTTTCTCTGACTGACTTATTTCACTCAGCATAATACACTCTAGCTCCATCCACATCATTGCAATGGCAAGATTTCATTCTTTTTTATGGCTGAGTAATATTCCTCTGTGTGTGTGTGTGTGTGTGTGTGTGTGTGTGTGTGTGTGTGTGGATCACTTCTTTATCCATTCATCAGTTGATAGACATTTGGACTCTTTCCACAGTTTAGCTATTATTGATAATACTGCTATAAACATTGGGATGTATGCATCCCTTTGAATTAGTATTTTTGTATTCTTTGAGTAAATGCTTAGTAATGCAATTGCTGAATTGTTTGGTAGTTCTATTTTTAACTTTTTGAGGAAACTCCATACTGTTTTCTACAGTGGCTGTACCAGTTTGCATTCCCACCAACAGTGCATGAGAATTCCTTTTTCTACACACCCTCACATGTTGCTTCTTATGTTGTTGATTTTAGCCATTCTGACAGATGTGAGGTGATATTATAGTTTAGATTTGCATTTCCCTGATGATGAGTGATGTTGAACATCTTTTCATGTGTCTGTTGGCCATCTAAATGTCTTTGGAAAAGTGTCTATTCATGTCTTCTGCCCATTTTTTAATTGGATTATTCATTTATTGGGTGTTGAGTTGTGTACGTTCTTTATATATTTTGGACACTAATCCTTTATCAGATATGTCACTCACAAATATCTTATCCCATTCTGTAGGATGCCTTTTAGTTTTATTGATTGTTTCCTTCACCGTGCAGAAGCTTTTTCTTTTGATGAAATCCCAGCGGTTTATTTTTGCCTTTGTTTCCCTTGCCTCCGGAGATATATTGAGAAAGAACTTGCTACAGCCGATGTCAAAAAGGTTGCTGCCTATGCTCTCCTCTAGGATTTTTATGGTTTCAGGTTTCACATTTAGATCTTTAATCCATTTTGAACTTATTTTTTTATATGATGTAAGAAAGGCGTCCAGTTTCGTTCTTTTGCATGTTGCTGTCCAGTTTTTCCAACACCGTTTGTTGAAGAGACTTTTTCCCATTGGACATTCTTTCCTGCTTTGTTGAAGATTAATTGACCATATAGTTGTGGGTTCATTTCTGGGTTTTCTATTCAGTTCCATTGATCTATGTGTCTATTTTTGTACCAGTACCATACTGTTTTGATGACTGCAGCTTTGAAATATAACTTGAAGTCCAGAATTGTGATGCCCCCAGCTTTGTTTTTCTTTTTCAAGGATGCTTTGGCTATTTCAGGTCTTTTATAGTATCATACAAATTTTAGGATTGTTCTAGCTCTGTGAAAAATGCTGTTGGTATTTTGATAGGGATTGCATTAAATGCATAGAATGCTTGGGACAGTATAGACGTTTTAACAGTGTTTATTCTTCCAACCCATGAGCATGGAATGCTTTTCCATTTCTTTGTGTCCTCCTCAATTTCTTTCTTAAGTGTTCTATAGTTTTCAGAGTACGGGTCTTCCACCTCTTTGGTTAGGTTTATTCCTAGGTATCTTATTGTTTTTGGTACAATTGTAAATGGGACTGATTCCTAAATTTCTCTTTCTGCTACTTCGTTATTGGTGTATAGAAATACAACAGATTTCTGGATGTTGATTTTGTATCTGTGACTTTACTGAATCTGTATATCAGTTCTAGAAATTTTTTGGTGGAGTCTTTCAGATTTTCTACTTAAAGTATCAGGTCAACTGCAAATAATGAAAATTTTACTTCTTCCTTGCCAATTTGGAAGCCTTTTATTTCTTTTTGTTGTCTGATTGCTGAGGCTAGGACTTCCAGTACTATATTAAATAACAGTGGTGAGAGTGGACATCCCTGTCTTGTTCCTGACCATAGAGGAAAAGCTCTCAGTTTTTCCCCATTGACCCTGATATTAGCTTTAGGTTTACAAGACTTCTAGTATTAACACTTCCATTTGATCCATTTGGAAGCATTTCAATTAGAAGTAAAATATTGTAAATGGAAAAACAAATTATAAAAGGAAGACATTAAAGTTTTTTAAGCAACCTGAATTGGATTTGGGTTATGTGAGTTTTTGGACAAAGACTAATGCCAGTTTTTGAAGAATGCAATGTCATTGTTCTATTAAAACTGCTCTATTGAGTGTTTCCCTAGCCTCGAAAATGAAAAATACAATTCTTAGTTGTTATTAATGGGCTTTTTTTGAAACATGCCATTACAAGGGAAAGCAGCTGGCACTATGTGTTTTCAGAAATAAATACTGGGGGGCCCCTGGGTGGCCCAGCAGTTGAGCGTCTGCCTTCGGCTCAGGGCATGATCCCGGTGTTGTGGGATCGAGCCCCACATCAGGCTCCTCCACTATGAGCCTGCTTCTTCCTCTCCCACTCCCCCTGCTTATGTTCCCTCTCTTGCTGGCTGTCTCTATCTCTGTCGAATAAATAAATAAAATCTTTAAAAAAAAAAAAAAAGAAAGAAAGAAATACCGGGAAGAGTAAGGTAAGAGAAGGGTAAATACATTCCAACCTTAGAAATATGCATACCGATCCCCTTTCCTAGTTAAAATGCCAACAAAGATATAAAAAGGGATAAAATATTTTCCCCATCCACACAATAAATTTATTTGGAATTTCTGAAGTCATGGTGAACAAAAAAGAACATATAGATGGAGAAATAAATACAAAAACATCATTTGAATAACCTATTTACCTAATTGGAAAGCAAAAATGCATTGACACACTTTTTTTAATTCTAAGAAGAAAACATGAAAGAATTTTCTAGCAACCAAGAAAGGTGAATAAAGATTAATAATAATGTTTAAATTGGGTTTAAAAAGAGAATTCTGTTTTCATAAGGTAAAATGACCTCTCTACTCTTTAGTTAATACAAAATTATTTCTATGGGTTTTTGTACACAAAGGGCTCTACTGCTCTTCTAAAACATGTTTAAAAGGATGTTTGATTTCTTATTAATATTTAATAATTAAAAGCATTTAACCACTAATTTCTGGAAACAGTTTGGAATGGACCACATATATCTTGATATGTGGAGTTTTATGTTCATCTTCCTGAAAATCATGCAAACAATTCCAAATTCTAATTTCAATCAATTCTAATGATTGTTTAGAGAAGTAGTATCTCCTATTTCCAGTGAATTTTTTAGTTTCTTATTTTGTTTGTTTGCTTAAACTTTAGGGTTCTTTTTTTTCAAAGATTTATTTATTTAGGGACACTTGGGTGGTTCAGTTGGTTAAGTGTCTGCCTGCCTTCGGGTAAGGTCATCATCCTAGGGTGCTGGGCTCAAGTCCTGCACTGGGCTCCTTGCTCTGCAGGGAGCCTGCTTCTCCCTCTGCCTGCCACTCCCCTGCTTCTTCTCTCTCTCTGACAAATAAATAAATAAAATATTTTAAAAATATATAAATAAATAAAAAGGTTTATTTATTTATTTATTTATTTATTTATTTATTTATTTGAGAGAGAGAGAGAGAAAGAGCACACGCAGAGGGAGAGGCAAGGGACAGGTAGAGAGAGAATCCTCAAGCAGACTCCCCACTGAGCACAGCACGGAGCCTGACTCGAGGCTCGATCCTAGAACCCTGAGATCATGACCTGAGCCAAAATTAAGAGTTGGATACTTAACTGACTGAGCCACCCAGGCGCCCCACTTAAGGGTTATTTTCAAGTTGTATTGTTTCATTGTCATAAAACATAGCATATGTCCTTTTTCAATTTTATTATAATTTTTATTATGGCTCAGGGTATCATCAATTTATTAAAATTTTTCTAAGATTAAGAAGGTGCATTTCAAAATAAAAGTAAAAAACAAAGAAGATGCATTTCATTTGTCTTCTACATTACATCTGACAAATATATACTAACACACATATTTAGATCTATATTTCTGATTCTCTTACTTTTATTCTATTTTTATTCTGTTTGATCTGTCAACAACCAAAGTAGAGAAGTTTCTTATTACTCTTTGATTCTATCGCTCTTCAAAATATATTTCTAATAGTCAGTGGATTTGCTAATGGATCAACAAGCTCATTGATTTTAATCACTCTGTATAAAAATTAATTTCAGGATGGAAATTTTTTTATAGCCAATTTTATGTCCAGGGCCTACCTCTTGGGTAATGAAGTCTGGTCAGCTGACTAGAACCCCACTAGATTCTATCCAATGTGATAGAGTAATCCGCAAAAGTGTTTGGAAGAAAGAATGTTTACAGAGAGCAGACACACAAACAGCAACTATATATGGCCCCAATAGGATCCAATATCTGAAACACTCCCTTCTGTTCTTTGGGAAATGAGCTAAGAAATTCCTTAAAGTGCTAGTTGTTACCTAGGGAAAACATACATGACACATTTTCTTGGAGGAATAATATTATTTCAGAATTTATCTGGAACAAAACACTTTTTAACAGTAAAACAAACATGATGACATTATTTTTAAAATTCAAAATTCACATAAAATTTTGAGATAAAACAAAATCCTTCAAAAGCATTTCCATGCTTGTCATCAGTTACTGAGACCTGAGAGCAAACTCTGAGACCTCCCGGGTAGGGGTTCCCTCTCCCTGCTATGCCTTCTACAGACACCTCTTTTTCTCACAGGGGAGGCATTGGGCCAATTCTATAGTCCTGTGAGTCAAGGAATTCCTCTGAATTTTGCCTTCAGCTTTATCCCTGGGCATTTTCACCAGAATCTATCTTGTTTTTTGTATCCAGATTCTTCTCAGTTCTGACATTTGCACTGACAACTTACTTTTGCTTTTGTTTTTGCCCGTGAAGCCCCTCTGATTCCCCCCAGCTCGGCCTATACCCCACCCTTACACCAGGCCAAGGTCTCAGAGTGTTGTACCACAGCCTGGCTCTAACACTCTGGGATTCCTATCACCTAAGAGGATACGTCAGACATAAATATCCAGGAACCCTAACATCTTCTTGAATGTATCCATATTTCACACTTACTATCTACCTCTGCAGTAAAGAGGAATATAACTTCATTATTGTAACTTGTACCTTCCTTTAAAAAAGTATAAGACCAATCCCAAATCTCCTGGTACTTCTGTTTTGGGCAAAGTTGTGTGTGCCTTTCATGATTTATGGACTTTGATCACATATCCCTTCATCTTTCATCTTACATGAATTTTAATTTTTACCTATCTATTCTCTTCAGGGAAATGCTCCAAACTTCTAAAAAGCAAGCATTCAATTCTTACGTCAGCTGAAATGGTATTATTCTTCTCAATGTATGTTTTAGTCTTTTTCGTTCTTAAGTCCAGTTGCACCTATAAACTTTGAGAGGGGGAAAAAATGGGAGAGGATGTCATGTGGAACCTGATAGATTTGCCATAAAATTCCAGCTTGGGCTCTTACTGGCATACATTTAATGAATGTCCTTAATCAAGTTGCTTAACTTCACTCTGATAAACTTGGGCTAGAACTTTATTTAATACCTGGCGTGTTGGAGTGCCTGGGTGGCTCAGTTGGTTAAGCGTCTGCCTTCAGCTTGGGTCATGATCCCGGGATCCTGGAATCAAGCCCCGCTTTGGGCTCCCTGCTCAGTGGGGAGCCTGCTTCTCCCTCTCTCTCTGCCTGCTGCTCCCCTTACTTTGTGCTCTTTCTCTCTCTCTCAAATAAATAAATAAATAAATATCTTTAAAAAAATACCTGGTGTGCCTATGCTTTGATTCTAACTAGGGAATCATGATGACAATTTGGAAGCCCAGGTATCAATGTCAGCTGGGACCCTATGTCCAACAGTCCTTGAAATATCTGAGTGTTCCCCCTTCCCAAGTGTAAGAGTTACCCAAGTGACTAAGTATCTGCTATGATAATATCAGCAGCACACTTCCAGATCACCCACAATGATGTACCTAATTCAGGTCTAATTTGTGTGTAAGACACCTATTGGGGATTATGATCTCCTGTACTTTATCACCTATAAGCAAGTGAAGGAAGACGGATTTGTAGACAAAGAGAGAAAACCAACTAAGAATGTTTGCCATAGAGCCTCAGCCAATCCAATAGGCATCGGGGTATAAACTTGACCGAGGCAGCTCCCCTCAACTGAGGGTAATTTCCAGAGAAATTATGACTCAACCCAAGGTAGTTGGTGCCAGGAGTTTTCCAAGGAAGTAAACCCAGCTGTAAGTCATTGGCAGTCAATATTTTGGCAGCTGGGGGAAGGTCCTGAAATGGGGGTCTTGGCAGCATTACACTGAGTGAGGTTAAGGCAAGAGCCCCTACACTATATGCAGAACCATAATTCTCCAACAATCTTGAGGATTTAAATTCAGCTTAACACACCAATTTCCTCTTAGCCTCCCAGGTCCTCTCTCACAAACTTGAAGGTTCTTCCTTAAATTTTGCATCGTAGCATTCTCACATCCCCCAAAGTCTTCCAGAGATGTTTATGTATGTATAAACATAGATTGATGTCATGTAGACTTGCTTGTTTTCCAGAAGGTTTCTTAACTACAAAGTAAAATGGGTTAACTGAGAAACAGATCAAAGATGAGGGAGATTTTCCAGCCTCACACAACCTACACCAATGATGCTTTTGCGGAGCAACCTATTACAATTATCACTGAACCACTGCTGGTAATCTTGAACCATCCTGAAGATGTTTTTATAGTGGATATTTAGCTTACAAAATAGATGGGGTGCAGTCAGCAGGAGGAAGGAAAAATAAGTCTCTCATTAGGATAATCAGGCAGTTAGGGGAGGACCTTGACATATGGATAATGTTTTTAGAAAGCTTCAGAGGCCCAGTTATATGGTGGTTGCAATTAGCATCTAACAAGGAATTAGATTTGTTTATACACGCTTCAGGGGGAAGAAAGATTATAGAGGATATTTTCAAGGCACCAAGTGCGATGGGAATTGATTAAATATTGAATGACACCCTAAAAAATAACTTTTCTGGAATTGATACTCAGGTCTATATAACTGGCCATGCTGAGAGAAGTGAGCTAATAGGTTTCAGGGTGATTTTCTATCCAAACAAGCTTGGAGTAGCTTAAGCAATTAACAAGAATTCTGAGCTGATTCAAGATTATAAGAAAAAATTGTGATGTGCAATATATGCTCATGTGGGAACTCTTAAAAATCATCTCTGTGATTGTCAAGTGATGAAGGCATAATCACAATGCTGGCATCCACAGACTTCCTGACTCAGAGGTTTGTGTGAATCCAATATCTTCATTAATTGTATTCTTTTCAGAGATCAAGAACTAGAAAAAAAATAGCCTTTTATGCATACTGACAAGATAGGATGTCCTAATGAGAACCTATACTGATTCTTGACTTCATCATGGGGTTGACATTCTCCCACTAGATTTATAAGGTGAAGGGAATGATTTACTCCAACTGGGACAGGTAGTACATGGAAAAGACAAAGCCCAGGCAAACTGAAATCCTGAAATAGTTGATTGAATACAAGGAGACTCCTTCTGGCCCTGGCCACAAATCCAACAATTTAATGTATTGTATGGAATCCATCTGTGTTGGAGGTGGCTGACTACATTTCTGATACTAGCTTATATAGATTTGATTATACTGAAGATTTCTTGTTTACTGTAGACAACAGGAAGCTGCATACCCATTTTTGCTGAATAACAACAGTTTTAAATCAGGTGGAAAAGATATGACTTAAAGATGAGTTACACAGATATGCAATTATTTTATTTATCCTTGTATTGAGACTAGCCCAAGGCATACTTATTTCCCTTCCTCTGTCATTTACTTTTTTATTTTTAAATAGAATGATACAGAGTTTGATTTTCCCTTTGTGCTTCGGGTCTAAGCAACAAAAAATGAAACACAGACATTGCTTGCACCCTGATTACTGTACAGTATGCCCCCCCAATTTTCCTATCTGCCTCCAACCAGGCTGTGCTATGAGAGCTATAAGCCTCCTGGCTCACAGATGCCTCGTACTGTGGCAGAAAGCCAACCATAGAGTATTTTGTATAAAGGAGGAGCGGGAATGGAGTTTGGGAAACAAACTTCCATGGGCATATTTCGGGAGACTTCTACCTATAAAACATTAAGAAGTATGTTATTATCTCAAGAAATGACAGGTAAATGAACTCCCTTACAGAAAATTTGGAGAAAAATATTACCATCCAGTCCTTAATGATGTAGATCACACTCTATCAGGTTCCTGTGTCAAGATACTATTTTCTGCTGTTAATTCTCCAATATCTCAGATTTCGTTTTCATATGTAACACAATAACACATATATAATAGTGTTGGTAACCACATGGTGGTACTTTTTTTAAGTATTTGAGATGGACTGTTGATATGACACCCATCAAAGGTGTACTCTTTTCCTATACTCTCTCTGTCTCTTTTGTCTTGTCTTTGTGGTCCAGGTAGCTGGAAATATTTTGGATTCCTGAAAATCTGAGGATAAGAGCAGCCAGTAAGCCATAGGAACACACCCAGGAAGAACAGTATTATCTCCTGTGAAGAATTCAGGACTTCTCTGGGTGGAAGGTGGGGCACCATACATCAATATTTAATTCTGGTTTCTGTGCTGATAAATTAATGTACCTTCTAGAATGACAATTCCAGCTGCCCAATTCTGCATTCAGTCAACCTCCATGAAGGAAGACCCAGGACCTGAGAAAAGAAAAGCTATTTGTCTTCCTTTCCACAGGGGCCACCAATCCTGTAATGTCTTACATTCTTTTCTTTAGACCCTTTGCTATGTCCACTTTTGTCTTAATACAGCTTAGATTCTTTATTATGTATGATACTATCTTATAAATACATTCAAGTCTTTTTCCCAATTATTCTCCTATTACAACTGGCTGATAAACCCATGGTCTGGATCAATTCTGTTAGTTTTCTCCAGGATTATATCTAAAATCCTGAACAAAGGTCAGGACAATCACACAAATTTGCAGATTGGTTCCAGTTTAAGTTCATTGTTTTGAAATTCAGATCACCTCTCTATAATAAAGTCCAGCAGTTCAGAAAGTCAGGACTTTGCAATCCTGGAAAAAAATCTTCTTGTGTTACAAGCAATAAAATGTAAGATTGAAAAAAAAAAAAAGCATTGAGGAAAATCCTCCAATAAAACTTTTCAATTGGATGAAATTACTCAGTGCAAAGGTAAGAATAAAGGATTATCCATTCCTCAGGGGCCTGACACCTGCATTTTAGCTCTCATTAAGTTGAGAGAGAAAAAGATATGCAGAGAAGAAAGCAAAGATATACAGCATATCTGGAGATCTTACTTTGAAAGGAATTCTAGAGGTAATAATTGGCATATGGAACTGACTTCAATCAAATAAAAATGAAGCTTAATAAATTTTGACAGTTACACCAAAAGCTTAAACTAAAAATTCATATGACTGTTCAAGATTTAAAATAACCCTTGAACATCCAACTTTCTATGAGCAGGTGGCAGGATGAGAGAGAAATATATCTCCCAAGGAGGGCCTATTTCATGACCGCACTTTAGATGTGAACAAGAGGAATAACAAAAAGAAAGCACCTCTCCAGAGATAGAGCCAGAGGCTAGAGAAAACAATGGGTAAGGGAGCTCCTTTAGAGATCACATGGGGCCTGATTAAAGAACACCCCCCACTGCTAGGCCAGAGCACCCTCACAATGTCTACCATCAGGATTTCAGAGTTGTTACAGACCAGTGACTACTGTGTATTTTACATTAAACCCATCTCTGAATGGAAGTACTTGCACTTAACCAAAACTTATGCCACCATCATAAATTGTTTTAGGGGGCTGGATTTTTTTTTTTTTGAAGATTTTATTTATTTATTCCAGAGAGAGAGGAGTTGCAGAGGGAGAGGGACAAGCAGATTCCATGCTGAGCATGGAGCCTGACACAGGGCTTGATCCCAGAACCCTGAGATCATGACCTGAGCTGAAACCAAGAGTCAGACATTTAAACAACTGAGCCCCCCAGGCACCCCAAGAGTTTGGAATTTTTTTATCATAGTTCCCTAGGTCAAGAAGAGCTATACCTGGATATAGCTGACTTTCAAATAGGGACTACTTTACATCCCCAGAGATCCTGGACTTCAATTATGATGCTATGACTGCATAAGACGTGGGTTTTCTCAGCTAAGAAGGGGATTAGTATGGTCTGTGTTTGGAAAGAAATGTGAACTAAAGATCCGATGTCAAAAGAGCTCAACTGTGGTAGACATTAGTGCTCACAGTATCTGGTTTGCTCTCTTTCCAGGCAAGTGAAAGACAACACTTCCCAATGTTCATTTTCCTTAAAATTAGATGGGGCTCATTAACTAGTTCTGGCTGGTGGTCTGCAAGTAGAAGGGACACATCCATCCTGGGCAGAAAAGAAACAGGTATAAGCTTTCCATGTTCCTTCTTTTCCTGAGGCAAAAAACACAGAGGCCTCATGGTGAGCTCCCAGAACCAAGAGATGGGAGCAGTCAAAATCAAAGAGTCAGAGCATGGTAAAAATTTAACATGGGGAGTTCATGCAGCAAACTGGGAAAGTATGACAAATAAACTTTCACTGTGTTAGACGTGTTAGACATGGAGGCATTTCTAATCTGCAGAATAACCTAGCCTATTCAGACTAGATTTTAATGAAATCATGCACATTTAACTTAAAATCTAAATTTCCATTCAACATCATTTTCCTTCAGCATTTTGAGACTGTAATCCCATTATATTTTGAGATCTATTATTACTGATAAGAAGTGTGTTAATAATTTAAAGTGTATTGTTATAAGTAATCTTTATTTTCTTTCTGCTAGCTCTTATAATAATTGTATCTTTTAATATCACGCCATTTTACCATGATTTCTCTGGGTGAGATTTGTTTTCATTTTTTCCCTGCTTGAGACTCAAAGTACTTCTTCAACTTGAGAATTCATGCTTTTCTTCAACTTTAGAAAATTCTTAGCCAAGATTACTCAAAACACTGCCAACTAGATATATATATATAGCGTTTCATTGTGGTTTCCATATCCCTTAACTAATATTTTAATGTTTTCCACCACTTTCTCTCCCAATGGTGCATTCTAAGTGATTTCCTTAGACGTATTGTCCAGTTCATGAATTCCCTTTTCATCTGTGTCTGGTTTACTGTTCAGACTTTGCATTCAGAATGTTTTTTATATAGAGACTTTTTGTAGAGAGACATTTTCAAGCTTTCTAATTCTTTTTATACATTTTTGGTTCCTACCTTATAACTTCTGTTCTTTATCTCTTTGAATAGTTTAAATAAACTTATTGTAAACTTTCTTTCAGACTTCTGTTATTTCTAGTTCTAAGATCTAAATTCTTCTACTTACCAGATCTGGGGCTCTCTCCCACAATGCTTCATTCTGTGTTATTTGAACACTTGCCCTATGAGATTATCTTCATCCGGTCATTCTGTATTCCTTTTTGGGGAAGTCAAATATGCTCTGGACTATGCAAATGTCTGACATAGCAGTTTCTTGCACAATATTCCAAGTCCCAGGTATTTCACTGGCTCTTAATTTCTTGACCCCCCATATGCATCTGACACAATTCTGATGTTTTCATTTTTCACCCATGGACAAGCTAATGGAAGGTGAACTTTCTTGTTGCTTCCTTGAGGCAGTGAATGGAGATTTTCTGGTGTTCACTTCAGGGATGGGGAAGCTCTTGCTGATTCTGGCATTAGGCAAGAAGCTTAGTCGTTTCCTACGCATTTGAGACCTATGGCTAACCATTTCTCCTTATCTGTGCATCTAAAACACAAAACCAAACTGTTAAGATCTCATGGTATTTTTAATAACCCCATGGGGATGTTGGCAGAAGCCCTTGGTCACAGCTCTGATATTGCATGTTTTCTTCATTTTTGTCTCATGGTGATTTCTCTTACTTGGTTTTGAGCTTGGCTATATTTCCAAATATTCTTTGGTTTATTTTAGCCATCATTTGCTTGTATGTAGAGCTATTTATATCTTATTTGACATATTTCTTGTGAAATCTAAAATTTCATCTTCATGACATTTTAATTGCAATTAAACCAGAAATGTAAAACATTGAATAGATATCTATTACACCCAAGAGTATGTCACATTTATTAGATATTTACTACATATTTCTTATACACTCTCAGTAGCCCAATAAGGCTTTGAAGTTGAATTTATGCAAAAACATGAACATCTGTCTTTAAGTTTATTCCTGACACATTTTTTTTTTAAAGATTTTATTTATTTATTTGACAGAGAGAGACAGCGAGAGAGGGAACACAAACAAGGGGAGTGTCAGAGGGAGAAGCAGGCTTCCCGTCGAGCAGGGAGCCCGATGCAGGGCTCATCCCAGGACCCTGGGATCATGACCTGAGCCAAAGGCAGACGCTTAACCAACTGAGCCACCCAGGCGCCCCTCTGAGACATTTTTTAAACTACAGTTTCTACCTGTTTACTGGTGAAATATAAATAGGGGTATTGCCTTAGTAAACTCTCCATTATTAGATATAGATATTAACTCATTAGGAAGTCATTATGTTAGTTTAATGGGAAGAAGAGACATCTTGAAACAGAGCAGTAACCATGGGAACTTAAAAAAATCTCAGATTTAAGAGATTTTTTAAAATTACAATTGACAAGACTTGATGGACAAATATGAGGAGTGGAAAAGATAGAGGTATGAGGATAAAATCCATGTTTGTACCTTGGTGGTAGATGGAGGTGCCATTGATTGAGGGGGAAAAGACCAATAAAAGAGAGAGGATGGGAAGTTTAGTTTTGTGGTAAACTTTTACTAAAAACTCTTTTTATTGAATAATTTATTGTACTATTGAAGGAAGGTATTTTGGAGTAAGGCACAGCTTCATGGAAACACATGAGCCACTGGAGAGGCTCTGAGCAACTAGAAAGGGCAAAGATGAAGGGCTAATAACAAGGTCCAGGATCTAGACAAGGTATCTAAATCTCCTCTCCCACAGGTGTTGTGATTAGGTCAGGAGGTCAAGAGCAGCTTCTTTACGTGCCGCTGAAAGAAAGATATTGAGATAACATTTTGTACACCATATTTCTGTCTCTAGCCCATCATAACTAATACAGTCCTCAGTGATAAAGAAATAAAATAAAATTTATCTTTCTGTGTGGAAAACCTGCAGAGCAAAGGCTCCATAGAAATAAAATGTCCAGGGGCGCCTGGGTGGCTCAGTCAGTTAAGCGTCTGCCTTTGGCTCAGGTCATGACCTTGGGGTCCTGGGATTGAGCCCATCAGGTTCCCTGCTCAACAGGAAGTCTGCTTCTCCTTCTCCCTCTGCCCCTCCCCCTGCTCGTTCTCTCTCTCTCTCTCTGTCTCTCTCTCTCTCAAATAAATAAATAATCTTAAAAAAAAAAAAGAAAGAAGAAATCAAATGTCCAGTTCCTTGATGTTCTAAATAGATCTGACAGTAGAGAAACATTTCTTTCTCAGTAGCACTCCAGCATCTTTACGCTGGAGTTATCAGCACACTCATTAGCATCTTAATTTAGCCGTGGGTGCTTTGTGTGTGAAGTAGATGGAGTGCATTTTGAAAGGTTTTTGGTGGCCAGTCTGGCTGTGATAGAGTGTTGAGAGATAGCCCGAGGCACTTCTTGTCCAACATTCTGCATGTCCCTAACGAGAGAAGAACGATTTCATCACCAGACGAATATGTGTGAGAGACTAATAAGGCAGTTAGAGCTATTATCAGAGCAAATGAGCCACCTAAGTGACAGCATGACTGAAGTGTAGACCGCATTCTCCTCTGCCTTTCCCTGCAAACACGAATTCATATGCAGGCACACTCTGTCTTCTTAAGGAGATTATAGAATTTAAGATTTCAAATTTCAGAGCTGGCTTCTTTTCAGACTGGAGAGTATACAAACTTGTACCAAAAATGAACCCACAAAAACACAGTTCCATGAAGGGAAAAAGAAAAGGCCATATAGCTGTATGTATCTGTACTTACTGCGTTATGGCCTTTCCCCACCTCAAAAAAAAAAAAAAAAAAAAACTATAGCTTCATGGACCTCATAATCATCTCTGCTCTAATAGAAAGATAAGCCAGGGAAAAGAAACAAAAGAAAAATTTCCCCAATATAGCTCCCTTTATGGAATGTAAGAACTTTTGGAAAAAATAAGAATGTCTTAATTAATTAGTTAATTAATTCTACAAACATATATTGATGTCCTACTACTAATGAGGCTCTTGTATCCCTGCGTGAACAAAAATGAGGGTTGCCTCTACAGTCAAGCTTAGGGATGTATGGCCAGCCATTAACCAACTTGTAAAACAGTAATTTTGGTGCAGTCAGCCTCTTTTTTTTCCACATCGTTTCTTATTTTCCATTATTCTTCTCTCCTTTCAGTCATACCTTCAAAGTCACCTCTCAGAAATACCTGACAATGCTCAATGATCTGCTTAAATGGCCTATTTAAAACAACTAAAATAGAACAAGAGAATGTTCCTTAAGTAAAAATAGTATAAATTTAAACAAAAAGGCTACAACATTATACACACTGAAATCTCAAGCAAAACAAGAATGGCTGATATCAATATATTCTTTCGAGATTTTTAAAATTTATTTGAGAGAGAGAGAGCACAGGGGTGGGGAAGAGGGGCAGAGGGAAAGAGAGAAACTCAAGCAAACTCCTGGCTGGCCTGGGAGCCCAACGAACCCCACGCAGGGCTCAATCTCATGACCAAGAGATCCTGACCTGAGCCAAAACCAAGAATCCGAAGCTTAACCGACTGAGCCACCCAGGCACCCTGATATCAATGTTTTTAATAAAATGTTTTAAAAGTCCCCATTTGTTTCTTTCCAATTCATTTCACAGGCAGCTGAGAGAGTCAATGTAGTAAAATGTAATTCTAATCACTTCATCTCCCCCATGAAAATCTTTCAACAACTTTTTAATGATCTTAAGATAAAAATCAAATCCTTAAAGTAGCCTTCTAAGCTTTGTATGGCCATCCAGTGCCCCTCTCCTTTTAGCTCAGTAAGTATCAACCAGTTTGGCTTTCTTTTAGTTATTAGAGAGTGGATCCTTCCACATCAAGGGATCCTAAGTTTCCTTTGCCTGCAATGGTTCACCCGTCCCTCTACTGTCCTCTAACTCTCAAGCCTCCCCTCTGCGCACACACGTGCACACACACACACACACACACACACACACACATACTTTCTCTCTCATCATCTGCACAATTTACCTTTCAGGTTTCCATTCAAACTATCAGTTCCTTGGAGAGAGAGAAAAATCTCTCTTCTTCATTATTCTCTCTCATATTGCCACGTTTCCTTTCACCCCATAAGACATTTCACATATGGTTATTATATTTGTTTAGGCAATTACTATTTAATTTCTTTCTCCCGTCTGTACTGTAACCTCTGTGGGTGTAGGACCATGTTTGTTTTGTTCAATTCTGTATGCCTAGTATGCAGCATGGTACATAGTAGATACTCTGTAAGCATTTATTGAGTGAACACATGAACAGCTAGCATAGTAAGATGAATAAAAGTGAGAACATAAATATGTTAATCATAAAACAATTTCTGAAATTAGATTCAAATTAGTTCTGAGTTTCTTGGCAAATAAAATGAAGAGATTGATCAACTGGGATCTACTATATAAGATGAATCAAACCATTTCTTCAAGGCAACAAAACCTTTCCTACCAAAAAATGTAGAAAACTTTCTCAAAGAGATAACATCCCTTCATAGTACTGAGAACAGTTTATAATTGTACATGTGAGTGACTGTGGATAGGTATGTCGTACATTAGACCACAAACTTCTCAAAGGCACAGACTTTGTTTTGTTCACCATACTATTCCAGCCCCTAACACAGTGCCTGAAATATCAGGAAGTGCTGCCAGTAAGTGCTCCTTTATTAGTCCATTTATTCTTTCATTCAACAAATATTTACTAAGCAGTTATTACCCATGCAGCACTATGAAGATATTAAAGAAATACCATGAGTCAATGATGGAAATCGTATACCTAATAATTTTTTAGCAATGGTAGTCACAAATTCCAGATGGCGGTTTTTGGGTTTTGTTGCTTTTGCTGCTGTTGTTGGCATTAAAGTATGAGAGAAAACATTACAACAGGGGAAGCCATGCAACAAGAAGCGTAAGGAAAGTTTTCCACAGACTTCACTTTTTAAAGGCTCAATGTGTTTCAGAAATAAAATCTGGCATAATCATGGCGGTGGGAAAGTGCAGGCCCCTTAGTACCACTTTTCTCTGCTGAGCTTATGGCAGAACCTGGAGAAATGAACACTCAAGTCTGTATCTGCTCATGACGGCAGGTAGCACTGGTTCCTCTGTGCTCAGTCTTCTACAATGTTCTGCAGAATGAGGCTGTTTCACCAAATTTTCTTTTCTTTATAGCAAAAGACAGTGGAGAGTCACCCACTTTTCTTTCCTCTTTGAAGTCAACTTAGTGCTTTCAGGATCCTAACTCCATGTAGCTATTATCATTTGAAGTTACTATACAGAAATACACAGAAGGTAATGAGGGCACCAAAGATGAAATCATGATTCTTGGGCTACAGCTCCTCACTGTTAGCTACACTTAGGCCACGCTACTTTAAATTCCCTGAAGTAGCATACAGCAATCATCTAAAGAAATGAGTAAGCTCATTCCTTCTCCTTCAAGGCCATGGGGTTTGGGGGGGGGTTGAGGTTTTTTTTTTTTAAGATTTTATTTATTTATCTGTCAGAGAGCACAAGAAGGGAGAGCAGCAGGCAGAGGGAAAAGCAGGCTCCCACTGAGCAAGAAGCCCAGGACCCTGGGATCATGACCTGAGCCAAAGGCAGACACTTAATTGACTGAACCACCCAGGCATCCCAAGGGCATGTTTTGAGGCACATAAATGAGAAAAATGAGAATTGACGTTAACTCCCTCGTGTTTCAGGTAGATTATCTGCATGTGTAAGGACCTCCAGCAGAGTGATCCCACTGTATAATTCCTCTGCATCTCATGAAGTCTGCTTATGAACATCAGCGAGCCTGCTGAAGTTCTGGAGAGATCACCCCACTTGTACATGAAGTCGAGCAACAGGTAAACTCACTTGATCATGAAGCAAAACTGGATGGCTGTTTTCTGCTCAACAGACACATCCCTACTACACCTGTAGCTCTGTTGAAGTCAGTCACTCTGGACATCATTTTCCTTTACATAAAATGGGGACAAAAATGTCTGTCTTGTCTATTCCACAGAGTTTTCTAAGGGTAAAGTGATGCAAGGTATGTGAAAATGTTCCCTGACATTTCCAGAGGTGGGAAGGATATGTGGTTAAGCTCCTCGACCTTGATAAGCAAAAAATACTCGATCTTTTCCAAGCACATTTTTCCATGTTCTTCCACTCAGTTTTCCATGGGATGTGTGTGGAGCTTTTAAGCTGAGCATTAAAGGCTTGCACTTTCTACTTTCATCAATGTTTATCACCAGAAATATATTTTAAATACACAACATACTCTTCTTTCGCCTATAAATATGTATACTTAAGTCTCTCTGGATGAAGATATTAGAAAAATTCCTATGTGATTTTTAAAAATTAGCTCAGGTTAATTTTAGCTCCAATTATTATCATAATGTAAAATCTATTTGGACATTTAAAAAATATATAGAATAAAGAAGGCAAGCTTCCTGTCTTTCTTTCTTTTTCTTTCTCTTTCTTTCTTTCTTTCTTTCTTTCTTTCTTTCTTTCTTTTTCTTTCTTTCTTTCTTTTTGCAAAGCAGGAAAAATATCAAATCAGAAAAACCAAAATAATTTCAAAAACAAAACATAAAATCACACATCCTTCTTTCAGTTAAATAGTCCAAATGAGAGAATCAAATTGCTGTTACTCTTACTTAAAAAGCTCAGCAATAAATGAATGAGTCACAAAAGCTTGTTTTTTTATCATTTATCTCAGATTTCCCTTTTCAGGAACATTTTTGCCAGTAGAAATAATGTCACTGATAACTTCCTTTTAAAGGGCCCAAAATGGAGTCGCTTGAGCTACACCCCATGTCAGCAAACCCTAACTGCATTTCCAACCTCTTCCAGGAATATAATCTTACACCAGGCTACCTGGAATTTCCTGGTCAGTACTAGTGAGATAATCTGCCTGATAGACCCCTTGAGGCCCCCAAAGAAAAATGAGGTAATCTGCTCTTTCCTTGTCCCGGTCCACTTCAGCCTATAGAAGTCTCCCACTTTGTTCAGCTCTTTGGAGCTCCTTTCTATCTGCTAAAATGAGATACTGCCTGATTCATGAATCACTGAATACATCCGATAAGATCTTTAAAGTTTACTCCGTTGAATTTTTGTTTTTAACAGCTTCATCTCATGTTCTAGAAAAATAGAGCAGAAAATTCCTCACCCCTAGTGCATTGGGTGTAGAACTGCATAAATTATTTAAACAAACCACAGCACCTAGGCTTGCACTGACTTTTGAATGATTCTCTTTGATATGAGTTACTTCCCTATAGTGGGCACTCAGCTCTAATCCTCACTGCCCTTTATTTCTCAGAATTTTCTACTTTACAGTCTGTTATATGTCATAGAATTATCAAAGCCCTAGTTGATTTCTTGACTGTGAGACTGGGGAGGCTTATATCAAATCTGTTTTTAGTGACTTTACCTAACCAAGAAAGTTAGTGCCATTCATTCACTGAATCGATTATTCAAAAACATTTATCGACTCCTTTGTGTACCAGAATACTGCTAATTATATGAGATAAAGAGGTTAAAGGCCATATTCTTGCATGCAAGATGTCACTACTCAATTGGTACAGACAATTAAGGAGACAATTATTATAGACATACAAAACAATCAGAGAGAGAGAGAGAAACACAGATTACTATAGAAGCACAGATAAAAGGTTTCTAAATCAGATACGCCGATTGGAAGCTGCTGGCCTGCAGAAGCTGTAGCAGGTGAACTAGAAGAAAGGCATCATATATGATTGGTTTACTTCAATAATAATTATGTTTGTAGTATGTCTGCTTAAAAATAGTTTCCAAAACCTTTTTGGTAACTTACAATTGTAGACTAACGTGTTAAATTAAGTAGTACATGTTCATTAAAAATCTAGATCATTTCTAAGTAAGATTAAACACTGAAACATTAATGATTAAGTATAAATTTAAGTTTATATACCTTAACTTCTTATTTTACATGGTAAGAAAGGCTAGATATTTGAGGCTATTAAACATGTTCTTTTTTTGCCACGATAAGAACCTATACTACAAGGAAGCAAATCCCTATAAAAATTATGAGATGGAATATTCATAAGCTTTGCCAGTTTCCTACAAAATGCTGGCATATGACATAGAGTTCATAATTATCTATTTCTTAGCTTTGTCTATAAAACAAAAGTTATTAATAGTTAAAACTTATAATCAATATAGTGTATGTATTAATTCAATTACAATGTATGTAAACAAAACTGTAAGGGCAAAGGGAAATAACTTTGTGTGCAAAGCATGCAAGGTACATACGATGTGTTATTGTTAAGGAAAACGACAAGTAATTTTGGGGTGCCTGGATGGCTCATTCAGTTAAGCATCTGCCTTCAGCTCAGGTCATGATCTCAGGGTCCTGAGATGGAGCCCCATGTTGGGCTCTCTGCTCAGTGGGGAGTCTGCTTCTCCTTCTCCCTCTACCCCTCCCCCCTCCTGTGCACTCTCTCTCTCTCAAATAAATAAATAAAACCTTAAAAAAAAATAAGAAGAAGAATTTTATCATGAAGTAAGTCAACTGGTTGTTCCAGAATGACAAAGAAAAAGCACAAAGCTAGAATGGATATGGAAAGTTGTAGAAGCTTTGCAGAAAATGAATTCAATTTCTGACAGTCAAAGCTGTCTAATATTTGATGTGGTTTTTTTTTCTAAATGAGCTTTAGTATCAATAGTATACTGATCCAGAACTAGTGTTTGGTTCTTGCTCTGTTAAAATGACAACAATTTCTTGAACTACTGGTCTGCTCTTAATAAGGTTATAAATTATTTTCTTTACCATCTTTTACGGTAGGCTTCATGCCCAACATGGGGCTTGAACTCACGACCCTGAGATCAAGAGTTACATGCTCTCCCAACTGAGCCAGCCAGATACCCCTCTTTACCTTTTGAATAATCCAATTAAAAAACAAAATTCTATAGAGTAAGTTTGAAGATCTAACTGACTTTATCAAACAATTCATGAATTGAGCATTAACCCATGTAGCAAGTAGAGGGGAACCCCAAGGAGTTGTGAAAAATGGAAAGTTTTTTGGGGCACCCAGGTGGCTCAGTTGGCTGAGCGTCTGCCTTCAGCTCAGGTCATGATCCCAGGGTCCTGGGACTGAGCCCCGCGTCAGGCCTCCTGCTCATCAGAGAGCCTGCTTCTCCCTCTCCCTCTTCCTGCCACTCTGCCTACTTGTGCTCTCTGTCAAATAAATAAATAAAATCTTAAAAAAAAAAAAGTAAAGTTTTCATGGGAAGGAGGGTGTGGCAAGAAAGTTATTAGCAAGGAAGGACTGTCCTGGCAAAATCATCTTCCTCTGCAGGGAAAGGGCGTGAAAGGGTCTCTTAGGTGGATTACCTCATCTTCCTTTGGGGGATAGAGAGGTCCCATGTGACAGATTACCTCACTGATGCTTATCAGAAAATTCCTGATTGACAGGTTAAGACATATTTCTAGGGGAGTAGAAACTAGAACTGGGTTAGGTATTAAGTCCAATTTGGTGACTTGGCCTGGCCCAAGTGACACATTTTGGGCCTGTCATTTCTCTACACCATTAAGGAAATAAAGACTCTGTTCTATCAGAATTCCTGTGTTTTAATGTTGAGTTTATTATGTCCTTGATTATTTAAAAGAACCAAGTCTTCTTATTTTTAAAAGAGGTAAGGATTTTTTAACAATTTTGTTATCTCCTATATTTACTTTTGAAATCTTTTATTGTCACTTCAGTTAAATATCAGCCAAGCACTGTTTCTCAATGACCCACGATCAGATTTAACCAGCTATTCAAACCTCCTGAAAACATATATTTTGCCTTCCCCAAATCTAATCCTAAATAATATATTTTACACCTAAAACTGAATGTGGGATTTTTCCAGAGGGCCCTTAGAAAGTCACTAGGGATCTCTCACCTCCTAAAAAGAAAGACACAAAAAGTAATTAGGTTTTTTTTTGACATGTTGAATTGCGTGGGAATTGTTGTAAAATAGAAAAAGATACTTAACATTCCCTAGGTTATGTCTATATGGGTAAATGATAATATAAATAATTTTTATTTTATGTTTAAGATTTTATTTATTTATTTGAGAGAGAGAGACCATAAGAGAGAGCATGAGAGAGAGAAAGATCACGAGCAGGGTGGAGGGGTAGAGAGAGAAGCACTCTCCACTGAGCAGGGAGACGGATGTGAGACTTCATCCCAGGACCCAGGATCATGACCCAAGCTGAAAGCAGACACTTAACCAACTGAGCCACTCAGGCGCCCAGTAATTTTTAAATTATATGAAATTTCTAGAAATGTGTCAGTGCCCTTGCTTAGTGTCCATGAGATGTCCTGGCACTATGCCTGTTACCAAATGAAGGATGTAAAGGCCAAGAGCAGACTGCCCCAAGATGGGGGGGGGGGGGGGGACTTTGGCATGAACATTATTTTGAGTTAAAAGCAATCAACACCCATAAGATTCAGAAAAAGCTCTTTACTTCCCTTTCAACTGCCTAAATTTAGACTGGAAAGGAGAGCCTGTACTGGAAGAGAGCTATTAATACAGACTACTCTTCACCTAAGAAACTTATCTGCATAACAAGGCAACCTTTGTTTTCCAAACATCTCCCCTCACCCTCCTGCTAAGGGTTTTCCTTCACTTCGTATCTCCAGACCTCCATCCCTCCCTTAGTTCAGGTTGTGATGTAAGCCTCATGTTGCCAGACTGTCTTCAGAATTTTAATATCTGTGTGGATTCCCCAAATGTACAAAACTAAATTTGATTTTTCTCCTGTTAATCTCTCTCATGTCAATTTGATTCTTAGTTCAGATAGAAAGACCTTGAAGAGTAGATTAAATTTCTTCCTTCCCAACAAGGGTTTAGAACAAATACCCCAAAATGTGCTACTTTAGCATGTGGACTATTTTGAGCTAATGGTAACTGAGAACCTGTAGTCTTAAGAGAAGATTTTGCCCCTCCCTTAACCACCGAGAAGAATCTAAATTTGGGATCTTTCCCAGAATAAGAGTTATTACCACAGATAATTTTTGTCTAAATGACCCATATATATGGCAGGGCAAACAACTAATTATCAATCATCTGCTCTTCTTATCGCCCTGTGAATTGCCCCCCTCTCCTTTTAAGCCTCTATTCTAGTCCTTAGTCAGGATGGCATGTATATCTCACTTTACTTTTCTTTCTTTGAACCTCTCATGTATGTGAGGTTCCCATATGTACAAAATTAAATCTGATTTTCTCCTTTTAATCAGTCTCATGTCAATTTAATTCTTAGACCAGCCAGAAGAAGCTGATGGGTTCATGAAATTGCTAACCCACGATCAAGAAGAACAAGAAGCAATTCCACAGGACTACATGAATTTATGAAGGATGATTATGGGTTTTATTTGGGATATTACGACGCTTTAGTGTTCTATTTCCTGGATATGAGGAATCCTGTTCTCTTTTTCCTTAAGCTATCTATAACTCATAAAAGTATTTAGTAGATTATGCTTTTGTAAACAGAAATGAAACATTTATCTTTTTCTCCCTGCCTAACCCTCCTCAGAATTCAGAAACTTTTATATATTCTTATTTTCATGGCAATATAATTATTTGCATAGGTTCGATAAAAATCAGTCCTCCTTGTAACAGAACATAATTAAAAATATTGATTATATAACCAAGACTTTGACTATAATGTCATAGTTTAGAATGATGTGCATAGAATCAGATATGACTAGACAATTTTAAGGAACTAAAGTCAGCTTTAAGGAACCAATGCTTACAAAGCCCTCTTGGGAAAACCAGCCTGATGCCTGCTTTATACATTTGCAGCCTTACTGGTAAATAAGGAAAGTCACACCTGGATAGGATAGGATTTTTAAAAAAAGGATATGTGGGGGAGCTCATCTATAAGCACTGCAAGCAAAATCTGGGGACAAGTTCTTGGCTCAGCTTCCTAGCCTCAAGAGGTTTTTAAAAGTTCAATCTACAAATCTTATAGAAACTTCCAACAAAGCAAACTTTAAAAGGTTTATGTGGTAATTACCATTCTTGCTGCACCTATGTAAATAATCAGGTCAAATCTAGTAAGACCAAATTTATTTTGTGATTGAAAATAATCTTACTTTGATTATCATTGATCAAAAGTGAAGTGACTATAGAGAGAAATTTTATGTTTCAAGAGAAAACTATAGTACAGTCTTGTAAGCTATCAAATTCTGGTCCTGTTCATTGTCTCTGAGTTATTTTTCACCTCTTTATATATTTCATGGTACTGTCACCTACCGTAAAGTATATGAGATCGTGCCATCTTACACAAATTGTCACCACTTAAGAAATTTAAAACTTTTGCAGTTTCCTTCAACATCTGACTAAAACCCTCCAAACCAACATTTCCAGTTTTTCCCCCACACTTCTGACCCAGCCAACCCTGGGATCTGAGGAAGCCCCATGAGTTAAGGCCAGATGACTTGATATAAAATTCAAAGGGGCTCATCACTCAGCAGATTAGATATCAGCCTTCATGCCTCAAGGTGCAGCTATATGGGCCAATGAGAAAGTTCATCAGAAATCCTGCATCTTCAATGCTCTTCTAGAAAATAACTATGCCTGTGGTGAATCCCACCAAAACCTCTCTGATGTCTATATCACCACCAACACATTCCAACTGCAAACTGGAAAATCTGTCATATTGCCATTGCCATCCTCACAGCACCATCTACAGACATGTCAAGCCCAATGTCTAGGAATCTTCTTGACTGACTACTTTCTGGACTCAGGAACTGGGTTTATAGTCTGTTCTAACCATTAATGTTTGCTCTCCTTTTTATTTCCATAAGAGCCCCCCTTATTAAATACCCAATTGCTCAAACTGTCCAGCAAACACCCTCTCCTGCCGAGTCTCAGTAGATGGTTCAAATAGTCCTTCAGCAACACGAATCTGCTTTATTTTTTTTTTAAGATTTTATTTATTTATTTATTTGTTTGTTTGTTTGTTTGAGAGACAGAGAGTGTGAGAGCATGAGTGGGATGAAGGGCAGAGGGAGAAGCAGACTCCCTGGAGACCAATGTGGCACTCGATCTGGGGACTCCGGGATCATGACCTGAGCCGAAGGCAGATGCTTAACAACTGAGCCACCCAGGCGCCCCCAGAAATCTTCTTTAACAAAGCAGAAAGACTAGCTTTGTTAAGTTGTTCAGTGGAATGCCTGATTTCCCTAGAACAAAAGGGAGGACTGACCAAGACCAAGGGCCTTAATTTTCTTTCAGCCTGTCTTCTTCCTGCCTCTAGACCCCTGACCCTCCCTTTTCTTAGAGCATTTACTTCAAGAAAACTCTAATTGTAGGGGTGCCTGGATGGCTCAGTCAGAAAAGCATGCGGCTCTTGATCTTAGGGTTGTAAGTTCTAGTCCCATATCGGGTGTAGAGATTATTTTTAAAAAATAAAATCTTTAAAAAAAAAAAACCAAAAAACCTAATTGTAAATTCTTCCTCATTACTTTTCTTATGTCTTTTTAAAAGCTTCTCACCAGTTTTGCAATCCAGGAATGTCTTTCTTAAAAACCTGAATGCCATCCTTCTGAAATAGAATCATTAAGGAGGATAACGGCCCCATCTCCCAGTTTCTGTGGAAGGATGTGAGCTTAACTTTGGCAGGCAGTTTACTCCAAGTTTTAAAATTATCTCTTGTCATAAAGATACAAAGTAGTTTTTCCTTTGGATAAAGGCAATTAGCAAACACAGATGACCTAAGATTCTCCTTCCTACCCCAGCTCTGTTACAGTGGAAATGAGCTCAGACATAATTGTAGTCTCCCACAAACTATCGTAACAGCCTTGAATAAAATCTTCCTTGCCTGTTTCACATTGTCCCATGTGATTTTTTTTTGACAGAAGCTACTATGATCTATCAAGAAAAAACTAATAGTTATGATAGACCAAATGGATTAAGCCAGTTTATAGCAATCTGCACAACCTTGGATAAGTTATTCTCCCTGAGCCTCAGTCTACTCACCCTTTCAAACATGGATGTTACCGTGGGATTTTTGTAAAGATTAAAAAATCATTGATGTTTGTAAAACCTAGCTCACTGCCCAAAGAATGTGACAATCTAAAAAACTGTTAACGCCTCTTCTTCCTTAGCCAGTCACTTAACACACTGCAAGATGATTTATTTTTTTATATGTTATATGTCATAGATATCAGAAACTTCTTTTAAGAGATTGCACTTAATCTGCAGTTACTCTTTCAATGAAGAAATTTCAGATATAAACTCCCTGAGGAGATGATGCCTCCCCTTGTTCAAGGTAGCACCCCTTGCCGGCGCCATTTTGACACTCCATAGGTAGACAACAATCTGGAGCAGCCGAAGAAACGGACAGACTAGAAATGTGGAAAGTGAGCAGAAGCAGCAGAAGAGCTAACAATGAAAAGCAAGGATTTACACGCTTCCACAATCCAACAAGAGCCTCTTCCCAGATTAGAAGCTCCCCAAGGCCCAGCTCCGCTTCAGGCAGCCAAGCCTGTCATCTCTATCCAGAACAGCATCTGGAGGCATTCTCCCTGGAAGCTGCTCTCTCTGGCCTCGTTCTCTTTTAATCCATGTATTGTTTTAGGCTAATAACCTACAACTCTATTTTATGAAACAGTTTCAATAAACGCAATCTTTTGGAGGAGGTGTCATTTTCTAAAATTAACTGTCTCCCTTTATTAATACTTGTTCTTTCACATTGGGAAATGTGAACAGTAAGTGCCCTTTTCATTGGTTTCATTCATCTGTTAAGTATCAAGGGGCCAGTACTTCAATCAATACATGCAATCTTTCAGAATTAAATTGCCCTGTTAGGAAGCCAGAGAAAATGTCTTCATGTAATGAAACACTTTGTGTTTCTCTCAGTTTCCTTTGTGAAATTGTTTTGGAACAAATACACATTTTTGCCTAATTTAACCATCACCTATGAATGTTTGTAATCATCCTCAGGCATCATGGGGGGGGGGTATTTCCTATTTCTAAAAATAGTATTGTGATTCTGACAGCATTTTTTTTTATTTTGGTAAATTGAATCATATTGAGTGTAGAAGAGGCTCAGACTGTTTAAATAACATCTGCGATGACTGATTGGATTAAGGGAATAATTTATCTTCTCAAAACTCAGATCATTGTTTACCTCAGGGGAGGATGGGCTATGAAACTACTCATGGTCTCCCACCCCACCAAGTTTGGTGTCTGATTTCAACCACCTGTGGAGAATCAGAAACAGCCTTAGGGCTGGGGGAACAAAGGAAAGAGGTTAAAATCATTAAAACCTAGAAGCTTGCAAAGAGGGTCTTTCACATAAACGTGTGACAATAATGTGCCACGAACTCGAGGATCCACAAATATACTCACATCATAAAATACTCACATTATAAAATACTCACATTATAATAATAATGGAAATCAATCTTCCTTACTGACAGCCTACTCTGTGTTGCTTCATATAATATCTAAAACATATATTAGCCGTTCAAAGTATGGCTCAAGAACATCCTAGCATCCTCAGGACCCTTTCCGGGAATCTGCAAAGTCAAAACTAATTTTGTAGTGATGCTAAGAAGTTCCCTGTCTTTCTTCATTGTGATGGCATTTGTATTGATGATGAAATATTTATCATGGGAAAAACTCATGGCACCAAAATAAAAATGTTATCAGTCATAACTGTAGTCTTCACAGCCATGAACTTGCATGTAGGAAAAAAATAAATAAATAAATCCAGCCTCACCTAAGATTGTTTTTAATGAAGTAGTAAAAATTATTAATTTTATTAAGGTTTACCTCTTAAATGCTCATCTTTTTAATAACCTGTATGATTAAATGGAAAGTGTACATAAAGCCCATCTGCTGAGACTGAAGCATTATGGTTGTCTCAAAGAAAGGTGTGTGATTCTTTGAGTTGTAAGCTGCACTTGCCACTTTTCTCATGGAACACAATTTTTTCTTAGAAGAACAGCTGACAGACAAACAGTGGTTTTCAGACTTGGGTATTTGGCAGATATCTTCCTGAAAATGAACAAAGTAAACCTGTCACCTCAAGAAAAACAACTAACAATATTTGTGGCCACTGGTAAAATTTGAACTTTCAAATGAAAATTCGAATTTTGAAGACTTGTATTTACCACCACGAGCTTGACAGCTTTCCAATACTTAAAAGATTTTTCTGATACAATAGGTGGTGAGTTAACAAATGTGATTTTTGTTTATATCCTGTGATAAAATGTGTCAACACTTTGAAGACCTGTATAACTCAGTAAACCAATAGTTTCCAAATGATCCATGCACAATGCATAAGATTATATGTGGGTGAAAGACCCATTTAAAGTGCCGAGCAGACCAATGGGTTTTAATATTACACAGGACACAATGTTCACTGATATGGTTTAAGATTCCAGACTACAACAAACCTTTATTAACTACCACTTGCTGAGTTTGGGTGAATATCAAAGGAGAATATCCACAATTATTGGAAAAGGCTATAAGAATAGCCTTCTCTTTTCCAGTTACGATGTGTAAGGCCACACTTTCTTCAGGTACTTCAACCAAACAACACACAGCAATAGATCAAATGTAGAAGGTAAATATGATCATCCAGCTGCCTTAAACCCATTAGAGAGATCAGCAAAATATAAAATAATGCCACTCTCTAAAGCTTTTTTTAAACAGTTATTTAATTAAAAATGTTATTTTTATGAAAACATAATGGGTTTATTATTACTATTTTAAAATAAATAAAAATTATAGAAATATTTCTCAGTTTGAATTTCTAACACAGTAAATGTCGATAGATCTGAAACTAATATAAATAAAAAGCTTTTTGAAATCTTCAGTAATTTTTAAGAGCTAAAGGAGTTTTGAGCTGAAAACATTTGAGAGCTGCTACTTTAAATTTATCATTTTAGGGGCGCCTGGGTGGCGCAGTCATTAGGCGTCTGCCTTCGGCTCAGGGCGTGATCCCAGCATTCTGGGATCGAGCCCCACATCAGGCTCCTCCACTAGGAGACTGCTTCTTCCTCTCCCACTCCCCCTGCTTGTGTTCCCTCTCTCGCCAGCTGTCTCTGTCAAATAAATAAATAAAATCTTCTAAAAAAAAAAATAAATAAATAAAAAATAAATATGTCATTTTATTTTAATCCACTCATTCTTTAAGATATCAGACTATTACTGTATTTTCAAATGAGCTGCCTGAGATTTAAAGAGACTAAGTAACTTGCTGAAGGTCACTCAGCAGGCTGGTATGTGCCAGAGTTAATATAATTATCCACTGGATATATGTATATAGTAGATGAAAATAGTGCAAAACAGCCAGGTAGGGCAAAACAGGAAAAAAAAACAAAAACAAAAACAAAAAAACCACAAAAAAAAACCACCCAAAAACCAGGACACTAAGCATCTCATAGTTGGTCAAGAGATGAAAACACAGGAAACAGGTCTATAAAATATGTATTTTTGTTACCAGCTCCACAGAAATTGTTGCATGCCCTAAAGTTCTATCAGGGAATCCTGTTACCACTTAGGGGGATATCCAACATCATGCTAGGCTTTTGTGAGGGCTACAGTGCATTTGGCTGGGACATCCCTACATCAGTTACCTATCTGGAGCTTTTAAATGCTACAGCAGATGGTTGAACAGGTTTGTCACCAAATGACTTAGATCCTTGGGATGATAAGTAGCCCATCTGGCCTTCCCCAGTAAATGCCTAAGAGGAGAAGGAAGTGTGGCAGGGCTTAGATTCACTGAGTACCAGGGGCCTGGATGGTGTCACCTGCATTACATCTCATGGAATCTTCATGACAGTCCCTAAAAAGAGGTTTCCTTGCTTTTAAAACAGGACCAAGACTGAAGCTTCAAAAGATCTTGTGAGGAGGAAGACAAGTGAGTGCAAAATAGGTCCTCCTCTCAGAACAGTGGGTCCTACACAGAGACCAAATTTTGAGAATGAGAGGTAAAAGGGAAGACTAGCAGATCAGTTAGCAGAACTAACAGTCAAGGCCAGATTACCCACATGGCCATCTCCGTTTTAAGTCACAAAGATCTGGCTTAAGTGACATCATAAATTCTGTGGCCAGATGTTTCCAGTTGTTAAAAGTGTAGAGCTATGGAGACCAAAATTTAGGCCAGACTTGACAATGAGAATCATTTTTAAGAATAAAGATATTACCATTAAAGATTATTAGCATTCTACTATGCTCACCTCCCTACTCTCACTTGAGATGAATTTTTCATGTATTAAATCTGCATAATTCATAATTCTAGATTTCTTTATTTTTCTGACAGCTAGCTAACTAAAGATTGTAAGGGGAACTTAAATTCTAAGTACTTAAGTGTGTGCTATCTAAAATATCTTGATTATATGTTTGTAAGTTATAGCATTGGTGTGTTTATATGTTATAACAATTTGTGCATTAAGGATAACACAAACAATTAACTGTGTTTCTTTCCATGGGAGTGTGGTGAAAACAGGAATGGATGTTTTTCCATAAATGGAAGCCTATCAGACGAATTTTTCCTCTATTCCTGGGCAAGAGGAGAGACCTTTACTTGATTTCAAGATAAGCTTGCAGTCCTGCTCTTAATGCTATCACCACCTACCACGTGATTCCACAGGTAAGCTGGATACTCCAGCAGATCATTGTAGTCTTGTGACCTTTGACAATGGGCAGAGCTCATTCCCTTGAGGCCACAAAGCAAGTCCCCAGGATATGATTCTTATTAGAGGAGGAGCCAGAAAATATGTTGGATTAGAGGTGCTGAGAGCCAGTCCTACATCATTTGTACACTCTAAGAACCATAGAAAGGTTTTATAAGAGATGTTTTATAAGATGTTAAATAGGATTAACTTGCGAAACAGGACAAAATGAGCTAATTAACGAAGGAACAGTGCAGCTTAAATTATTATGATAGACTTGAGATGACTCACTTTGTCTTCAACTTTTCCGTCTTACTCTTACAATGTTTCTGCCAAGGATGCTTCTAAAACCCCGTTTCATATCATGTTTCCTACCCTCTAAGATCTATTGTAAGAGTTGTCTTTCACATGGCAGTAATCACAAGTGAGTTTTTCTTCCTTAGGACTAAGGCTGCTGAGTCTCTTTTTATGGGTCACTCAAATGTTGCTGGTGTAGCAGACATTTGTGTTTCTGTCTTATCTCTTTTGTACAAGGGAGCCTCCTGTCTGCTGGCTACCAGTTCCCATATTGAGGGACCTCTTTAGTGGAGCACTCTTGGAGGAATGACTAGGTGACTGATGAATGTGACCATGAAACCGAAGTCGGGCCAACCTAACTTCCAGAAGCACCCATTATGGTCTGTTTGCACAAGCCTTCTGTTTTACGAGCTGGCCGTGTCACTCCTCAAGAGTTGCCTGTGCTTTTTTAAAGGTTGTCTGTGATTGGATAAACCTACCTAATTCTGGGATCCAACTTTAAAAGGACCACTATTATCAGACAGCAAAGTCATGTTTTCCAAAAGCCCCATTAGTAACAAGTTGGTGTTTTAATCTCATTCTCTATTATTCCTTTGTTTCTCATTGAATAAAGGAAAGAGCTGTTATGAATTGTCCTTCTAATGCCCTAGTTCAAGAATCATGAGAAAGAAAGAGTGGAATTTGGGTAGTAAAATAATACCTGTAGAGTGAAGCATCTGCTGTGGCCCACGAGAAGAGTGTTTCTACATTTGAAACAAGAGAAAAACATTCATCCTATATTGGTCATGCACAGGGACAGTTTTGTTTCATTTTGCTTTGCTGGTTTTTGTTTTTAGCTGATATGTTCTGAATGGACAGCTTTAAGACTTAGGCTTTAGCAAGTGATCATCATGTGGCACTTGAACTTCGTTGGGTCACCAAAGTTTATGACAGGTTCAGCCATAGGTAAGTGGCTCTTTGATAAAGGCTGAGCTGCAGGCACCAGGCCACAGCAACATATCCAGATAACTGCCATGAAGGACTCAGGAGGAGGCTACTGTAGTATGACCTTGAATTTCACAAGAGTGTCTTGGCCTCATGTTGAATGTAATGCTGTGTTGGGTAAACCCTCCTAAAGCATCAGCAAATGGGCGAAATTATTTATTTTACTGTTTGCAGACAAATCTATTGTACAGTGGAGAGCATGAGTTAGGGTTTAGCTACAATGTTAGTACCATATCTGGGTAGATAGTAAGGGATTGGTCCTCAGCCCCAAATTCCATTCTTCATTCAGGAATCAGAAGAAAACTATGGAGCAGCTAACCTTAAATTCGTGAAACTTGCCCAGAGGCCCAAGAGCCATCCCACCATTTGGTTTGAAACAAGATTTAGATTTTACAACCAAACTGGGTTTCCTCCAGAGAAGAGGAGTAGATTTTGTTATATACTAACTAAAAAGACATGAGATTCTTATTATAAAGAAAAAATAGCAACTTCTTGGAGTGCTTCAGTCTTCCTATAAGAATAGGAACAATCGAAGAATGAAAATCAAATAAAGAAAGGCATTCCGGTTAAGCAGAAGCAAGAGAAAGAATTACTTAAGATGATGGTTGAAATATTAACTAAACTAAATAGACATGGAAGAAAGCAACACTTAAAGATCAGAATAAATGGGCATAAAATGCAAGACTCTAACTGCTCTTTTTTTTTTTATATTTTATTTATTTATTTGAGAGAGAGAGAGCACTTGTGTGTGCAGTGAGAGGGACAGAGGGAGAGGGACGAGCAGAGTAAAGGACCCCGAGATCATGACCTGAGCTGAATGCAGACACCTAACTGACCGAACCACCCAGGTGCCCCTAACTACTCTTAAAGTATTAGAAAAAGGGGACATGTTTTAGTTCAGTGGTTCTAAAATATTACTGACACTGGAATTACTGGAGGACTGTACCCCAGACCAAATCAATCATGATCTCTGAGGGTGGGATCTGGCATCAGCGTTTTTAAACCTCCTAGGTAGTGCCAACATGGAGACAAGTTTCAGAAGCAATGTTTAAACAGGGGACTGTTGTTTCAATTCTTACTAAATCAGAAAGAGTCTTAGCATGGAAATCTAGCAGAGGAAGAAAGAGGAAAGATATCAGATAATACTGAAATGACTCCTCCAGAGAGAGCCAGGATCCAGAAAACTATTGAGAAGTACCCTGTGAAAGTCACAGAAGAATCCGTGAGATTAGCAGGGTAATATACTCAAAATATTCCTGAGTCAGAACTGCAATGAAAGATTACTCCTGAAGATGGAGTGACAGAATTGAGATCATAAACAGAAAGTTTATAGGATTAGGATACTAAAGATGAAGCATCTTCAATATTAAATGGAAGCCATGATTCTACAATAATGTGTAGAATCGAGGCCTGGATTAGATATTGATCTGATGGGAGGGCACAACCTGATGGGACTGCATAAACCAGAAAAACAAAGGCAAGAGGATGTTAAACAATAAAATTGGGAGGCAGACCCAAAACTCGTTGATTTCGTATCTCTTGATTAGGAGACCCTAAGGATAGAATCCAGAAGATCACATCAGAAAGATTTCTTGATAACATTTTATGTTAAGAGAATTGATCTGGTTGGTAAATTTAGAATAATCAACTGCATACACAGTTTCTGTAGAGGCCTCTTTTAGACAAACAGGCTTGAGCAATGGAATGTAGAAAGGGCCCACAGAGACCCCCAGGCTGAATACAGGTAGGTCCATCAGGCAACCCACCTCAAAATATCCATAGGCCCTAAATGACCAATGGGCTACTTACGACTAAACACAGTTACTGAAAAAGGGAGAATTCCATACCTCTCCATAACTCCTCACCTTCCCTCTTTAGTTTTGGGTTGTTGTTTGTTTTTTTTTTAAGATTTATTTATTTATTTGAGAGAGAGACAGAGAGCATGAGCAGGAGGGGCAGAGGGAGAGGTAGAGAATCTGAAGCAGACTCCACACTGAGTGCAAGGCTAAGGCAGGGCTCAATCTCATCACCATGAGATCAGGACCATGAGATCATAACCTGAGCCAAACCAAGAGCCAAACACAACCAACTGCACCACCCAAGCGCCCCTCACCTTCCCTTTTTAAAAACAGCCCCCACCTGCTGCCTCATTACAGACAGTTCCTGCTTTGCTGGCCTGCCTGCAGCTCCCTTGCTCCCTCAGTAAACTAACTCCTTTGTTCTGCCTTGGGTGAATCCTTTCACCACCAGTGCCGCTGGCTTCCACCCGATCATTGCCCCACATTTTGGGGGCCCCACCCAATAGGACAGATACCAGTTTCCTTCTAGAGAATCAGCTCTGCAGAAAGCATAGCCTAAGATCTGCTCTTCTACGCTTAATATTTTCAGGGGCTACCCTCTTTGTAAGGCATGGGGAGGCTGTGCCTTGGAGGGCACATCTGTCTAATACTGAGAACATTATAAGGAAACTGCTGTTGCCTCACATCTAAGCCACATTTTTTCATCAATTCTATTGCACAAACACTGGTATTTTGATCTTACCTTTGTGCCAACTTTGTCTCTCCCAATGGGTTCAGAACTTGGTTTGGGAAAGGCTTATTAAATACCGACCTCCTGAAAATCTTTACGAGATGATGATTTCTCAGTGGTAGAGACCCTTACACTTGTATTGGCCGCAATGCCTAACAACTGTCTTACACATTATAGTACCTCCATAACTATGTGTGAAATGAGGAATAATGTTGGTTTTCCCTCACCTTTTCCCTCTGACTTAAGAATGAGAGTCCTTCTACATGAGTCACTGACACTCACCTCCTCTACATCTAAGTCTAGGGCATTCTGAGAGAAGAGAGAACGAGTTCAACATTCTCCCTCTAGCTGGCGCTAGTTTTTCCTTAAGCTGTAGCAGCACCTGATGGTGGCTTCCGTTCAGAAGGCACCACCTCTCTTTAAATACTAAGGTCAGAGTAAGTCCAAGAAGGTAATATGGAGCAATAATCCAGCCTTAGAGCTCAGCCTGACATTCAGCCCATTTCACCAGCAGTGAAACCAGGGAATTTGGGGCACAATTCATAGCTAAATATAAAAAGCTTACCTCCAAAATGTACCTTCTGGACAATTTCTCCTCAGTCACATAGTGAATTTGATATATTTGAGCTTCCAAAATGAGATAACCCCTCATGTCTTCTCTTTAGAGCTGGTTTATATATTAGCATTTTTATATCCAAACACTACCCCTCTACCCAACTCCCACAATAATTAGGGCCACAGATTCTTTCTCTAGCACATAAAGGACTTAAAGTGCTGTAACAGGGATCCTAGCAGGACACAATAAAGAATCCACAGGTGGCACCTCAGGGTCATCCAAACCTCGTTTTTTAGAAGGATGGATGTTGTGAGAGAAATTCAAGAGAGGAAAAGAGATTTTTATTAAAATCTAACATGTAATCAAATTCTGCCTGTTGAGAATAATCCTGTAAGTCATTTTTCTAGGCACTGGACAAGAACATTAAAAAGCATTTAGTATGTCAATTCTGGCTACCCTACACCTAATTCCAGAGACTGTACCAGTCTCTTCCATTTTACCCTGCCTGGAATACCTTCACTCTGCAATACCCATCCCTGAATGAAATGGAAACGTCATCCTATGGGACCTATGCCCAGGTTATCTGTTTGTCATATGTACCCTATTATTCTCCTTTCTGAGGCCCAAGAACTTTTTCCTTTTTTCACATTCACTGGATCAATCAACCAGAATTTCAAAAGATGTCAAGAAAACCCCCATTCTATCTCTCATATATGCAAACGAATTTCCTCTTGGCTTTTTAGAATTCCAGCTTAATTCCTCTTACAGCCACTAAAGCCTTGTTACTCTGCTTGAGCCTAGGCTCAGACTCAGCAACCCAGAACTGCCAGATTCTTTGGTATTCAGCACACAGATCACTTCCATTTAATGACAAGTTTTATTCCTGAATTTTAATGGGACCTATTCTCACTTTTAATTGCTTTTAAAAATGAGATAGTTTTGAAGGAATCTACACATATTTGACACAACCATAAATATTTTAAAAAGAAAAATCTCATGCTGAAGAACCATGAAAGACTCATCAATTAAAGTAAACAGGAAAGAGCAGTTGCAGGATTAAATTTGCATTATTTCACATCAGATTGGGGCAATTAATATGTTAAACTCTAGTTAACATCAAAAGCACAGGATATGTTAAACTTGTCTCTTCAATTATTAAATGACTAAAATGATTTAATTACAAATTCTCTATTTTCTCTTACTACAGGAACATGCTTCCTTTGTGTCATACTATTCTTCTTTGGTCACTGAATTTTGAAGTTTTTCCCCCCACTGATATTGAATAACAACAGACCCTTCAAACAGCTTCATTCTGCTATGATCAGAATCCATACAGCTCTAAGCAACTGATCCCTAGCTTTACTGGTTGTCATCGACTACTTTGTACCATAAAACAAGAAGTCAAGAGAAAGACATCTTCACTAAGAGAACTGAAAGAGGAACTTCAAAGGAGTACCCTACCTCTCGGATATCACCACGTCTATTTTTCCTCTCACCAGTACTTCTCTGTTGGAAAAAACCTGTTAATAAGACTAACAAAGGTGAGGGGTGATAGGGCAAGTATAGACAGAGAAACATGCATTTAAAAGCTGATCTCTTCTCACATACTTAGGTTGCATGAATGAGGCTGGAGAACTTTTATTTCTATTTGGCAACCCCACTCTAATTGAAAAATGTTGCCCCGGTGGCAGAGAGAGTCATTTCCACGTTTAGGGAAGCAGAGAGACTATTAGGTTTGATAAGCCCCATGTTCACCTGAAAGTTGTTCCATTCTTTCACATTTTTTAGTTCGTCCCTGTATCTTTAATTGTGAAAAATGTTAACACCAAAAGCACAGAAAGTACCATAAAACAAAACAAAAAAACATCTTTACCTATCTACTAGGAACATAAACACTATATTATTTTTGCTTTGGTTTATAAAATAAGTAAATAAAACATTGCAGGTGCAGTTGGAATTCCAACTGAAAATGCCCCAAGTTGATTTTTCTACATCTCTCTCCAGGAGCAACTGCTAACACTGTTTAAACTGAGTCTTCTCTCACTCCCCATTCTTACATTGTAACTACTTAGTATACATCCAGGAGCATATTGTTTTATATTATGGGTTTCTCAAATAGATGTGAATGGTAACATGCAATGTGCATTACATTGCTACTTGCTTTCATTCTCAATGATGCTTTTAAGTTCTATCCATGTTACTACATATTGATCTCATTTGTTTTTAACTACACCATTTAAGTACACCATTGTATAAATACACTGCAATCTGTCCTTTCACCCAGCTGATAGTTATTGAACTTGTTTCTGATTGTTCACGTATGCTTAACTGTAATTACGGTGTATTACAACTAATTTTAGACCCCTCCTTGCCTAATCCCTAAGAGTAGCATCTACATTTTAATCTCATGTTGCTTTTATTTTTTTTTAATATTTATTTATTTATTTATTTGATAGAGAGAGAGAGCGGGAGGGGCAGAGGAAGAGGGAGAGAGAATCCTCAAGCAGACTCCCTGCTGAGCACAGAGCCCAATGTGGAGCTCGATTCCAGCACTCTGAAATCATGACCTGAGCCAAAATCAAGAGCTGGTAGTTTAACCAACTGAGCCACCCAGGTGCCCTTCCCATGTTGCTTTTAAATTCCCAAATACATTGTTGTTGTTGTTACTGCTGTTGCTGTTACTTTTAAAGTCTTATTGATTGATTGATTGATTTTTTTTCTACAATTCCTGCTTGGTTCTTTTATGTAAACTTTTCCTTTTCTCATAATGTTCTGTTCTTACTTTATGGTTCCTATCCTTCTTTCATGTCTGATCATTCTTTAAAAATACTTAGTCTTTTCTAGATTGCTAATTATTGGAAATTCTTGGGCTATTTATACATTCATTTGCTATCTGCATTGACTTCTCAGGGTGACTTGTTCCCTCAAGAACTTTGTACTTTTTGACATCTTTAGTGGGATTTTTTTTTCCTCGTAAGAGACAACCTCAGAGAGAAGTTCCATATTTTCCTCCCCTGGGTCTTCAGCATTCTGCCACAGGCTTTAGTTTTAGCTCACTGTTCCGACTTGAATTCCTCTGGGGTCTGAAAACTTGGGATATCTCTTCTTCACCTCTGAGGTTGATTCTATATTCATGTTTCCTGTTGCTGTGCATTTCATTAAGCATTTCTGTGCTTAGGAGAGTTGTAGGAGTGTGTCCCGTTCCTCCACTTTCTAGTGAATACTTCCGAATATTTCCTCAGAGCTCTATAAGCCCTACAAACGAATCTCTGTGTCCCCAAAACACTCCTTTGCTTATAAAGTAAAAGGAAGAGAATCTGTACTGTAACAGTTGCAATTTGCAGAAGTTTCACTTACCCATTTTATTTGTTTGAATATTGTTTCCCTTATTTATACAATTTATTTTTCCTTTGAAATCTGAAATCCTTTTCCACATTTCATTGCTAGGATGAAACACATCAAAAGGTAAAACTCAGGCTTCCTGAAGATGTGTATGGTTTTATTCACAAATTTTAACTAACATGAACATTTTATTTGAAAGTAATTTAAAGAAGTATTGCTTTATAACCTTATTTCAGCTATAGATATATTTTTGTTATTGTTGTTCTTTTGCTAAGATTGTGTCCTTTCATGAAACTCAAAATAGTCTTTGTAAACAGCCTGTAGAAACATAAATCTTGTGATCAATTTTCAAGGAGAGAGTTGAAGTGAAATATGTAACAAGTAGGAGGCTTGGGACTTTTTACTTGAGAGTTATAAGGGATAGATATAACATATTCTACAATATAAGCCCAGAAAAGTGTATAATCCTTCTAACCCTTCTGGTATTATTTCTTGATAATTGCCCTTAAAATTGGGCAAGAGGAAAAACATACTGGGTGTTTATTTGTTTGTTTTTCCTAACATTAAATAGTATTCAGGAAATTATCTTATTTCAGTCCAAGGACAGATAATATTAGCTATTTACCAGTTTCGACTTAGATTTCAAAACCATAGGATTAGGAAATCTATTTTAAATTAAAGTAAAATTTAAGCTTCCATATGAAGTTGGCATCTATTATACATTTTTTTCTGAAGCTGGAGAAAAATTCTATTTTTTGGACCTTCTTGCAAAATTAATAACACAGAATTGGGCAACAACACTCATCTAAAGGTACTCAATTGCCTCATTGAGGAACCAGAAATTCAGAGGCATTAATTAAGTGACAGAGCCAGGATTTGGACCTAATTTTATCAAATTCCAAACTCTGTGCACTTTCCACTTAACTGTTTTTCCCACGTTACAGATTTTCATGGTCTGGCATGGATTGATGAAAAGGTCTCTGTCCTAGAAGTCAAGAAATTTATGTTCAAGCTTGGACACTGCCACTCCCATTCATCCCATTTTGGATGTCTTAATGAGAAATAATAAGGAAGCCTTGATGGTTGTCAGCTGGGAGCTGACCTGACACAGCTATACTGTGGTATTCTGTTGAATGTAAACAACGTCACAGAGCACCAGCTTCGGCAGAGACCACCCTGGGAATATGACAGACTAAGAAAAACACAAGATCATTTTATAATCATGTCTGATCCTAGACAAAAATAAGAACAATATGCAAACCACAGAAATATCCAAACATTCCCCTCTCCCAGCTATCATGAATGCCAGATGCATAAATCAATACAGCTGTACCCCCACTCTGTACTTCCCTGTATCTAAGGTAAACTATTGATCTCCAGTAAAGAATAGCTCCCATCCCCTGATAGTACCCATCCACAGCAAACTCCTGCCTCCTTGACTCCTTCCTCCAGGCACCTAACAGAAAGCCAAACTCTATAACAAATCTTCCTACACCTTCTTAATTTGATGTTCACACTTGCCCATGGGGTCCCCTTATTGCATCGAATAATAAACACAACTTATGACTTCAAGTGTCCCCGATGGTATTTGACTGGTGAGCATCAACATTAATACATCACATATTTCCCTGGAATTTCACAGGTTGCCCATTTTCAAAAAGAGGAAACTAGACTGACAGCATCGGCCTGATACTCCAAGGGCCCTTCCAGTTCTGCCATGCCACAGTCTAAAAGTTTACTATTTCTGCCCCTTTCTTCTGGTTTTGTATGATATTCATGATTGTTTCTGCTCTCCACAAAAGAAGATTTACAGTAATTAGTACAAGCACTAAGCTAGAAGGCAATTCTCCAGTGGTCTCAGTGTGATTAAGGTAGAGTAATGCTGTTTAATTATCTATACAACTTGAAAAAAAAATCTATACAGCTTTGAATGTGGAAGTACCAGAAACCCAGATTCACACTGTAAATAATTCTGTAATCATATGTGCCATCTTTATCATCTTTTCCTTCCTCCCAGGTTTTAACCATTTTATAGAAATTGAAGCATGGAAGTACATTGTTTGGCATGACCGTTTAGAAATCAAGTGTGTTTAAAAGAACTGAGTGATTAAGATGAGCTCATGTAGCTGTAATGATGAAGTCAGTAAATCACGTGCAATTCAATGGTATTTCTGATGCAGGATATGGAAGTTATGTATTATAATAATCATCTGGTTTAGAAACCTTTTTCTATCTTTGGTTGAAATCTGGCTGAATGAATCTGTCAAACGACAAAAGTAAAAGGATTTAGTAACAAGTCTGATGTCCTTTATGCAAGGGAACATAATCCATGGACTGGGGGGGTACGGTGCCTCACCAGCAGCGAAGCACCGTTCCCGTGGGATCTGGGGCAAAAGTGAGTTTTACAGAGCATTAGAAGCAGCAACACAGACACAGGAGCTCGGAGGTTTCCCAGAAGGCTAGCAGGACCTGTTTTCTAGGGTAAGGCGAGGTAGCTAAAGCTGAGCTGGAGGACTGCGGTTGCGTGCGTTGGGTCTCCTTGACAAGTGTTTCCTTTCCCATTAGTGCAGGTTGATTTTAGCTTAGATTTGTGATGTGGGCCTGGCCCCTGGGGCAGCCTCCACTTTTTTGGGTCCTGACACACAAATTAACTTTATCAGATCATTTGGATTTAATAAGCTTTGATTAGAGAAGGATGACTCTCTCTGTCACTGGGCAAAACTGATTTAGATTTCAACGGAGAAAGGTGTGAAAGGAAATGGTGCTAGTGGGACGGTCCATGGAAAATAATCAAAGCTAAACTGATTGTCAAACTAAAGAAGAATATGAACAAGGACAGAAGAAAATACTTGCAAAGAAAACAACCTGTAGAGAAGCAGATCTTACTAATGATAAAGGGCCATGAATTAGATGACCTTTTTGAATTGTGGAAGCAAAGGGGTGCTTTGGAAAATTGCCAGGGCAGCTACAAAGAAATCTTGGTAAGCAGCAATGATGGAATAACTAAAGTCTTTCCAGGAAGTATGTATTTCCTCATATCCAAGAATATTTTCAATGCAAAATTCAATTATTCTGCCAAAAGCACCTACTACTGATGGCTTGAAGGGTGACTTCTTTTATTTTATTGAAGAGGTGCATTTTGTGGGCAACCAGGGGGCAGTTTAATCAGACCTGAGTAATAATCCCAGAGCTACCCACTCCTATACAGAGCACTTCCTCTCCCTCATCCTCAATAAAACAAGTCTTGACTAGACGGACTGCCACCAAACATCTACCTAAAGGATTATTCGGGAAGTGAAAACCCTGGGACCACCTAAGAGACTACCAACAGGATGAACTAACTCCTCACCATGGAGATTTTCTAAGTTCTTTATCAATTTAGAGTTCTGGAAATCCTACATATTAGCCTAACTCCCTAAAAAGGAGCTTGTTAAGCAAAGGTCACTATTACACCTTCACCTTTTACTTCTGAATATTTGAAAGTACATAGGTATGAGAATTCACATATCTGATATTAGAGTTTTCCAGGAACTCCTCCTGATGTGATCACCAAAAACACAAAAACAAAACCAAAAACTCTGTTTGGTAGCTAAAGCAGTTGTAATTTTTCCTGTTTCACAGATGAGGAAATTATGACTCAGAGAAGTTCATTAAGTGCCAAGATGTCTCAACAAGTAGATTGGACTAGAATTGGCCTTCTGACATTGTGTTCTTGGCTCATGTGATGTCTGTGTCACACTATTTGAGATGCCCACCACTAGACCGAGGTGAATATAGTTCAAAGATTCTTGGCCCCCTAATCATTCCAGAGTTTCTTTTTCCTATGATATTCATTTGATGCTTTTTAAAATAATAAAAATTTTATGTGTTTCAAGTTCAAAGCTTGGATACTTCCAAGTTAGTGTTTTTTGAAATGGTCAATGGATTTGATTTTGAGAATCATGGTGACGTAACTGGCAAGTCCAGGCACACAGATTGGCTCTAACACTTGCTACAGTTCTGCATGTGCATTTTCCCAATGAGGCCAGTTGAGGAAGCGTGGGAATTCCTATTGATACTCAGTCAGCGCTAGCTGTATAACAAAAATCTCAAAATTGTAGTGATGTACAACAGCAAACATTCGTTTTCTTACAGACCTGAGAGGAGCCTGGGGAAGTTCTGCTTCGGAACACAGCTCAGGTTCAAGCCAGCTCCACTCATCCTTTGTTTTCCTTAGACCAACAGCTACCTGGGATCTGTTCTTCTGGAAAAAAATGACAGAGTATAAGAGACAGAGCAGAACCACACAATGTCTTCAAAGGCCTCTTCACAGAACTGGACATTGTCACAAACCAGTGGGATGGGGAAGGATATCCACAGCCTTGGGTAAGATGTTCTGCCAAGTCTCATGACAAAGGCTGTGCATGCATCATGGTAATTCATGGAGGGAGTGAAGAAACGGGGACATTAATCCAATCTACCACCCTATTTTTTGTTTTATTTTGTAAAACAAGTTTGTAGTAATGATGAATATCAGAGCCAAAAAGGAAGTGGGCCCTTGGGACCCGAGAAATGCTGACTTGAGTCCCGCTGCTACTTCTACTTAAGAACCGTGAGCATCCATTTTTAAGCCTGCAGAACTCACTAGCGGCCGGGCATCATATGTACTATGATTATGTCGTTTCCTCAATTACAGTTACTTTGTACTAAAATTTCTACTGTAATCTTAAGGAAAATTATACAGTACAAATAATGGCAAATTTCTGGCAAAAGTAATTTGGAGGCAAATCTAATGAAACTCAACATTTATATTAAAACAAAATCGCCTATGAAGTCTGAGCCTGCGTACAAACTGCTCTGCTATCTATTCCGAAACAAAGAGTACACTTGGCATTGGGGGCTCTATATTCACATCCATCAACTCATTTGCTTCTCAGAACAAATCACCGCATCCTCTACTCCCACAAAGCCACCACCTAGGGAACAGACTGGCCCCCAAATTCATATACGCACACAAGGGAATTCAAAGACCAAAAAATGAAAGAAAGGAGAGTCCTTGAATCCCAAGTTCTTTCAATTAAATTGGACTGATCTCACCTTCTGCTTAAAAAATAACTACAAAAAGAATCTAAAAATTGATAATTGATTTTTTTCCCTAAATAATGAAGTGAGGGATCTTGATGTCTTGCTTACTTCAGGATATTGATGCTAAAAATCATTCTTTCACATATGGTACCAGAACTACTATAAATAGACACAATGAGCATACATCTTCCTAATTCCTATAATCCATGCCCATGTGTCTTATACTAACTCTGCCTCTGGGAAGAAAACTTCTGCTAAACAAACATCATTGATGTATCATGTTGCCACATAAAGTGTCTAACACTTGTCCCCTGAGAATTATTCCTACAGCCATAGCCCTGGTGCAGACCTCAATATCTCCTGTCTGCATTAATGTAGTACTTTCCCTCCTCTTTCTCCCCCTCCTTCTCCTCCTTGTCTACCTCCTATTTCTTCTCCAAACCCTCCTCTTCCTTCTCCAACCCCTCCTCCTCCTTCTCTACCTTCTCCACCTCCCTCCTCCTCCTCTTCCCCTCCTCTTCCTCCTTCTGTGAGTCTGAGTCAGCTCTCCCACTGCTTGCTACTGCTGGGCCAATGGGTCCGTGAGAGGCTTTGCAGCAATACTCACCCTTCCTGGGGGTACCACAGCATAACCTGCATTGCATCATAGTTTCCCCATTAGGGCAGTGACCCCAGGGCATCAGGTTGTGGCAAAAGGCCTGTAAAGCTTTCTTTCCCACATCCATTTTTTGTTCCTAGAATCACAAAGTGATTTCAGATCCCTCAGTTCCAAACATCATTACTGATAACAGTTATGGGGGAAGAACTTAATCCAGAATTGGGTTTGCACACAAGGGCAAAATATTTAAAAAGCCAAAAATGATCCCCCAAGTTTTCATAGGCAGCTCACTCAAGGCACATGTGGGAGACAGAACAGAGGGAGGCAGGTAAGAGTCTGTGCTTCTGAGTTCAATGACTTGGGTTCAAGTCCTGGCCCTGCCAATTTCTCACTGTGTGATACTTGGGGGGTAGGTAGACTCTTGGTCCCCAGTTTGGTCATCTATAAAATAAGGTATTATTAGTTTTTATATGAGATCTTTCATAAGATTTAAATGGAGATCAGTCCCAAAAAGTGCTTTTAAGCACATTGCATGGCACATAAATGCCACCAAATGCTTATTACTATGTTGTTGTTGTTGTTGTATGCAAATTATCCACAGAAAAATATTCATTAAATTGTCTTGTCTTTTCCTTCTAGAAGCAGACACATTGGGTTCAGAGTGGGTGAAAAGAGTGCCTGGAACATAGATCACAGCCTGTCATATAGTGGGTGGTGGTGCCCCTAGGTGCTCCTAGGATGCCCCTAGGATGGCTCAACATTGATGCCTTCCTTCCTATGCAGTCAGCTCTCAATTTTCCATACTAAAGAAGAGGGAAAAAGATGTTAACAATCCAAAATGTTTTGGTAATCTAAAAATCCATACTTGGCTTACAGAAGAGTATTTCATATACTTTATTAGAATAGATCCAATGTTCACAAAACTCGAGTCAAAGTGATTCTTTCACTCAACTGACAAATGTTAATTAAGACTATGCCCTACACCAGGCACTGTGCTGACTGTGTCTTCAGGACAGGAGGGAACAAGACCGCTGATCTCTAACCTCCTAGAGCTTAAATTCTAATGGTGGCAAATAGGCCACTTCATGGCTTTTGTGGGCCCTACACACTTTTGTGCACCTTGTCCTCCATAAAAACAGATTAAAAATTACATTTTATGGCTGTGTTCCCATAAAGATGAATTATTAACATTATATATCATTTCTTTGACCTCAAAATCCATTTTTTGTCTTTTGACTTGAAAATAACTTAAAACATTGTTGTGGATCTCCAAGAGCATTTTGGGCCCTGAGTACTACACCTGATGGAGAAGATAGTGACACAGGAAAGTGAACATGGGAATAAAATATTCCAAGTAGCTTTTGGGTTTTGTTTTTGTTTTTTGTTTGTTTGTTTCTTGTTTTTTTGTTTTTTGCTGAACCATTTGAAAGTAAATTGCAGACTCTATGACATTTGACTTCAAAATACTTCAGTAGGCATATTCTAAATAAGGACATTTTCTATGTATCCACAATATCATTGTCATACTTCAGAAAATTAACATTAATTGATGAAACAACAATAGTTTAGCCTGTATTACAGTTTCTCAGTTCCACATTATATAATTTTTGTAATTTATATTGATACTTCTATTTTGAACCAAAATTATATTACCAAATTTATCCATTTACATTATTTACCACATTTATCTTTGGATAACATTTGTGTCAAAAGTTACTCTCTCATTTTTAATACTTAAAATGTTTCTTTTGCTCAACTGCTAGTGATGATTTATTGAGACACAAAGTTCTCTATCCTATATTCTTTCATTGTCATCCTTTGATAATTTTATTCTTTCCCCCCCGAAATCCTTAGCCCTAACTCCTCTTCAGGAGTCTTTTCTTTTCTTCTCTTTTTTTTTTCTTTTTTTAAAGATTTTATTTATTTATTGGACAGAGAGAGACACAGTGAGAGGGAACACCAGCAGGGGGAGTGGGAGAGGGAGAAGCAGATTTCCCACTGAGCAGGGAGCCTGACGCGGGGCTGGAGCCCGATGCGGGGCTTGATCCCAGGTCCCTGGGATCACAACCTGAGCCAAAGACAGACGCTTAACGAATGAGCCACCCAGGTGCCCCTAGGAGTGCTTTCATGCATCCAGTTGCCTAGGCTAAAATATTAGAAAAGAGAATTGTCATATTCCATTTCTTGGATGTCATTTTATAAAGTGCATATGATAGTTATGGAAGTTAGCAGCCAGATCTAATCATGTATCTTATCTCCACCCTACTGTATTATCTACAGAGTATCCTTCAGAATAGACAGGACATAAACTCAGAGCAATGTGTGATGATCTCACAATCTGGCAAAGGCAGGTTAGAGGAATAGCTAAAGTTATCAGGATAGAGACAAAGGCTTAAAATATCAATCCTTATATATCTACTTAACCCCTGTAAGCCACGGTTCCCACTGAAAATAGAGCTGGTAACAATACTGCTATATGATTAAATAAGATAACCTGTGTAAGGCACCTAACATATAAACTCTACACAATGTCTCCCTCCCCCTTCCCTATCTCTTCCCTAGTGTTCCGCTAAGAGACCATCTTCAATGATAATTCCCACAAAGGGAATTATGCCTCCCCTAAAACCTTTATTCCTTCCACAAAGAGGACCATCTTGGGGTCTCACTGACAAGTAACAAAATACTGGTAACAAGAGATGATTATAGAGACAGATATTTGTTTTATTTGAAACATGTGAAACAACATACTCAACGTTTTCAGTAATGAAAAACATTTAATCAAGATTCCACTTGCTAAAGCAGGCAAATAATACTTCAATCACCCAGAACCATGAAGAAGGAGAGTTACAGTATATAACTAAATGTTTTATCCTGATTAGTTCAATCTAATGTATATAATACTGCAACATCTAAAAATACATGCTTCTAATTCTGAGAAGATGGAGTAGACATACTTTCCCCCTATTCCTTCTGCTACGTACAATCAAAAACCCTGGAAATTATATACACAACAAACTCAAGAAGACTCTGAAAGGTGAAGAGAAGAAAGACCGATTAGGGACAACAGAACTTGAGGGGGGGCCGCCTGGGTGGCTCGGTCGTTAAGCGTCTGCCTTCGGCTCAGGTCATGATCCCAGGGTTCTGGGATCGAGCCCTGCATCGGGCTCCCTGCTCAGCGGGAAGCCTGCTTCTCCCTCTCCCACTTCCCCTGCTTGTGTTCCCTCTCTCTCTGTCCAATAAATAAATAAAATCTTAAAAAAAAAAAAAAAAACACAGAACTTGAGGGAGAACATGGTGGTGAGTTCCCTGGGTTTTCTTTTGGCCTTCAATATCCCAAACTGAGGAAGCTGGCAAACCAGAAACATCAACAAGTACAAAGAAATTTTTTTAATTAAAAAAATAAATAAGCCTCATCTCTTAGCCAAAGGAACAGATCAGGAGCAGACTAAGAAAACTTTCAGATAGGGGCGCCTGGGTGGCACAGCAGTTAAGCGTCTGCCTTCGGCTCAGGGCGTGATCCCGGCATTATGGGATCAAGCCCCACATCAGGCTCCTCTGCTATGAGCCTGCTTCTTCCTCTCCCACTCCCCCTGCTTGTGTTCCCTCTCTTGCTAGCTGTCTCTATCTCTGTCAAACAAATAAATAAAATCTTAAAAAAAAAAAAAAAGAAAACTTTCAGATAATAACCACTCCATCACGGCCAAACACCAGGTTAAAAAAAATCTATGGCCCACCCCCAGTCACAGCAGCAAAGACTGGGTGGAGAGTTCACAATTCCACCCTTGGGAGCTGCAACAAGGGACCCCAACATCCCACCAGGGTGGTGTCAAAGAAGGTCAAGTAGGGAGCTGGTACTTTCATCCCTGCTGCCAACTAATGTGGCCACTGCCTCCACCATCACCCCCACCTGTGAATTTCAACATCTGAAACTCAATCACTGTCATCTACCATGTTAACAACTAAAGAAGAAAAAAACACCTGCTCATATCAATGATGCAGAAAAGAATTGATAAAATTCAATACCCATTAATGATTTTAAAAAATAAAGAAAAAACTTTCAGGAAAGTAGGAATAGAGGGGTACTTCCTCGACTTGGTAAAGAGCATCTTCAAGAAAACCTGCAGCTAACATTATACTTCACAGTGAATGACTGAATGTTTTCCTCCTAAGACTGAGGACGAATCAAGATGTCTGCTCTTACCTCTCTTAACCAACATCGTGCTAGAAGTTCTAGTCAGTGCACCAAGGCAAGAAAAAGAAGTAAAAAACCTGCAGATCAGAAAGAAAGAAAGAAAAGTGTTGCAGATGACAGGATTGTCTACATAGAACATGTAAACGAATCCACGAGAAAAAAAAAAAATCACGGACAAGTCAATGAGTTCAGAAGGTTACAAAATACAAGAAAAACATACAAAAATCAATTATATTTCTATATACTGGCAGTGAGTATGTAAACGCCAAAATTAAAAATTCAATACCATCCCCAATTGCTCAAAAAATGAAATACCTATATGTAAATCTAATAACACATATGATACAGATGCTGAAAATTGTACAACACTGATGAAAGAAAGATCTAAATTAATGAAGTAAGGGGACTCAATCTGTGGAGCAGATTGACCCAGCTGACTCAATCTGTGGAGCATGCAATTCTTGATCTTGGAGTTGTGGGTTCAAGCCCCACATTAGGTGGAGATCACTTTAAAATAAAAATCATAAAAAACCAAACAAACAAACATACTGTGTTCATGGATTGGAAGACTAAGAATACCAAAGATGTCAACTCTCCACAAACCAACATATAGGTTTAATACAATTCCTACCAAAGTCTCAGCAATATCTTTTGTAGAATCTAAAATTTATACAGAAAGTCAAAGGGACTAGAAGAGTGAAACAATTTTGAAGAAGAAAAACAAGGTGTGAAGAATCTGTTTACTGAATTTCAAGACTTATTATTTAGCTCCAGTAATCAAGACTGTGACGTTACCAGAGGAATAAACACACAAACCAATCAAACAAAACAGAGAACCCAGAAATAGATTCATATAAATATGCCCAACTGATTTTTGACAAAGGTACAAAAGCAACTCAATGGACGAAAGACTGCCTTTTCAATAAACGGTGCTCAAGCAATTAAATATTTATCAGAAAAAACAAGAAAAAGAACATACAAAAATCAACTCAAAATGGATCACAGACTTAGAAGCAAACTGTAAAACTGATAAAATTTTTAGGAAAAAAAAAAACAGAGGAGAAAATCTTTGGAAGGTAGGTCTAGGCAGAGTTCTCAGGTTTGACTCCGAAACTATAATTCATAAAAGGAAACTTGATAAATTGGGCTTCATCAACATTAAAAAACTGGAGCTCTATGAAAGACCCTATTAAGAGAATGAAAAGACAAGCGACAAACTGGGAGGAAATATTTGCAAACCACGTATCTGACAAAGGACAAATATATTATGAACTCTCCAATTTCAACAGAAAAACAGTCCAATTTAGAAAATGGACAAAAGACGTAAACAGACATTTCACCAGAGAAGATATACAGATGGCAGATCAGGACATGAAAAGATGTTCCTTTTCACTAGCCATCAGGGAGATGAAACTAAAACCAAGATGAATTTTCACACAATAGCTAAAATTTAAAAAATAGTGACAATATTAAATATAGGTGAGGATGTAGGGAAACTGAATCACTCAAACATGGCTGGTGTGCACGTAAAATTGTACAGCCTCTCTGGAAAACAGTTTGGCAGTTTTGCAAAAAACTAAAATTTCAAATACCGCAGCAACAGCACTCCTCTCCCAGAGAAATGAAGACTAACGCTCACACACACAAAACACGTACATGAACGCTGATCGAAGCTTTGTTTGTAACGGCAAAAACTGGAAACAAGCCAGATGTCCTTTAATGGGTGAATGGTTAAACAAACTGGCTCATCCAGATCATGGAATGCTACACAGAAATAAAAAGGAGCCAACTATTGGGGCGCCTGGTGGCACAGCGGTTAAGCGTCTGCCTTCGGCTCAGGGCGTGATCCCAGCGTTATGGGATCAAGCCCCACATCAGGCTCCTCCGCTGTGAGCCTGCTTCTTCCTCTCCCACTCCCCCTGCTTGTGTTCCCTCTCTCGCTGGCTGTCTCTATCTCTGTCGAATAAATAAATAAAATCTTTAAAAAAAAAAAGGAATCAACTATTGATAAATACAACAAACAATGCATCACATAGAACTGTGCTGAGTGGGGGAATAAACAATCCCCAAAGTTGCATACTGTGTGATTCCATTTATGTAACATTCTCGAAGCGACAAAAGCACAGAAATGGAGAACAGCTTAGTGGTTGCCAGAAGTTAAGGAAGGAGTTGCTGTAGAAGGGAAGAGGGTGTGGCTGGAAAGGGGCAACATGGAGGATTCCTTGTGGTTAAGATACTGTCCTATGGTTTTGGAGAAAGGGCATATGAGATCTCTCTATACTACATCCTACAACCGCATGGCACTCTACAATTATCTCGAATTAAAGAGTTTCATTGCACATGCACACGATAGGCGTAGTTTGCCAAGGAGCCATGCCTCTCTATTCCTGATAACTCAGATGCTAATTAAGACAGTGACCCTGAGCAGGGGCTCAGGGCTTCACACCCAGGCTGAGATGTCTAAACTCATCAGCTTTCTGACTGACAGACATAGCTTTAAACCAATGCTACTGGAAATATAGTGAGCCTCGATTATCTGTAAAGCTCATTAAAAGGCACTTGTCAGCTGATTTGGCTATGTGCGTGGCTGCTCTGATTTGATGCCATGCTTTGTTATGAGCTCCTGAACCAAATCAGTTTCTCAACGGTTTATTCCTGCATCAGCTACCATCCTAGCCCCAACCAGCGGCTGTCAACCAGAGCTGAACATGAGAATTGTCTGGAGAGTGACTGATTCAATCAGTTAAGGATGGGATTCCAGCCTTATTTAGAAGCTCACCGGGAGATCCACATGCAACCAGAGTTGAGATCAAAGGTCCAAAATGAAGAGGCAAAAACCCACTTTCACATTGAAAAGAAAATGACCAATACTAACAGATTTTAAAAATTACAGCCAATACTGGCAAGGATGAGGAGAAACCTCTATTCTCATTCATTGCTGAAAAGAGAATAAAATAATTTCCAAACCTTTGAAGGGCAATTTGACATCTCTATGGAAAAATTCCCTTCCAGGGAGACACCAATGACCTGGAATGAGCCAGAGGGGGGACTCAGAGATTGCTCTCCGCGCCTCCCCAGTCTCGGGGAGGACCGCAGTCAGCACTTAGACATGTGCTAAATTAGAAGCCTGACCCTCCGGCAGCAGGTTTTGAAGTATGAATGGGCCTCTTTCAGGGAAAGACTGAGAGATGAGCATTTTGGTCTGCTCCCTCCATACTGAGCCCTGGGGACATAGCCACAATGAGTCCTTGTCCTCCTGAGCCCATTAAGAACAGTTTCTTTGTTTGTTATAGTCTTGTGGGTCTTGAGGACACCAAGCCCCACTGGCTTTCTGAGTTGGGTATTTGGGGGACCCCCCTCTCAGGTAGAAGTCTTAAAAGTTGGGATATTGGGTCCAAGCTCTTCACTCTTCAGGGAGAAGCTAGAAGTTGTGAGTTGCTTCCCCGTTGTCTATCACTGCGCTAGGGGTGGGGTTTATGGCCAAAGTATATCTCAGCCTTGCCCATTTCAGTGTGGGTATTTTCTTTTTTACCGCATTTGTAGTTATTGCTCAGCTATTTTCTGGATTTCTTCTCAAGGGAATTGCTCCATGGGTAGCTGTCGATTCAGTGTGCCAGTGGGACGAGGTGAGTCCAGGAGCCTCCCATGCTGCCATCTTGGATCAGACATCTCCCCTTTTCGTTTCTTAAAATCAGTAGTGTGGATCTCTGACCTAAAGAGAGGTGGTACTTGGCCAGCTGCCAGGATCTTTCTTTATTAATTCTTATAACCGCATGTGAATCTATAATTATCTCAAAAATTTTTTAATTAAAAAATGCATGGCTAGTAACAGTTCATTCATCAAAGTTGATCACCCTAACAATCATATACACTGCATGATGAATTTGTGCTGTAGCTCTTACCTAGTTCACTCCACCTAACTTATTTTGCAGTATATTTTATATTTGGGCCATTCATTTATGTGAAACTTTATTTATTTCTCCAGCTATTAATTTTTGGTGTTTCTCCTCCCCAAGTATGACTAGCTTTTTGTTGTTTATTGCCAGTGGTACTTGCATCTCTGTGTTATTATCATTTCATCACAAAAGAACTTAAAAATCTGTAATAAAATCTTCCCAAACAAGGAAAAAAGTGAATATAGCTTAGTAGGAATAGACATGAAAATTCTTCCCCAGGGTATGTGGTCATTCATTTTAACAATGCCAAGCACTAGCCTAGGTACTGAAGATACATAAATTAAAGTCCCTACCTTCATGGAGGTCACAGTCAAGCAGGTTAGAAAGATAAACAGATAAAAGTATATTACGTAATACTACTAAATACCATAAAGAATACTGCAACTGGGTAATTACTGATAGAGAATGATGGTGACGCTAAGATAGATAGGATGGTGGTCTTACACAGCTTGTCTGAAGAGATGACATTCGAGCAGAGATTTGTATTACATCGGAGACAATAAATATACAGTATGTAGCTCATAGGCAACAAGACAAAACCAATGCTGGCTCTTCTGAGAACGATACTTATTAATTCTTGATTCCCAGAAGAATTAATAGAGAAATGGGTGCTCAGCCAAACTTTTTTATCTTTCAATCCATTTGGTTACAAAATGAAAAGGCACCAAATACTTAAAACCCCATTCTTTCATTCTCCTTTCTTTTGATGTTTTTTAAAAGCTTGTCTAGCTCTAAAAGAAAAAAAAAAAAAAACCACCATTTTAATGAATACTGCAATTAAGAGATTCAGCCCTTGGAAACTAACACCCTTTGAGCCTCTGTGATGTTGACCTTTTCCTGATTTGAGGTCAATAAATTTATGGTGTTTGTGTCTCCCAGGGAAAATCCCTGCATGTAAAATCATTTGACTCACTCTGGCTTCCCCAAACCCTCCTCAGAAGCTCAATCTGGAGATCAGAGCCGGCTACTCCTTTTCAATTAACTCTCTTTCAGACTTGATCATTGTCCTTGTCTTCATTTGTGTCAAATAGTGCTCCCTGTGGAGACAGGCAGCTGGTTATTCTGAGCTCACTCAGATAATCCTTATTAAAATAACCACCTCCCTTGCGCAAATCCATCTATCACCTTCACTTTGACAGGCCCCTGTCAGCCTCGTTCCTGGTGCCGTTTCTGGATAGGCCTCCACCCCACCCACCTTGAAACACTGCACCAGTAGCTTTGGGACACTGTTTGCAAGGTGCAAACCGCATGGGGAGATTCTGAGCCATTTGCTTCTTTGAAAGTTTAATTCAATTCAGGAAATGTTAACTGAACAAATATTATAGCTTCTGGAAAAATAGGTATGGGATCCTAGAATCCCATGTTAAATGAGAGTAATGGCTTTGCCTCAAAGGTTTCCTTGGAGACAATAGGGAATGTCCTGGGTCTGTTTGTTATCTAGTCCAATAAATGCCAGATGGATGTTTTTGTGAGACAATACCATAGCAAGTGACATGGGGGGATGTGGATAAGAGTTTTGAGACCTAATAAACCCCAGGTTTAGCATGAACACCTATGTAGGAAGATAGAAATTTATGCTTTCTGCTCAATATTTAAAACTCATCTAAAATGAAAAAAGAGGAGCCAGTCACAGCAGCACCAGAAACCTTCCTCAGCCCTTCCTATCCCCTTCTTCCTTGTCAGGATACTCCCGAAGCTTCTGCTGGAATGCATATAAGCCAATTTCTCTGGATTTCAGAAGTGACTTATCTTGGCCTCTAAATTCAAAGTCACACTGGGATTGAAGAGTGAATGGGGCCAAGCAAAAAGCTCCCTGATGTAATTTGTGTGAAGATTACTCCTGAGAGCTACATTGGTCTCTATAAATATGGGGCCTGAACTGGCAAGATCGTGGGCCTGTCATGGGCAGGAAGGAGCTAGTGAACCAGGCAAAATGATTGTTTCTTATTTTCCCTTTGTTACTCATAGAAATAAATGGGGACTATTCTCATAGATGTAGACTTAGCCAGAATAATGGGTCTTAAGGTGGACTGGTAGATCCCATGGTACAGACTCATGCATCTTTGAAAAGTCACTGAAGGGCCCCAGCCCTGGGGTCACATAAAGGTTCATTCCCTAAGAAGACAGAGAATTAAAATCAAGGACTATGAGTAAGAGACAAATAATAGGGAGTGTCAAAAAAGGGAAAAAAGGGGGGGGAGGAAGTACTATGCTACTAAATGATTCTCTGGTTATCCAAGAGCTTATAAACTAAAACCATGAAATATAGCATCCTCTCAGGGAATTTTGGATAAGGAAGGTTATTGCTAGAGCTGTGACTATTGCTACCACAACTATAATCACCAGCCAGCATGTTGGGGGAATTTAAGACTTAGGAAGAGCTGCAGACTCCCTGATATAAGAAGTGAAACATCTACAAGTCTAGATGTAATAAGTCGGCCATGCCAACTGGTACATCCTAGCCGTGCTAGGGAATGTAACCCTGGAGAATCCTACTTCAGAAACTTGGAAAGACTAGGAAATTTGGTTACCAAGTCAGTAGAAACTACATTTGCTCATTTCCTAAATAAGGTTCCTTCTGACCAACTGTGACTAAAGAGTCTGTAGATAGAGTTCCCAGGCTGTGATAGTGGTGATGTCTGTTCTCTTGATTTTCTCCAATCTATCATCCATACCCTCGCCTCCTGTGTAATCACTCTATTGAATAAGTGTATTTTTGTCATCTTGTTTTGATAATCATTCAATGGTTTCCATTGCAACAAGCAGCAAGTTCAAAATCTTTAATGTGGCTTACGAAGCCTAAATAATTTCTCTTTCCAGCTTCCCCTCTCATCGTCAATACGGAGCTATCCTGTACTAAAGTGGCACATGTTTCCATGAATGAGCTGGGTTTTCTCACTTCAGATTATTCCTTCTGCTTGGTTCCCCCACCCCTTCACTAAATTAACTCCTTTCCATCCTTCAGGTTGCAATTTAGATTTTACTTTCTCTGGAACACCTTCTTTAGCCCTTAAATTACATTACAAATCTCTCCAGTGTGCTCCCACAGAATCTCATCCTTATTCCATAAATGGTACTTACCACACTGTGTTGTTATTACTGATTTATCCATACTCCCTTACCAATCTGTAAATTTCTTGTGGGAAGGTATGCATCCTGTTTATCTTGACATTCACAGAACAAAATAGGATCTCTTGAATGAATAAAGGAACGTATGAAAACAGCATTGTCATCAAGAGGCAGGAGATTTGCATTCAAGTCAACACCTCACTATTTAACCTTGATCGTAAGCAAAAAAATAAACTCCCTGTAGAGGAGAATAGGAAGTAGAAATGCAATCCTCTGTCTGCATAAACCAGGTATTTGGACTGGACAATGCCTCCATGGTGCTGTCAAAAGTACAATCAATAGCTTCATAGGTAAGATTGCAAAGTACATTGGGTTGCTGTAAAATACAGGCAAGACAAGTACCCCTGGGCACTCTGAAGAAGAGGAAATATCAACAGTCTCTATAGAGGCACAGATTCAAAAACAAAAAAAAACCCTCTCTGTTCTAACTGTTATGGGAAGGAGGGAATTAACTGAAAGGTACAGTACAGAAACATGAAAACTTGGCCAGATTATGCCCCAGCTCAGCTCTCTAAAATTCAAGTGTCATTAAAAGCTAGCCTTAATTAGGCAGGACTGTGACCTTTATTGATTGGAATTTATTTATTAGTTTTTAGCATTGCTTCCAGTTTTCATTCTGGCCGTTAATTGGGCCCTTTTCCTTAAGTGAAAAATGTTCACATGTGCAGAATTTGAGCATTTCCCAGCACTAACTTCCATTTCGCCCCCATCATGTTCAGGCAAGGGCAGTATCTTCCCTGTTCTGGCAGAGCCTTGACCGTGTTTTAGCTGGCATGCAAATGTAGGTGTGATCCATCATGTTTTATTTAATAGAGTCGCTGAGAGAAAGGAAAAAGGAAATTGTTGTGAATTAAATGTCCTTGTCGTTTCAGGCAAGAAGATAAAAGTTCTGATTGATTGCCGAGATGCCTGAAAATGGAAGTATTAATGCAAAACAATGATTTTGTTATGTTTCTATTCTCTGGAGTGTTGCAAATGGCAGAGACTCTACATTTTATTCTGGAAACAGATTAAGAGAGACTTTCTGCCTTGCCAGAGCACACAGATTTGGTGAAATCAGGAAGCAGAAGGTGAAGAACCGAGGAATAGGGCCAGGGGATCGGCGTCCCAATCCTGGCCCTGCTATGTTCCCTTGGTGGCCTAGGACACGTCATTTACTGCCCTAACCTCAAATTCCTTACGCTTTGAAGATCTGGCTAGATAGGAGATCTAAGATCTCTTCACTGCCTATCCTGACATACGATTCTTTCTCCTTCTAAATTAATCCAAGCAATAGGTCTTAAGTAGCTGCCACCCCCTGGAGGACACTACTGATCTGTTCTGCCCACTAGAATCTTGAATAAAATTATCAGCAGAGATCCACCACGTTCTGCCATTTCTTTTCAACAATATACAAAGAAACAATTCTACTAAGAATCTGATTGTAACAAAAGAAAATATAAGGTGTTAAATGACCCCACTCAATGGACTAAACTTAACAATTTTTCAGAGTTAACTAAGCACAATTACATACATAATGAAGTACATGTAATATGCAGAATGGTTTTTAGGTTGGCTCCTACTTCCTCCTCACTTTAAAAAAGGGGGAAATCCTTGGTTGAGTCAGATAATGAAAATAGCTCTGCCATGATCTGGTCCAGATCCTCCTTTTTTTCCTCCCTTTCCTGAATCTGCAACGTTCCCTGACTCTATGAATCCCTGAGTTCATACTGTTCCATTTGCCATTCTTACAGAGGCGTTGGCTCTTTGGTGGGTCCAGCCGTTTAAAGTCTTCAGAGAAAATTCCCAGTACTTGGCTACATACAACTGGCCAAGGTTCAGAGTTAAGTTGAATGTCCTTACCTACCGCACTTCTTTCGCTTCCTCAAATACGACTATTCAGACCTAGGCACTGCTGAAAACTAACAGAGGTTTGACTTTCTCTTCTGTAGAGCACCCAAGATGGTTACTGCAGAAATGGCTCCTGCCATCTCACTCTGTGGCTCCTGCTCTGGTGTGTGTGTATGTGTGTGTGTGTGTGTGTGTGTGTGTGTGCGTGTGAGAGAGAGCGAGAGAGAGAGAGAGAGAGAGAGAGGGAGGGAGAGAGAGACAGAGAGACAGAGACAGAGATCCAAAGAGAGAGACAGAGAGATAGATACGAGTACAAAGAAAGCTGTTAAGAAACAACTACCAGGGGGGCGCCTGGGTGGCACAGCGGGTAAGCATCTGCCTTCGGCTCAGGGCGTGATCCCGGCGTTACGGGATCGAGCCCCACATCAGGCTCCTCCGCTATGAGCCTGCTTCTTCCTCTCCCACTCCCCTTGCTTGTGTTCCCTCTCTCGCTGGCTGTCTCTATCTCTGTCGAATAAATAAATGAAATCTTTTAAAAAAAAGAAAAAGAAAAAGAAACAACTACCAGGGGTGCTTGGGTGGCTCAGTCATTAAGCTTCTGCCTTCAGCTTAGGTCGTGATCTCCGGGTGCTGGGATCAAGTCCCCTGTTGGGCTCTGCTCAGCAGGGAGCCTGCTTCTCCCCCTCCCTCTGCCTGCTGCTCTGCCTGCTTGTGCTCTCTCTCTCTCTCTGTCAAATAAACAAATAAAACCTTAAAAAAAAGAAACAACTACCAGATTCTATAACTCAAAACAGAGTATGTATGATCTCAGATGGACATTATCCACTGGATCAGCACTCAAATTCAGGATGACAGCAGATTTTTAAATAGAATTTAGGTATTGGTCTTCCAACAAAAAACAGACCCCTTTCAGAACTCACTCCAACAAAGATGAGCACTTTTAAAGTGTTCATGGCATGTTCTTTCAGTTTACATGGGCTTCAGCTTCTTTTTGGTTAAATATCTGATTCTTAAAACACTAACACGGTTCACATCCTGCAGATCTTGAAAGATATTTCTGTCCAGATCACAAGAGATATGGACTTGTACGGCTTTTGCTCAAAACAATTACTTCATAATTTATATGACATCATATCCAAACTTAACACCAGGGCCCCAGCGAGCACTGGTTTTCTTGACTGCTTGATGGTTTTATTTTATTCGAAAGTTGTTTCTGAATGCAGGAAGTCAAGTATAGAATGATGAGATCTGGTGTTATGGGTGAAACTGATGAAGTCAAATCTTTCCATCGGGTGAAATGACTTTCAGATAATAAGCAATCTGATCATTCTCACAGCCCACCAGGGCATAGACGCACACACGGTGTGAGTCATTCCCTAGCAGAGTAAATTAACAAATGTAACTCAAATGAACTTAACTTCTTAGAGTATAGAGTTAATGAGCCTGAAACGTGTGAGATTAGTTTAGGAGAGTGAGCTTGGGCAGGCTCCAAAGCAACACACTGCATCCCAAACAGGAGGGAATCTAGGTCGCTTGTCATAGGGGGAGCAGAAGCAAGGGAATCGGTAGTCAGTACACACCCATCATTCTGGGTGGAAAGGCTGCTAAACATGGACAGGGTCGCAAACAATACCACAGCGAGATGCTTTATGGAAAGGGGTGAAGCATTTTTAGATGTATCGAGTGAGTCTGGAGGACACGTATAGATTTACATGAGTAAATTTATATTTGTATCTGATTATAGTCTTAACGTGAGGCTCTTCATGTTTAGCCTTCAGTACCCTCACTGTTTCATCATTCAGCCTGAAAGTACCTTGTGACGTCCTAGTATTTTTAAAATATTTAAAAGGGGGAAAAAGATTAAAAACATAATTATGAAGAAAATGTCATCCTACTTAAATCTCTCAGAATAAACTTCTAAATCTTTGGCCAGTCTCTCAAGTGAGACGACCTGCTGAAAGATACTGACTTTCATGATCCGGAAGCCAAATGTGGCTGCTTGGACTTGGGTGAAGAATGTAACCTTTCTGTGCTTCAGTTTCTTCCACTGAAAAATTGAAATAAAAATAATACCTACCTAATTGAGTCAGTTTTATGTGTGCCTGGTACTTGATGCCTTTATTTTTATTGTTTCAAAATATGTGTTATTCTCAAAATGGAATGAAGTTAGAGTTCTTCTTTATGCCATACCGAAAAATAATAATGTTGATGATTAAAGTTTTTAAATAATAATGAAGACCAAAAAAAAATCCCTCACAAAGTATATAAAGTTTTGGTTCTATAAGAATGAGTCCTAGAGATCTGCACAGCGTAGGGCCTGAAGTTAACAATACTGTATTATAGATTTAAAAATTGCTGTTGGGGGTGCGTGCCTGCGTGGCTCAGTGAGTTAAACGTGCAACTCTTGATCTCAGCTCAGGCCTTCATCTAGGGGTCATAAGTTCAAGCCCCTGGTTGGAGTCCATGCTGGGTGAGGAGTCTACTTAAAAAAAAAAAATTGCTAAGAGGGTAGATACAACGTAAGCATTGTATTATTATGATCAAAAAAGTAATAAAAATAATAATAAATAAAGAGGGTAGGAGGAAACTTTTGGAGCGGATATATATGTTTATGTCATAGATTATGGTAGACATTTCACATGGGCATACTTATCTCTAAATTCATTATGTTTTGTACATTAAATATGTGCAGCTTTTTGTGTGTCACTACACCTCAATAAAGTGGTTTTTTAAAAAAGGAAGAAATTCTAGAAAAATATAAATTGCAATCTTGAGGTGAAAAGTTTATGTAAACCAGACAACAAAGGTAGGAATTGCAGCAGAAAAAAACGAGCAGGTTCATATTTACAAAGATTTAAATTTGCCATAAGGAAAAATAGTTTCCATAAAAAAACTAAAATAGATGAAAATTATCTTCTTAAATATTTGACACTTAGGGGACAAAAAAGTAATATACTTTACATGTACATAATACACATATATACATATATATATATACATACATATATAAACTTACAGAAACTAACAAAGAAGAGTTCCCAATGTAGAAAAAAAATGGGCAGAGTACATGAACAGGTTACTCACAAAAGAAGTAATACATGTTTCTTTTTTAAATGCTCACCTCACTTATAAAGTCATGAAAATTAAATAACTGGTTCTGTCAATGGAGAAATGTGAATCTGGTCTGGGGGGATGAGAAACTGGATTTAAGAACAAGGAAATGAAACGGAAAGTATGGAGAACAGGATCAATGGGGAGAAAGGAAAGGAATCAGGGAGAAGAGTCTAGTACACTTAAACTGGAGGCAGCCTAGACGGCATGAAATGAACCTGGGTCTGAATCTTTTCTCTGATGATCACTGTTACATAGTCTTGGCGAGTTACTGGCCTTCCTGATTCTTAGCTTCTTCGTCTATAACGTAAAGTACAGTATGAGATTGAGCAAAACAATATACTTGGTTTGGTCAACGCCATCCCAGCTGCATCCAGCCTCCAGGTTTAGTAAAACTGTTTTTACTGATTAGAGCAATTCTCTCCCCCTGCTGCTGGTCATGCAGGAACCATCCAGTCCTGGAAGAACAGACCCGGCCTCCTTGATCCTCGTGCTCCATCGATAAAACTGTCAGCAAGAAAGAACCAGCAGACTCCTTCTGAGGTTAAAAGCAAAATGGACATGAGGAGATTTTCAGATGTCAGTCCGAGCTGCCTGCTCCAGCACCCAGGGAACAATCCCTTCTCAACCAGTGAGTGAAGCAGACACAATCAATTTTGCTAATCACTTTTTTTCCTAGGGAGTACAGTATGGAATATACCCACATTTGGTCGATGGTTATTTTATGTAGTTTGCTTTGGGGTGAGGGCTGTGTGTTTGATTTTTTTTTTTTAATTTGGTCACCTTTTCTGTATCTTATGTACATTTATTAAGTGTAAAGGAATAGTCCCTCCTGCTGAGATAGCATGCAGAAACCCTCTTCATTCTTCCAGAGATGGAAAGAACATTGTGACAGTAAGTAAATCATAAATAGGTTCCTCAAGAGAAATAAAATGTTTCGTGGGAATAAGAGGCAAAAATATCATAGGAACAAGAGAAAGAGGGAGGGAGGGAGAAAGCAAGAGAGGGAAAGGGAGGAGAAAAAGAGGACCGGAAGGAGGAGCCAAGGGTGGTTGCCGGAGGGCGGGGCTTTAAACCGTCAAAGACTGCCACCTGGTGGCAGTCTCATAACCTGTTCTTGGTCTCGGCTCGTCCTGGAAGGCGGCCAGAGCAATCAGACGCCGCTGACCCGCAAGCCTTCAAAGCTAAATGAAAAGCAGATGAATAAATGTCGGTGCATCAGTAGATTCTAAATCTTGACAACACAGAGGGCTTATTTAATTTGATCCCTGTGCATCAGAGACTTTAAACTGCCATTAGTCAGGCACGCTGCCACTCTCTTCTCCACCGTAGAAGGCTAGTGGTGTTTATGGGGCATAAACCAGCTATATTTCATGTGAGCAAGTAAAAGGAAACAAAATCTCTTGTGATAAAATAAAGAATAAATATAAACACTATTGCTTTATCCTGCATAAGCCTTCCTGGACCTCTTTTCGACCCATTTCAGATAGGTTTCTCAAAACAAACAAAAAAATCGTACATATGTATTTGAAATTTTTGAATAAATGAAAGGACCACTAACATTTTTTCAATGATCAAAGTGGCTTGACTAGAGCTTAATTCTATCCAGTAAAGAGATAATAATGTTGCAAGAAAGAAAAATATGTTCATATTTAATGTTTTCTCTCTCTTCTATTAAACAGAAGAGAAATCAGATGTTTAAAGAATTTATCCTTAACTCCGTGCCTCCACAATACTTTGCTGACTTAAACAAGGATTACTATACTATATGACAAAAACCTATTTAAATTCCAAAAGCAACTTTGTATTTCTAAGCCTTTGTATTACCTTTTTATGTGGTAAGAAAAAAAAGCAAATAAGATTCGTCTTTTATTTTTTACTCCTACCCAGAAAAAAAAAAAATCTTAGAAGCTCTCATATTCTCTTTAATCACAGTTTCTACCTCTAGGCTCCAAATTCAATTCTCATTTACAGATTTTTTAAGGTTTGCATAATTTTCAATGCACACCACTATATTTCTGTCCTATGAATTGAATACTCTGAATTCAGCTGTTTTTTGGCACACAGATTTAATGACCATCCAGATCCTTACAAAGAGAACAGGTAAACAGATCCAGGAGGATACTTTCTCTGCTATGCTAATGTTAAGTAAAAGTTAATTGAATAAAATTAGAACATATGACCTACTAAAATAAAAAGCAAAGGCTAATGGTAGGATATTCATTTCAGTACCAAATCTAAAGATCTTGACAAGAAACAAAAAATAGCTTCAGTGTGTACATGGTATTTATCATTCATTTAGATGATTCACTTACATTTTTCCAAAAAAAGACATTTATTGAGCAGACTATAGAAACAATAAAGAATTTCTGAGAATCAGAAAAATAACTAAGAGAGTAAAATTTCATGGTACCCAATGGTATAGAGATTCAAAAAAGAGGCAAATGCAACTAAGAAGTCCAGTAAAAGAGTCTTGAAACATGCCCATTAGGTATGGCAATGAAGGAGTTATTGGGTCTTCAAGAGGGTAGTCTCAGTAGAGTGGTGAGGACCTAGGCCAGGACACAGTGGATCAGGGACTAAGTTGGAGTAGTAGAAGTAGAGATAGCAATGTTACTCATTCGAAAAACATGGATAGAATAGGAAGAAAAAAGAGGAGGAGGAGGAGGAGGGGGAGGAGAAGGAAAATCCGGGGTCCAATGAGGAATATTTTTAGGATAGGAGCACATCCAGCTACTCCATGGTATTGCTCTCTCAGCATCCACTTTGTTTGGCCAAGTGGCCTTGCAGTCTTTACACTGATGCTAGCCCCTCATGCGAGCCCACAGAGTCACAGGCAAATGCGAGGTCATGATATGACTTTCCCAGCAGCCCTTGTGTTCAACAGTCTCCCCTGCTTCCCAGGGTCTGTAATCCCTTTGCATCCTTTAGATAAGACCCCCAAAAGGCTTACAAAAACCCCTCTCTTATGCTTCATATTGACCAATACACCACCCACAGGCCCTAACAAAGGCATGTGCCCCAGATCCTGCTTCTCTCTGTGTGTCCCCTCTGCCTTGACCTCCTGTGTGGCACTTCGAGGCATGGAGGGATAGCTGTGGCTATAGACATGTGTTTAGGTGCAGGGGACAGAAGCACATCTGATGATTTCCATGAGCTAGAAAGGAAGGCAGCTGTTGAAACCAAGGAAAATATGAGGACCGGCTGGAGATCTAGCCTAAGGAAAGTAGTGAAGATTTGGAACAGGAAAAGATACTGACCTAGGGTAATCCCCTGCCTGTAAGAGAAAGGAAGGAAAATTGTCCCATGGATCCCAAATTAGGTATTTTCTTGGGTAGATGTAGGAGAAAAAATTTTGAGTACTTTATTTTCTGTACCCAAAGTGATCCCCAGTAATTACTCGCAGAATAAGGTGTTGGCAAGCAGTACTTTATGGCTGATCTTTAAGCCCAAGTACACATACCACCTGCCCCCGGAATATTAACAACCAATTATCATCATGAACTTGCATCTGATGCTAAGTCTCATCCCCTCTCCACCATTATTATCCTTCTGTTCTAAAAAAACAAACAACAACAAAAAGACATGCAGGGCAATTTTTTCTTCCTTTCTTCCCAAAAATGTTTTAAAATTCCTTCTGTCCCCAATTTGCCATTTGCAGCTGCCCTGACTCCTCTTAAATTTCTAAAATAATACACTGTCTTTACAATATTAGCATACTCCATGCACCAAGAATGTTTCATCCATATTTGCATATTTGATTATCACACAGGGGACAGATAGTTAAAGGCTGGAGATTTTTAAGCAGCAAAGATTTCTGAGACACAACCCCAAAATTACAAACCATAAAAGACAAAATTGACAAATATGACTGCATCAGAATTAAAAATATTTAACTGCAAAAGACAATGCTAAGAGGGGGAAAAAGACAAGCCATATATGAGAAGGATAATTTTGAAATCATGTATGTGACAAAGGATAGATTTTTTGACAAGTAGCACAGAAACCCCTGGACATATATATGCAAGGAATAAACCTTGAAACTACGCTTCATATCATATAAAAAATTAACTCAAAATGGATCATGGATCTAAATGTAAAGCCTAAAAACTATAAAACTTCCAGAAAAAGGCATAAGATAAAATCTCTGAGACCTTGGGTTTGGCACATATTTCTTAGATACAACACCCAAAGCATAATACATAAAAGGATAAGTTAGAAAGTTAGACTGCACATCTAAAATTTCTATCCTTGGGGTGCCTGGGTGGCACCGTCAGTTAAGCATCTGACTCTTGGTCTCGACTCAGGTCGTGATCTCAGGGTTGTTATCTCAGGGTTGTGAGATCAAGCCCTGCATAGGGCTCCACACTCAGCATGGAGCCTGCTTAAGATTCTCTGTCCCTCTCCCTCTGTGCCTGCCCCCTGCTCTCTCTCGCTAATAAATAAATAAATCTTTTTAAAAATCAATAAATAGATAAATAAAATTGCTACCCTTCAGAAGACACTATAAAGAGAATGAAAAGGTAAGCCATTAGATGAAAGGAAATTTTTGCAAAACATATACCTGATAAAGAACTTATATCTATAAAATATAAAGAACTATAAAACCAAACAAGAAAACAGCCCAATTTTTTAAATGAGCAAAAGATTTGAATACATATTTCACCAAAAATAGATAGGTAGATAGATAGACAAATAAGCACTTGACAAACTGTCCTTCAACATCATGATTCATTAAGGAAATGCAAATTAAAACCATAATGAGATACCACTACACCCTTATTAGAAAAGTTAAAACTAAAACGTCTGACCATACCAAGCACTGGAAAGAATGTGGAGGAACTGCAACATCCATACCCCACTGGTGAGAAAGTAAAATGGTACAACTACTTTGGAAAACAGTTTGCTATTTTCTTAAAAAGCTACATATACACCTAGTATATGATCCAGCCATTCCATTCCTGGGTATTTGCCCAAGAGAAATGAAAGCAAATGTCCACACCAAAAAAACTTGCACAAGAATGTGTATAGCAGCTTTATTTGTGACAACCTGGAAGTGACTCAAAGGTCCCTCAGCAGGTGAATAAATAAACAAATCATGGTACTCCCACCCAATGGAATACTACTCGGTGATAAAAGGAATAAACTCTTGTTATATGCAAAAACATTGATGAATTTCAAAATAAATATGTGAAGTGAAAGAAGCCAACCAATGTAGAGTAGACGCTGTGTGATTACACTTACAGAAAATTCTAGAAAATGCAAATTGATCAATAGTGACAGAAGGGACATCAGCGATTGAGAGAGAAGAGGACAATGTAGAACAGAAGAGACGGAGTACAAAGGAATTTAAAGAAACTTAGGGATGATGGATATTTTCATTTTCTTGATTGCGGTAATGGTTTCACAGGTATATCCACATGTCAGAACTTTCCAAATTGTATGTTTTAAACAGGTACAGTTATATTTGTTGATTAGACCTCAATAAGGCTGTTTAAAAGTTCCACAGCCACCTACTGTTTCCTCCATTTAAAAATGCATAAGCACATCATATAAGGAATACCCATGTATGAATCACTCAGATTAAATAGATTTGAGGCCCGTAAATATACCTCTTGCACTTGCTAGAATAGCTCACCTCCTGCTTACTAGGGAAGATCTGCAGGTACCGCACAATCCCACATTTCCCCTGTGTGAGTAAATACGCACAACAAATGATACATGGAATAGGGCTTTCATCATTCCCCGGAAATTCTTGTGCCATTTTCATGTGACATCAAGTGCGTAGTGGTAAATGGAGAGGCCCTTCTCTAACCACACAGGCCTCCTCTCTCCTCAGAAGGAGCATGTTTGGATTAGCTCCGGCACTCCGGCACTGCACAGCCTGGCACCACTCTGCTCTACAAGGGGGGGCAGAGATGACCGTGAGCAAGCTCAGATGCACGCATGGCCTCTTTTCACTTCCCAGCTGACTGACAACTGTGAGACAGTCTCCTCACATCCGCTTTATTACTCTAGGCTGCCCCTCTTTTCATGCATTATATCCTCCCTGTTGGAAACAGCAGTGTCTCTCCTGGAAAAGAAAACGTTCAGCCCGTCAGCAGTACAGTGGGAAGCAAATGCACTCACAAGTTCCAGTGTTATCTTAGCACCTGCTGTTCTACACTTTTCGCAATAGTACAAGAACAAAAGCCTTTCTCCACAATGATATGACCCCAAAACATCAAAGAATTAGTGTCAGGCTTGAAATGGGAGGAAGATACTCCGCCTCAAGATTAATCTCTGGAAGTAAAATAAACAAGCAGATTTATAAGTAATTATGCCTTTCACAGAAAACCTCAGAATGTGAAACTCTCCACAACTTCAGAAACCACCGCGTTCAAGACTCTTGCTTTACAAACAAGGGACCGAGGCCATGACATTTATTGTGTTCTACTTTTAAGATGTTCTAAATCTCTAAAAAGTCACAGAGTAGGTCCGTATTTATCGTGTCTTTTAGTGCCCTGCTAATGGCTTTTCAAAACTTTCCAACTGCAGAACCGTAAGCTTCAAGATGGAGACAGTGGGAAGGTCTCAAGGGGTGGGGCTAAAGGGAGCAATCTGTAAAAACGAGTCACAGTTTATCCAGGGATGAACCAGGATGTTCCTGGGCAGTTTTCCTGGGCAAGAGAAAGGATCAGTTGCCCCCACTGCTGCCATGTCACAACTAGCAGCACCCACATATAATCCAGTGACGGGTTACCGATGGCTTCCTGTAGAGCCCTCAAACTCCTTGCTTCCACAGGTCAGGAAAGCTGACGTGCTTGTGGGTTATGAAGGTCTAATGGCATCGATTGTAAATGTGATAAATAACCCCTCTGTAAACACTGCCACAGAGGGATCGTTCAAAGGTAAATGTGGAATTGTGACTCTCCTTTAAAATCCTTAATAGTATCAGTATTTGGGGATGAAGTTCATTCTCTATTTCTCTATACAAAGCCTTTCATAACCTGTATCTTCCCTGTCTTTCTAGCCTCATTCTCAGTCTTCACCATTACCACTCTCCATCCTACCCCTGCACTCTGAAATCCAGTCAAATGTTTGAAATTCTCCGATCAATCCTCACTTGTGCTCTCACGGCTTGGTTCATTTGGGTCCCCTTTCCTTGAATGTGTTCTTCCTCTTCCACCATCCCAAGTCTGCCTTGATGAGTGCTCCTTCATCTATAGTAAGAAGCTTCCTAAAAATCCTCACCCAGTATTCATGTCTGTGTGTAAATCTCTCCCTTTCAGTGTAGACTGAAACTCATGACTTGCTTCTCATGAATGGAACACTCAAAAAGTGATGGCAGGTCTCTTCAAAGATCAGGCTATAAAAGACTGTGACTTTGGTCTTACTCACCTTCTCCTGCTGGCCCTTCTTGCTAGCTCCCTCTCATGAAGCAACTGCCATGTGGGAGATGTCCTATGCAGAGACCCACAAAGCAGGAAACTGAGGGCAGCCTTCAGCCAACAGCCAGTGAATAACTGAGACCCTCAGTCCAATAGCCTGGGAAGAACTGAGCACTTCTAACCACCGTGTGAGTAAGCTTGGAAGAAGATCCTTCCCCAAAGGTCAAGCTAATGGCAGCCCAGCCAACATGCAGATGGCAGCCTCGCAAAGACCTCTGAGCAAAAACCGCCCATCATACCATGCCCAGACCCCCGATGCACAGAAACCGTGATAAACATCTGAAGCCACAAATTTTGGGGCTAGATAGTTTACACATCATCTCTTGACACTCAATTCCTAAGACTACCCGACAAGGAAGATATAACTCCTCTCTCCTTTCTGTCTGCCTCTGTCACAGAATTGCTAGGCATGTGCTTCTCTTTCCCATTGACATGAAACTCTTTAAGACTGGAAAGAGGTCTTTTCATCTTTTTAATCCCGAGATCCCAACACAAGGCCTGCCACATGAAAAGACTCAACAAATGTGAGTGAAATTACAACCTAAGTTTCAGAGTTGAAATTTAAAGCAAAATTTACAAGTCAAATTTGTTTCCTTTCAAACATAGGGGAATGTTCCAAGAGTTGTCAGAGTAGCAAAAAAAGACCCTATGAGAGGTGTCTTTTTCATTCAGACAACTTTTGCTGACCACATCACTATCCAGTGTGAGGGATGTTTGAGGCGACTCTTCCTGGGTAAAGCAGAAACTCAGTTAAAATGTAAGTCACTCAGGCTACACATCCCCAGAGATGTAAACCACTCACTTGAGACAGGAAGAAGTACTTACTAACCTACTTTGTCGCTTCACACCTGCTTGAAGGAGTTCCCTTCCAGAAGTCAGAAATCAGAGGGGTAGCAGGTTAATGAGCCCTTCCTCAAGAACAACGGCATGATGCAGGTGTCTAACGGGGATTCCAGCTATGTTTTCAGAAGGGAATTACAAAATATTTATCAGTGACTGTGTATTGGAACTATCTGCTATGTTGGTTTCACATTTCTGTAGAGTACTAAAATGCATTGACTTAATCAAAAGCCCCTGGGTTTGTCTTCCAGGAAACAGAGTGTGTGGAGATTACAGGCCACTCGATTGCTCATGGGTCTCTTGTAGCTATAGAGAGGCTGAAAAGATTAGAAAAGATGGAAAAGCCAGCTAATTTTCTGAGGCCAGCTGCAAGGAAGGAAAGTAAAAATAATCAACTTCCCTCTTTGATCTGTTTTATCTCCCCACTCTTACCATACCAATCCTATGCCACAAAGTTAACAGCATTTTCTGAAGTTATGGTTTCAGGACCCAAGGTGCCAGGGAATTGTGTAATTTGTCTTAGGTTACACAGCTGGTAAACAATGGGATAGTGACTTAGGGCCAGCAAAGGCTTCACTCAATCCCATATTCACTGCTCTTACACTGTACATAATGTGCTGACCTAGACTCATTCCCGCGTCCTTTATTTTAACAAGCATTGATGAGCACCATCCGTGTGCCGGGCTCTTTGCCAAGGGAGGCAGCATGAAACATGGCACTGGGGGGGGGGGTGCAGTGGGAGATCCAGCACCCCTGAAGAATCTCCCGCCCTTAGATTAGAGATTTTTTTTCTCAGCTGATAGTTTTCCCAACATTATCTAAAAATGTTAATCCATATCCCTGTTGCCAGAGAACAAATAGTCTAGCACAAACAAGACTGAATCTGTCCAGTGTGGCAATGGCAAGCTAACAGAATACTTGGGCTAATGATGCCTCCAACAATAAGGTCTATTCAGTTAACTTACTTCATAGTACAAGCTGCACCCAAAACGATACGCTCACTCGTCTCACACTTCTCTACATGGAGCACAACACTTGGCAGCTTGGGATTTTTAAGTCTAAGTAATACCAATATGAAAGTTTGAAAATTCAGTTAAACAGCTAAAGGCTCCTAAATATACAGATGCTGAGTAGCCATATGTCAATCCCTCTCCATCCCCATTACATAAATGCAACACGATACACTCAATAAATAGTAGTTGATGATTTAGTTATCAGATGCTGCGGTTAGTGCCCTTCACATATTATCCCAACCAATCACTTCATCAGCCCTGTGAAGTAGATGTTAATGTATCCAATATGTAATTATCTGTATTTGGCCACTATTATGTGTCAGGCACTGTGCTAAGCATTTAACATATATTCTCTCATTCATTCATTCGTTTGTTCGTTCATTCATTCATTCATTATTTATTGAGAGTTTATTATAATCCAGGAATGGGGTTAACCCCTTAGGATACAATAGCACAGGACATTGTCCTCATTGACCTTGCTTTCCAGGTGGGTGGAGACAGCAATAAATAAGAAAATAAATAATAACAAGATAACTACAGATTGTAATGGTCCTGAGAAGAAACTAATTAAATGAAGAGAGAAAAATGCCTGAAGAGGGGGATTCTACGTTGGAAACCATGATCAGGGAAGGCTTCCTGGGATGGTAACATCCAAGCTGAGACCTGAAAAGCATGAGGGAGACAGCCATGTAAACACCTGAAGAAAGAAGTCCCAGGTAGAGAGAAAAATGCAGAGGTCCCTGAAGTGGGAAATATCCTGGCTTCCTAGATGAGCGGAAAAGACACCAGAGGACCAGAACGGTCCAAGGTGAGTCTAGAAAGGTAGGTGGGAGTTGGATGATGCCTTGCAGTTCATGGCAAGGAATTTTGATTCTGTTTTAAACCTACATGGAAACACTGAATGTTTTCAGCAGAGGCATGGTATGACTGATTTGTAATTTTTAAAGATGATTCTGGTTGCTGTGGGGGGAATGAACCTTAGATAAGCAAGAGTGGAATGGGAGGAACTAGCGAGGAGGTCTTTACGGCTATCCAGATCACAGATGGTAGAGGCTGGCTTGGTCCAAGGAGGTAGCAGTGGGTATGGAGAAAAGTGGACAGTCTTGAGATATGCTGTAGTGGTGGAACCGACAGAGCTCACAGAACTTAATGTGAGAAGCAATCACATGGGGTTGGCAAATTTATTGCCCATTTCACACCCTTTCATACAGATTTTAAAAAAATCCTGAAATGTAGAATGTTAAATTACTGTCAATTATGGTTGACCCTTGAACAATGCAAGTTTGAACTGCATGGGTTCACTTATATGCAGATTTTTTTTCAATTAATATACTGGAAATTTTTTGAAGATTTGCAACAATTTGAAAACAATTTCTCTTCTCTAGCTTGCTTTAAGACTATAGTATAAAAGACATATGCAAAATACATGTTAATCAACTGTTTATGTTATCAGCAGGCTTCTAGTCAACAGTAGGCTATGAGTTAAGTTTCTGGAGAGTCAAAAGTTATGCACAGATTTTCAACTGTGTGGGGTCAGTGCCCCTAACCCCCATGTTGTTCAAGGGTCAACTGTATATCTCAATAAAACTGAAGCAGGGCATTGGGGGTGGGGGGGTGATTACTGGTAAGAGCTAGAGAGTGAAAGCACTGGGAATCTCACCAGGTACACTTGACTTGAAGTGCTTAACCACTGTGCTCCTAAGCTTCACATTTATCCCTACTCCTTATTCAAAATTTCTCCAGGAAACCTCAGATTTGTCCTATCTTCTACTCCTGGTCCTTGACCAGGACTGCCATGTGCAGCCATGTGATGTGTGCCCTACACAACTAGGGGAAGGAGGGGACATAGAGTACTATGGAGGTTTTAAAGACAGGTTTACAAATTCATTGATATTCCTCCCCTCCAAATATTTACTTCCCTTGCTCTTGAGGGTAGACTGGACTTAGTGATGTGCTTCTGATAATAGAACATGTAAAGCTAATAGTAGGTCACTTCTCAGATTAGGTTATAAAAAGACTGCAGCTTCTGTCCATTCATATTCTTTTCTTTCTATCTATCTATCTATCTATCTATCTATCTATCTATCTATCTATCTATCATCTTTCCCTCATTTCCCTCCCTCCCTCCTCCCTTATCCCTGACTCTGAGTTAAACCAGCTGCCGCGTCATGAAGACACTTAGCAGTATGGACAGGCCCACATGGCACAAGTTTTGTAAACTCTGGCTTAGTGTTTGTCCCTGACTTGCTATGCAAACATGGCCCATAATTGGAACTGGAAGCTAGATTTCCTATTTCCTCTTCAGGTTTCCTGCACACATGCAATATAAAGTTTACACTTTTCCTCTATGCATTTTCTCAAAGCAATAACCAAATTATATTTGCTGAATATCTGCAAAGATGCAGCAATAAGTATATATTGAATTTACATATGAAACATTTTGTACTTTTAGGAAAGTGGGATTCAACTTGATGGAATTTAGTACTCTGAACATATAAATTTATTTTCTGTGATCTCACTTTTGCAATAACTAATTTAATTGGTATCTTCTCTGACTCTGTGGAAAATGTGAAGGGCATCTCAATAAATTAATAAATGACAGCTTTTGGGTTTATCAGCGATCGAGGCTGCAAAACTAATAGCTAAAGAAAATACAGCAATGCAAAAATAGAACCATTTATTCTGTTGAAGTTAAATTCAGGGAAATAGGGCCGTCAGCAAAATGCCAGAGCCAAAGATGCTACTGGAAAGGGATTCTGGTAGGAATAAAGGAGACTGCAGTTTTCTAATTAAAACCGCAACGAATACTAAAAATGACCTTAAAGCAGAGCTTAAAAGGTATTTTAATGAGTTTTTGGCAAGGAGTGCTGATGAGCCCTTTTTCATAAGTGAAGAGAAATGTCTTAAAATTAACCAAGGCTTATGATCATCATATTGGAATCATATTTCAGGGAAATAAAACCCTTTGCTGCAAGTTAAACAAAAGGCCCAGTAGGAATACTAATCAAGCTTGTATCTTATTCTAATAACTCTGACAAGAAGCAGATTTCTGAAGTCTAACTATTATGCTATTGTCTCCCTTTAACCTTCTGAGAAATTGTCACTGATTTTAAATACACACACACACACACACACACACACACACACGTACTACCATTACTCCATGTTTACCTATTTGTCTACTTCACTGTGGTTCTTCAGATTCTTTCCCAGCCCATTATATCAAGACATATACAATCATCTCCCACATTTTTTTTTAAAGATTTTATTTATTTATTCGACAAAGATAGAGACAGCCAGTGAGAGACGGAACACAAGCAGGGGGAGTGGGAGAGGAAGAAGCAGGCTCATAGCAGAGGAGCCTGATGTGGGGCTTGATCCCACAACGCCGGGATCACACCCTGAGCCGAAGGCAGACGCTTAACCGCTGTGCCACCCAGGTGCCCCCCCCCACATTTTTTTAAGGTTTCACTTACACAAGATCTTTACTTTAACATAGTATCTACTACCAATTTTCTAAGAAAATATCCCTGTAGGTGGACCCAAACAGCCTACATTATAGCTCATCATCCCACAAACTGGCTCAATTCCCATAGTCACTTGTAAGTTTGAGTCTAGAATCACCCAGTCACTCCTGCGGTGCCCATCCCCCACTTTGTGTTGTAGGGAGGGATCTGCTACCTTGCCTTTCTTCAGCCCTCTTCCATCTGCTTATATGTTCCGGAAATTACTGAAATCTTTCATCACTGACATGGAGTTCTCCCTATTGTTATACTTATCCTCTCATTTTAGAATAAAGGTTAAAAAAACTTGTAGGCTCAGGATAAACCCACAAGATTTAATGTGTTTATTACCAACAATAGATTAATAATAATAAATTGACAAAAATAATAAAAGAATTGATAAGTGATTATTAAATAAAAGACCTCTCTGTCCCATTTCTCTAAAACTGTAACATAGATTTTAGGTCCCTTCAGGACCACTTAGTGGTTGGTCTGGAAAATCTAGATTGATGTTCACAGTTGCCATGCGGGGTCAAAAAATACACCATATGTCTCAGTTTGGTCAGAGAAAAGCTGGCTTGTGATCTGTAATAAGACATGCTCTGTCTTCTGGGGAAACTTTAAGATTAACAGCAAGAATGTAAGTAGGAGTTTTTATTTTAGAGCTAGATAAAAGTTATGTAAATTATATTTAAGAATAAAAATATGATTTGTCATCAAGATACTGAATGTGTTTCTAGGCATTTGATCCACAGCCAAGGTGATATACACCCTAGGGAAAAAAAATTCTCTAGCTCAACAGCTGTGCCAAAAGAGGAATAAAAGATTAAAGGAAAATCTCTCTTTTAGAATACCTTGAAGAATTCCACCATCAGTCTGGGGTCTCAGTCTGGACTCTAGACTGAAGCAGATGAAGTGCACAGACAGAGACCAAGCCAGAGCCAGATCAGCACCTTGCAACTCTGAGTACGGTCCTTGGACCAGTAGTATCCTGGAAGCTTGTTAGAAATGCAGACTCACATGCCCCACCCTAAACATTTACCGAATCACAATCTGCCTTTTTAACAAGATCCTCAGTGATTTGCATGCCCCTTAAAGTTTGAGAAGCTCTGCCCTGGAAGAATCTTCTCAAACCAGGGGCTCTAGAAAAGTGGGACACTGGATCATTAACTTCTCCAGATTTACATCCTCCTATTTGCTCCTCCTCCCCACTTTTCCTGGGCCAGAGTGGTTACTCGAGGTAGGGGCCTCGGGTGATTCCAAAGACCAAATTCAGTGGTATGATTCCCAAATGCCAGCAGGACCACACAAGCTTGGCAGGTTGAGGTGTCTTGAATTCTATTAAGCTATATTAAAGAAAAGACACAGGCTTCTTTTTTTTTTAAATTTTTTATTATGTTTCGTTAGTCACCATACAGTACATCCTTAGTTTTTTATGTAGTGTTCCATGATTCATTGTTCGCGTATAACACCCAGTGCTCCGTGCAATATGTGCCCTCCTTAATGCCCATTACCAGCCTATCCCAATCTCCCACCCCCCTCCCCTCTGAAGCCCTCAGTTTGTTTCCCAGAGTCCGTAGTCTCTCGAGGTTCATTCCTCCTTCTGTTTACCCCCCCTTCATTCTTCCCTTCCTTCTCCTACCGATCTCCCTGCTATTTCTTATGTTCCATAAATGAGTGAAACCATATGATAATTGTCTTTCTCTGCTTGACTTATTTCACTTAGCATAATCTCCTCCAGTCCCGTCCATGTTGCTGCAAATGTTGGGTAATCGTTCTTTCTGATGGCTGAATAATATTCCATTGTATATATGGACCACATCTTCTTAATCCATTCGTCAGTTGAAGGGCATCTCTGCTCCTTCCACAATTAAGACACAGAGTTCTGAGAGTCCCATATTAGTCAAGACTTTCAGAACTGCAGGAGCAGAAAATCCAACTCAAAAAAAGAAAATTTATCAGTTCATGTAACTAAAAAGTCCAGATGTTGATCAATTCCAGGCACAGCTGGGTTTGTGTATTTAAATAATGCTGTAGAAAGCTGCCTACCTCTTGTGAACATCTGCTTCTCTCTGTGTTGGCTTCTTTCTCTGGAAGGCTTGTGTCTTACTGCAGCTCCCTGTTCCAGGTCTACCTCTTCTTAGCTCGACAGCCATAGAGAGAAAGCTTCTCTCCCAGCAGTTTCCTAAAGTTCTAGACTGAATTGTATTGGCTCTGTTTGTTCCAGTTTAGATCACATGCTTGTTTCTGAACCAATCACAGCAAACGAGTGGATGTGACCTTCTAAGTCATAAGTGTAGTCTTTGAGCCAAGGATGAAGTCACAGACTGAGAACGTGGGAGAGGTGCTACCCCAAGAAAACTGGGGAACTAATGGGAGAGGAAGGGGAGATTGATGCTGAGTTAAAAAAAAAAAAAAAAAAGCAGCTGTTCACTCAGGACCATTCAGCTGAAATTCACAACCGCTCTGTCCTACACAGAGATGACCTCTCCAGAAGGGACAATGTGGCCATTTATTGCAGCAGAGTTGCAAGACAAGGAAGTGGATCCCCAGTGTATTTTCTTTGTCATTTTTGGGAGTGTCCATTGTTCCATTATAATATCTACAACATAATAAATTCAATTTGTATTTAAAGCTATGTCGATTGGTAGAACTGCTTGCTTACTTTGTCAGAGTGACCCAGTCACCTGACTTAAGAAAGGCGAAAATCATTAGCCAGTGAAAATGCAGAAGAAAAGTCATTGTAATGGTAACAGTGCTCTAGGAAAGGCTGTGACATGTGTGGACTTTGTCCTAATTAGTGTCCAGTGTGACCTCCTATGAACTAACATGGAAGGTCTTAGCCCTGATCAAAGTTCCCAGTGATCTCCAATGCCTCTGGGAAATGTGACTTTGCCTCAAGAAAACACTGATCTTTCTGTGTGTCTGAAAAATCAAGATACAGAGCTGTGGGTGCCTTTGGAGATGTTCAATTTTGTTCTCCACTACTCAACTCTCAAGTGAATTATTCTGTACAAATCTACTTTAATTATGTATTAATTTCAATATTATTACATGCAGTACACAACTGCTGCTCATTAAAAATTAATCTGGATTCTATCGGTTTTATTTAGTATTCATTATAAGGCAACGTTCACTTTTTTTAAAAAAAAAAGGCCTCCAGATAAATGTGTTGCTCTACATAGCCAAGTAGTAATCTGCCCAAAACAGAAATACCTTAGTAAGAATCTGCCTCCCTTTCCCCTTCCCTCCTCTCTTGAGCAGCTTCATTCACAGCCATCAACAATGAATGGGCAGAAAAAGGAACTGGCAAGGACTGGTTAAGGGCAGCGTTTGAGGACCCTACTATGTTCTAAGTTGTTGCTGGAGCTGGAACACCAAAGTCCTACTCTCACTTTGCTATTTAAAGGAATGATTTTTGTCCTCGTCTTCAACAGCACTGCTCTGGAGATTCTGAAGCAGGGATGCCTTTGTTTAGATGTTGACCAGAAGCCCCGCAGCTTTACTTCTCCACATCTGTTACTGTACTTCTCCATGCAGACAGATGCAGAGCAAAATAATAATGCTTACATTGTGTGTGGAAAGCATCACATAGGATTGCAAATAATAATAATAATAAAGTCTAAAGCAGTTTTCTTCTGATTCTGAAAATAATAGTTAACGTGTATGTAGATTTTATTATGTGCCAGGTATTAAACACGTCTTATTTAATTCCAAGGTAAATACTGCAGTTACTTCTCACATGAATTTTGCATTGTTTTCATAATACCTTAGAAGGATTCATACACATGTTCACAATTAATGAGCAATACCTGAGCAAAGAAGAAACAAAACCTTCAACTTGAATTCACCATGCCAAATAATTTACAGAGAAAACTAATTTTTACAGTACAGTTGTGGTCTCTTGACAGTGTCAAATCAACATTTCAAAAAAGGATTAGGTAATACATACTGGCTTGGGCATTATTTTCTTAATATAGGAATTGATGCTGCACTTGGAGTTATTTCATGAAAATGTTAACTTCAAACTAGAATTGACACAGGGAAGCTTTACAAAATAATATTTTGTGGTTGTTTCTCAGTGAGCTACACCTGAAGAGATTTCCATCCTACCTTTTCTTTGACTTTCTCATTGGCTCCAGTTAACATACAAAGAAAAAGTAAATAATGTGCCAAGCCAATGTATTAGTCAGGCTATTGCTTTAGAAACCAACTTCGGCCCACAAAAGTTAAAAATAAAAGACAAGGTAGAGGGTAGGGGGTGTGATACAGGGGCGTTATATAAACCAAAGGCAGAAAGCATCCAGGCTTGAGAAAGTGGTGGGAACAGGAATGAGAAGTGGGTCAGGAACCTTTGCTTTGCTTTTCATCTGTGGCACTTTCTACTCTTATTGGACACCAGCTTTCTCTGCTTCTCACCCAGATGACAAAAATGGCCACTCACAGCCCCCAAGTCTAATATTATATGTTGGTCAAACAGGAAACTATGCTTTCTCCCTCTTTCTCAGGTCCAACCTCAAATTCTCAAGATAAATAATCTGAAAGGCCCACGTGGAATTAGATGTCCACCTCTGGACAATTCATATGGGAGTTGGGGTCAAATAGAACAAAATGACCATAGGAACCATCAACTTGGGTTAGAAAATAGATGCCAAAGAAGAGAGAGTTACTGTGAAATGGGGGGATGTCCTAAAGGATGTTTGGTTAGTGTAGGTTCTACAGGGAAACAGAATCAATAGGATATTGGTTCGGGGAGGAGGGGGAGAAGGAAGGAAGGAAGGAAGGAAGGAAGGAAGGAAGGAAGGAAGGAAGGAAGGAAGGAAAAAGAGTTAGTTCACAAAATTATGGAGGCTGACAAATTCCAAGATCTATAGTCAGTAAGCTGAAGACCCAGGACAGCCAATGGTATCGTTGCAGTCTGAGGGCAGAAGAGAGATGTCCCAGCTTAATAGTCAGGCAAGTGAGGTTCCCTCTTACTCAGTCTTTTATTCTATTCAGGTCTTCAGTTGATTGGATGAAGCCCACTCACATTAGGGAAAGCAATCTGGTTTACTCAGTCTACCAACTGAAATGTTAATCTCATCTAGAACCATCCTTATGGACATACTCAGGATAGTGTTTGGCCAAATGTTTGGGCTCCCTGTGGCCCAGTCAAGTTGATACATAAAATTAATCATCACAGGTCTCCTCCACCACAAACAACACAGTCCCTTCTGGCATCTGACCATAGAGACAAAATTAGAATATTCATCTGATATTTTATTTTGACAATATGAGCCATGTCATAATAAAATTTTGTTAATAAAAAATTATATGCTATCTACTTGGAAGGAAAGTAGAATGTCAAGAGGGTGCTTGACCCAAAAAGTATTAATCCGATTGATCATAGATTCCTTTCAAAAAAGACATTGGCACAAGTGACACTATCCCATTTTCCTTATCAAGAATGATGAAGTAATGATGAGGGAATTCTTTGGGTCAGATACTTTAAATTTATTTGAAGATTTTAGACTTTTTATGTCATCATATTCTTTTTGCTTAATTGTGTTCTCTGATTCCAAATCAAAATTGACATAAATTAACCTAAGACTTAACACAGTTGTGAATGTGTTGAATTTTTGCAGTTATTAAGCTGAAGCAGAAGCTAATAAAAAACACAGTGTTTTAATTCTCTAATGTAAAGATAATTTATTAGTCTGTGGTATGCATTATTAAACAAGTTTGAAAGGTTAAATACTCAGGTTCTAAATTATAGAATAAAGGTTACTCTCATCCATCTCTTTGTTGCAGAAAGAAAATATGTGAAGAAGAGAAAATACAAACAATTGTGGAATACTTAGACTTTTAAATAATTTTTAATAATTTATTCACTGAATACTTGAATACCTACTATGTAGCAGAGCTGGCCCAACTTTAAGAGATTTACTTCAAATGCAAAATGTATGTTTTTTTATTCTTGAGTTATTTGACTTTATTAAATACTGTCATTTAAACAGTCTTGTCTTTAAAATAGACCTTTAAAAAATAGTCTTTGATTTTTTTTTAAGAGAGGCAGAATGTGGGGGAGGGGCAGAGGGAGAGGGAGAGAAAGAATCTTAAGCAGGCTCCGCGCCCAGCGTGGAGCTCGAGTCAGGGATCTATCCCACAGTCCTGAGGTCATGACCTGAGCCAAAATCAAGAGTTGGATGCTTAACCGACTGAGCCACCCTGGTGCCCCTAAAAAATAATCTTTTAAATTCATGTCCCTTTTAAATATTGAACATTTACATACACAGAATTATTCTGAGAAAATCAGTTTACTCTGTTTTTGAGATTCAGAAAAAATAAAAGAAAGAGAAAAAATATGATAAAGAAATAGGGCAAAATGTAAACAACTGGCAGAACTGGAGTAAAGGGTATAAGGGAGTTCTTTATACCATTCTTGCAACTTGTCTAAGTCATATTTAAAATTATATCAAAATTTAAAGTTACTAAAAAATGAAAAAATAAAATAAAATATGATCCAGCAACTCCACTTCTGGGCATATATCCAAAGAAAGTGAAATCACTATCTCAAGAGATATCTGTACGCCCATATCCACTGAAACATTATTTAAAATAGCCAAGACATGAGAGGTGTCCACTGATAGATTAATGGATTAATAAAATATGATAGGTAGATAGATAAATAGATAGACAGACATACAATGGAATGTTACACAGCCATAAAAAAGGAAATCCTGCCATTTGCAACAACACAGATGGGCCTTGAGATCATTATGCTAAGTGAGATAAGTCAGACAGATAAAGACAAATACTATATGATCTCACTTATATGTAGAATCTTTAAAAACTGAATCATAGAAACAGAGATTGATAGCTGCCATGGTTTCCAAGGAATTGGGGAGGGGTAGAGTGGATGAAGGTGATCAAAAGTATAAACCTCCAGTTATAAAATAAATAAGTTCTGGGGATGTAATGTAGAGAATGGTGACTACAGTTAATAATACTGTATTGTATAAGTCAAAGTAGCTATGAGAGTAAATCTTAAAAGTTCTCATTACAACAAAAAAATATGATTATGTGAGCAAATGGATGTTAAGTAATCTTATTATGGTGATCATTTTGCAAGATACGTATGTATCAATCATTATATTATACATCTTAAGGTAATTCAATGTTCTATGTCAGTTACATCTCAATGGAACTGGGAGAAAAGAAAAATTGACAAAATTGGTAAGGTGATAAACTGACTTTTTGTACAGTTTATCAGCTGTCCACAAAGTCAGTTTATGTAAATAGAAGGCAGGTTGTCAGCAGGAGGATACTAAATGGTTTATGAAATCATGGCAGATCACTTTTACAGAACCTAACTTTTAACTTTCTGCCCAATGAGAAATGTCTGGAAAGAATGGCTGGCCTGTCTGGAGCTGTGGTCCCCTGGGAAGCTCTAACTCCTTTACAACTTCAGAAAGTTATAAATGAGCTCTCCAGCTGGGATCGGCCAGCTCAGTTTGACTTCGTCTTTTCTTTGGGAGTGTCACTTCGTCAAGTAGCTCTCCCAGGGGGCAGCAATGAATCTAACACTGAGGAAGACAATCAAGGAGGATCGAAAACACATCCAAACTGGAAGTTATTTAAATAAAACTAAGTTGATGAAGAAAAAACAAAAGGATTACACTATTTTCACTTCATCATATACAGGGTGGGAGGATTAATTAGCTTGTTTTTATAAAGTGCTTTAAAGATAAATGGTGCTGTTAACTTGCCAAAACTCATTTCTATTATGTTCATTTGCTGTGCCCTACATAAATATTTAATGATTACCCTGGGAAAGTAACTCTTGTTTAATCCATCATCCTTTTCTTATTAGTAGATAGTACCCAACAGCCAAATTTTTCCCCTGAACATATTATTTTTAAAAATGCCTCCAAGATAGTTTCCTATCAACTAAGCAATAATCCACAAATAAGCCATTAATTTTTTATCGCTCTTAGCAATGAGAAACACATAATATGGTAGAACCCATACGTTGGAGCTCCTTCAAGGTAAAATAGGAGTTACTTTTCCTCAGCGCCATTGTCACAATCAAATTGGTCACTGCAAAGGTAAGCCTTTTAATAAAGAAGCAATACAGGTTCTGATTCACTCAACTGTTTTGTTGTTTGTTTGTTTTTAAGATTTATTTATTTTAGAGAGAGAGAGTGCACGTGCATGAGCTGGAGAAGGGACAGCAGGAGAGAATCTTCAAGCAGACTCCCCACTGAGCGGGGAGCCCAATGCCTGGCTTGATTCCACAATCCATGAGATCATGACCTGAGCTAAAACCTAGAGTCCTAGAGTCGGATGCTTAATCAACCGAGGCACCCAGGTGCCCCTCATTCAACTGTTCCTAAGCATTATTGACCACAAAACATGCCTTATTTCTAGAAACACGGGTCTCACAAATTAAGAGAAAACACTCCCAGTGTCACCCGAAGTGGTGATTTTCAACTAGCATGCTTCATGCCCTACTAATTAATCTATCTGGTGAGAAGGTAGAGAGAGGAATAGCAACATGTCTTTTCACTGAATTTTTAACTTTTTTAAAAAAGATTTTATTTATTTGAGAGAGAGGGAGAGCACAAGTGGGAGGAGGGACAGAGGGAGAGGAACAAGCATACTCCCCACTGAGTGGGGAAGCCCGATGTGGGGCTAGATCCCAGGACCTTGGGATCACGACCTGAGCCAAAGGCAGATACTTAACCGACTGAGCCACCTAGGTGCCCCTGAATTTTTAATTCTTAAGTGAGATCAGCGTAGGCCCAGGCTCTGGCCAGGACATAAGCCCTGTAGCATGGAGGATCCCTGGCTGGCTTTCCTCTTGATCTGCATATCCCTGGACCTCTTTGTGTAGCCTTGGCAAATGAGCATTTTGGCCTCCCACTGCAGAAAGAGCAGGCCCATGTGCATACACAGTACCTGGCAGTGGCAGGCGGAAGGGAAGAAAGCCAGGGGATAATCCCTGGCAAGTCAGATTGGCAGAAAAAGAGCAGGAAGTGAGCAGGGGGATGATGATTAGGAGAAACACCGTGTACACAGTTACCCTTTGCAGGCCACAGGATTATAGTATGTGCCACACTTGCCAGTGAACATGTTAATAGGGAAGGGGCAAAGTCTTAATATGTTTTCAAGTGTTGCTAGGAAAACCGTGTCTACAGTACACTGAATCTGAGTCCAACTCTTTCAAAACCACTGACCCAAAGAACATCAGCTAATTCAAAAACACTGGATAACGTCCTTCCTGACTGAAACCTTAGGTGAGAGGCCAGGCTATAGACACAGAAATGAAGGGAGCTACCCTTTGCCCCTACCACAGTTGTCTCTATTGCCTCAACCAAGCCAGAAAATCTGACCCAACTTTTCCCTGGAAAATTACTCACAGCCACGAGGGCCAGAATCAAGGTTATCATTGCTTTCCCCACTCTGGAACTTGCCCTTTTTCCAAGCTGTGTGACCTGAGACTTGAGCTCACCCTTGGAGAAGCAGGTCTCTCTGGGCAATTCTATGCCTTGAGTCAAATTCCTTCAGAGGGTAGGAGTGGTGTAGGGAGTAAGTCCTGCAGCTCACAGACCAAGGTGAAGTAGAATGTGGGCTCTATCACATAAGAGTTGTGTGACATCCAAGTTAATCAACATTTCTGAGGCTCAGTTTGCTCACTTGGAAAATGAGGAAAATGGTATTCGTATGATTAAATGCCAGTTATTACCATATTCTTCTTCCTAAAATGCAGTCAATTATATTTTAATGTAGATAGTGAATTTAATGGGAATGAAAAAATTGCTAAGATGTAAGTATATACGTTTATCCATACAATTATATACCACTCTATCCTTTAGTATCATGACCAAATTTTAAATGATATCTTCTTTTTTTTAGCAATACCTTCTTTAACTGAGAATCTAAAGATGTTTCTGATTTACTTGTAGGCATTTTCAGTTATACATTTTTCTTTTTTAAAACCTATGCTCATGAGCTTAACATTCTCAGCAATTTCAGTTTTGGCAATGAAACTCTGGGGCATTCAGGACTGCTGTTTATGTTTATACACTGGTTATGTACTGACAGCCTTAGAAAACATCACTCACATATATCATAAGGGCATGTCTAAAAATACCACACTTCCGTAATGAATCATGTATTCCTGAAACAAACCTGCTCTTCATAAAAGCTATCAGAGCTGGTGTAAATAAATGTTCAACCCCCTGGGATCAATGTCTGTATGATGTGTAACTTGGTTAGGCCAACCTCTCCTCACCTTGAAGATTTTGATTTATTCAAGAACATAGAGCTAGCTTAACGAAACATTGTTTGTAATCATAAATGTAATGATCTCACACTGCTAGAAGAAACAACAAGGGAGATGCATGGACTTTATTATGGTTTTAGAGACACATTTGTTCTGTTGGATGTTCTCTTGTTGAGTGACCAGTGAATAGTCAAGAACAACCTTAAAATCCCATCTTTGCTTTCTAAATTATACAGATCATGATTCAAAGTTCAATCTGCCTGACAGAAATATTTCTTACAAAGTCATATTAAATCACTATTCTTACAAAGCTATTTTTAACTATAACACATTTAATTAATCATAAAATGTTATGTACTCATTGCAAACATTTTTGGAGGCTATTCTTATAGAAACAGAACAGAATAATGGTCACCAGAAACTGTAGGGAGAAAGAAATGGAGAGATGAGGGTCAAAGGGTACAAACTTTGGGGACTCTATTCAATAATATGCTATTGTTTATTTGAAAGTTCCTGAGAGTAGATCTTAAATGTTTGCACCACAAAAAAGAAAAAATACGAAGAGTTAACTCTGTGAGGTGATCATGTGTCAATCATTTTGATCTTGGTAATTATTCCACAGTGTCTATCAAATCATCACATCGTATACTTGAAACATACAATTATATTTGTCAATTATTCCTCAATAAAGCTGGGACAAACTATTTCTATTGCTCAGTTAATATTTACTGTATAACTACCATGGGCCAGAGCCTGGCTATGGCTTCAAGAAATGCAGTCTAATAGAGGAAACAAAATCATAAATGAGTTAAAGAATTGATAAACAACTGAATAAATATAATGTATTATGTTTAAATAAGAATGCAAAATGGGTTTTGGCTAAGAAAAGGTGAAGCAACCACCTGGGGGGGGTGGAAAACCTGAGTTATAACGAGCAGTTGTATAGCTCACCTGAGAAGACCTTCTCCCTTGCAAATATCTTCTAGATATTAAGATCTATTTCTGGTACCTAATATTTTAAATGTCATCATACTGAGGAAGACCAGGCATACAGCTTCCAAAAGTTGGCCAACCACTGACTGGATGCCAGACAGAACTTTAATCCATACCTTGAGCCAGCCAAGGAAAAGAATCTTAACAATCCCGGGCTAGATCCAAACCTTTTGATGAGTGTGTGCAAGGCAAATTTAAATATGGCCCAGTGGGGCACCTTCTGCTTTTCAGAGGCAGCATTTTAAAAGAGTACAAAGGACATGCTAAATATTTTTTGTTAAAAGGCACTGCCATTTTTATGAGCCCTCTAAAATCAGGAAAAACGTATGTAATTTGGAAATAATACAGGCATATTCATATCCAAAATTTCAATGCATCTTAGGAATTTAACTACAAACGTTTGGTGTAAGTTGAGGAAAGGCATGAGGCTAAAATCAGCAAGCCTCTCAAGTATAGAGCAGTAAATGTGGCCAAAAATGTTCAAAGAAAACACAGAGCAAAACTAAATTGAATAAAAAGAAACTTAAAACACTGCCAAAATGCAAAAGTCAGCCTCCTTGTTCTCTCGTTTGCAGTAATTTATCCCATTACCATCCTCTGACCTGGTATTTACCATCAATTTCACTGTCACGATTTTAGCTGTTCTTTTAATATTCCTTCAGTTGTATACATAGGAACCTCAGGGCATAAGTCACCTCCAGAGCAAACAAAAACAAAAACAAAAATCACTGAACCTTAAAGCGATGCATGCCTGGCACTCTAATTCCTCCCAACATTTAGAAGTGCTTGTGTTTGAATAATCCTGCCCTGGGCTATTGTTCAAACAGCAAAATCTGGACGTTAAAGGATGAGACTCTAAGATGATGCGTCTCTGCTTTAAGACTCAACGTTGTGTTACTTTGGCAGAGTGCTTAACCTTTTTTTAGCCTATGAAATGTGTATTACCAACGTAACACTTACTCTAAAGAATTGTGAAATCAAATATGGCCTTTAAAAAACCATAGCATATGGGGCGCCTGGGTGGCACAGCGGTTAAGCGTCTGCCTTCGGCTCAGGGCGTGATCCCGGCGTTATGGGATCGAGCCCCACATCAGGCTCCTCCGCTATGAGCCTGCTTCTTCCTCTCCCACTCCCCCTGCTTGTGTTCCCTCTCTCGCTGGCTGTGTCTATCTCTGTCGAATAAATAAATAAATAATTAAAAAAAAAAAAAAACCATAGCATATAGCACAACAACAGTGGTAGTGGTACAATACAATCGTCATTATTGTGGTAATTACTTAACTATTGTGCTTACAAAACAATTCTGAGTTCTCTTATATTTCGTAGCAATTTCTGGTTGAAATATCCAAGGATTTTTAATCATGCAGAGCTTGTTTTGCCCAAACCCAAACCTCAAAAAATAGAATTCTCTCCTCATGACCAGTTAGTTTCTAACAGTACATGATATTCTAAGCCCATTTTTTATTCCTGTTCTTAAGTGTATTAACCCCAATAAGGTTCATGAAATGAGGGTGAGAACAAATATATTTACAGCCCGTATTTTTTGCTCTGATGAAGTGGAGAAGGAGAAGGACAAGAAAAGACGTCAAAAACCACAGACACCACACCATCTCTGAGGGGCAGAGTAACCATCCACCCAGACCCACGTTGATATTGCCTTCTCTTCAAGATGTGGAGTAGGACAGCTTCTTCTGTAAGGATAAGGACTTCTGGCTCAGGATTCTGTCTCAGATGATGGCTTTCCTACATTGACTATATTGATAACTGGGTGAGTGATAGGGAATCCTGTTTTAATCGTAAAGATGATGACACCCTGCCTGGTTTTTCCCTGCAGCTTTCTAAAATGTGGAATGCAGCAGAATATCTCCGGCACTAAAAGGAAGGAGAGAATGAGAGACTCTTGCATACGGCACCAAATTGTGGAATCAAAATTTACAGAAGCCTTTACAGGAACTTTATGTCTCAGAAGGTGTAAGTTTCCCAGTCACAATGAGAAGAGGCAAGATTCCCAAGGAAATCAAATAGTCAAACTTATCTGAATAGTGTTTTGAGGAACGACCAAAGCACAATATGATTCTGGGAAATAACTAAAATTCCTGGACCAAGGCTTTATTTACTTCTTTCTCCACTACATTTTTCGATCTAGGTTCTCAACCCAGAGAGACCGGAGAAGACCAGAAAGTGAGAGAGAGCAAAACTCTTGTTTAATTGCAGTATCCAATGCTCCGTGGAAGTTTGGAAGCTTGAGTCATTATTGGAAGTATAATCTGCATCTCCTTTACAACAACACAGTTCCACTTAGGACAGCTTTCTAAGTCTGTCTTGGCAAATGAATTTAACCCAAAGAAATGCATTTGCTTACTATTCTCTTGGACAAACAAGACTGTTGGTGTGCTTTGGCATTCTGAAATAGTAACCCTCATTATTTTCTCTGTTGTTATCCACAAGCTTTGACATCTTCCTGTGAGTAGCATTATACATGTAATTCATCAAAGCTTCAGTTCCAACATAAATTCCTCAAACACACCTCGCTTGTGAAGTATCCTCACTGGCTTTCTTCTGTTATATCCCTTCGAGTTAACTTCCAGCTGACAGACCAAGATTTTTTTCTTTTCTGTAATCATTAATCTTCACTGAAAAGCTGTTCAAATGCCTTCCAACAGCTTCCAGGGGCAGAGCCTCCTGCTGGCACTAGTAACTCTCATAAATATTATTGGGATTGTGCATGTATATCAGGGAGAGATTTTTAACCCAAGAGAACATGAAAGGAACACCAGCAGGCTCATTCTGAGTGAGTCTGAGTTCTGCAGCTGAGCACAGTAGAGAATGAGTGCAGGAAATTAGCCAGCAATTGAAAGGGCAAACAGGTGCTCCATGCAGGCTCTGCTTCCAGTGTGCAGGAGGAATGTCACGCTTTATGGCATATTATCATGACGTTATTACATCTTATCTCCTTCAGTAAGTGATGAACTCCATGAAAGAAGCATGTTTTTATTATTAACGAAGTATCTGGCAGATAGGCATTCAGATGTTTGTTGAATAAATGAACTGGATGAGTGGATAAATGGGTGGAAAAATGGGTGAACAGCTTGTGAGGTAAAGCTTATATTATTCACATTTAAAAAAAATAGTCCCCAGTAATAACATACTCCCCAACAGCAAAATGAGCAAAATATTCCAAGTTTTTTTTTAAAAGAACCATCACATTATTTATGTTGTATGTGTGTGCACACTCGTGTGTGCACGTGTGGGGGGTTATTTCTTAAAGTCACCTATGTAATTTTTCTGGCTGTTTTGGAAATTAAAAACACAACTGTGCTTTGAAAAAAATCTTGATGTGAGTTGTCTGGGCATGTGCTAAAGCCCTAGGAGCATTTTATAAAGAAATACTGACCGTAGAAATTAGTGAGGGAATTAGTGACAGGGGAAAAGAAACATTTTTAACAAGTTGGGTCAAAAGGAACCTATAATATACTCCTTAAAAATTATATTTAAATTAATGTTCAAAGCATTTCTATAAGACCTAGAGAAGGGATAAAGCTCTTGTGATAAAGAGATTATGAATTTAGAGTTCTGGAATTAAGTTTGCCACATTTAAGTATTCTAGTGAGAATAATATTCTAACAGAGTGCCAGAGTGTTTCTTCTATTTTATTATTTCAATTTTACTCCTGGCAAGTTGGCCAAGTGAGCCCACTGGTCTGTGATGATTCTCTATAAACTTACATAGTGATAAGCAACTCTGAGCACTGCTTAAAACCCTATGCAAATTCCAGCCTCTGCCCCAGACATTGGAACTATTTGACAGAAAATTTAAAATAACTCTGATTAATATGTTAAAAGTTTTGTCATTGAAAAGGTGGTAGATATCCAAGATCAGAGGGGTAATTTCATCAGCGAGATGCTAGAAATAAATCAAACAGTAATAAAGATAAAGAATGCCTTCAACTGCTCATCAGTACATGCAATACAGCTGAGGAAAGAATAAGTAGACTTGAAGAAATGTCAATAGCAACTACCCAAACTGAAACCCATCAAGAAAAAAAAAAAAAAGAAAGAAATTTAAAAATAGAATATCCAAGAGCTGTGGAACAATATTCCAGAGGATGAGAGAGAGAAAGGGTCAGAAAAATATTGTTAAAAAATAATGGCTAAGAAAAAAAAAAATAATAATGGCTAAGAGTTTTCCAAATGAATGATAGTCATGACACAACAGATCCAAGAAGTCCAGAGAACAGCCATGATTAAAAAAAAAAAAAAATCTAGGCCTATTATACTCAAACTGTGTAGGAACAAAGACAAGGAAAAATCTTGAAGACAGCAGATATAAAAGAAACATTATATATAGAAAGAGAAACAAAAATTATAGCAAACTTACCATCAGAAACACCCAAGCTAAAAGACAATACCATTAAAGTGGTGAAAGAAAAACTGCCAACCTAGAATTCTATATCCAGCAAAAATATCACTCAAAAAAGGAAGGAAAAATAAATATTTTTCAGGAAAAAAAAAAAAAAAAACAAGAAAATTTATTGCCAGCATACCTACTCTACAGAAAATGTTAAAGTGCTTCAGGCAGAAATAATATATTCGACTGAAAACTGGACCTACAAAAAAACCCACACGAATTGAAAAAAATTGAATAAGTGAAGGTAAAATTAATCTCTTCATACTTTTAATTACTCTAAAAAATAGTAGCACTGCATTCTGTGTTTATAGCATATGAAAAAGTAAAAGGTTGGAAAGGATGAATTAAGAATATAAGATGAGGGGCGCCTGGGTGGCACAGCAGTTAAGCATCTGCCTTCGGCTCAGGGCGTGATCCCGGCGTTACGGGATCGAGCCCCACATCAGGCTCCTCTGCTATGAGCCTGCTTCTTCCTCTCCCACTCCCCCTGCTTGTGTTCCCTCTCTCGCTGGCTGTCTCTATCTCTGTCAAATAAATAAATAAAATCTTTAAAAAAAAAAAAGAATATAAGATGAATTAAGAAATAAGAATTTGGAAGGTCCTTACTCCACACATGAAGCAGGATAGTATCACTTGAAGATATTATTAAACATGTATATTATAAGCCCTAGGTTAACCACTAAAAGACATTTAAAAAGGTATAAATAATAAGTCAATAGAGGAGATAAAATAGAATCATAAAAATTTTCTAGGTAGAAAAGATGGGAGAGCAAAGAACAGATAGAAGAAATGAAAAATAGCCCAAAAAATAATAGATTTTAATCCAACCATATCAATAATCACATTAAATGTGGATGATGTAAGGAAAAAAGTTATAATACAACAATTTTCAGATTGGGTAAAAAAGCAAGACCCAACTATACGCTGTATTTAAGAAATCTCCTTTGAATTTAAAGATATATATAGATAAAAGATACATAGAGAGAAAGAGAAACCATGCAAACATTATACAAATGAAAGCTGTAGTAACTATATTAATATCAGATGAAGTAAACTTCAAAAAAATAAGATATGGGATGAAATAGAACACTATCCAGAAGATCAATCCTCCAAGAATGAATAATAATTTATGTATGCACCAAACAACAGAGCTCTAAACATAACGAGCAAAAAACTGATGGAACTGAAAGAAGAAATAACAAATCACAGTAATAGGTGAAAACTTCAATATTCTCCTCAGTAATGGATAGAACACCAAAATCATTAAAATTACAGAAGAACTGAACAATGTTATCAGCCAACTAAACCTAAAATAATATCTAGAACACCCACCCAACAAAAGCAAAACATACCTTCTCTTTGACTATACATGGAACATACACATAGATGATATTCTAAGCCTTAAACAAACTTCAACAAATTTAGAAAAACAGAAATTATACAAGACCTTATTATCACCAAATGAGAGTGGAAATTTAGTCTCCCCACTCAGTCCTCGCTGACTGGGGTCACAGGGAACCTATGTTTTTCCATGATATTTGATTGGAGTAAGGTCGTTGTTACAGAAAAGTTTTCTGTCTTGTTAAATTGCAGTTTTCCCGGTTCTTTACTTAGAGAGAGCAGGCTTTTAATCTGTGCCCAATCATTTTTCCCAGATGCAGGCCTCTTCAACATCCAATCTGGGATATATGGGAGGCAAAAAGGAATCTCAGGAAACACTGTGTGTTCCTTGGGTTCTGAGGTCTGCTTTTTTCTCTCCACCTTTCAGAGTATTTTTCTTATTTTTTAGGGCAATTATAGCATATTATATTATATTATATTATATTATATTATATATTATAAAAAGAGAGGATAACGAGACCTAACTAGAGGTAAGCCTTCTACACTTCATCTGAATTATGAAAATGTTGACACCAGTAGACTGATAATTTAAGTAAGCATAACTGCAATGACTAAACAAATCTTTATAGAAATGCACTCAAAAACACTATACCTAAATCAAAATGAAATCAGAATCAAAAATTATAAAATATGTTCAAGTAACTCACTAAAAGGCAGGAAAAAGAAAACAGAGAAAAGAAAAACATAGAGAAAAACAGAAAACAAATAATTAAATGGCAGGCTGAAGCACTAACATACCAAAATGGCATGAAATATAAATAGTCTAATTACATAATTAAAAAACAAGGATTGACAGAAAGGATAAAAAATAAAAAAGGCCCAACTCTGAGCTATCTAAAAACTCACTTCAATTAAAACTGACCAAACACAAAATGATGGAAAAAGATATACCAAGCATTCATCAAAGAAAGCAAGAGTGCCGTATTAATATCAGACAAAGTAGACTTCGGAGCAAAGAAAATTATCAGAGACAAAGAGGGATGAGATGAGATGAGATGAGATGAGATGAGATGAGATG
>NW_024424119.1:22612802-22635462 GCF_017311325.1 Ursus maritimus
AGAAGAAATGAAAAATAGCCCAAAAAATAATAGATTTTAATCCAACCATATCAATAATCACATTAAATGTGGATGATGTAAGGAAAAAAGTTATAATACAACAATTTTCAGATTGGGTAAAAAAGCAAGACCCAACTATACGCTGTATTTAAGAAATCTCCTTTGAATTTAAAGATATATATAGATAAAAGATACATAGAGAGAAAGAGAAACCATGCAAACATTATACAAATGAAAGCTGTAGTAACTATATTAATATCAGATGAAGTAAACTTCAAAAAAATAAGATATGGGATGAAATAGAACACTATCCAGAAGATCAATCCTCCAAGAATGAATAATAATTTATGTATGCACCAAACAACAGAGCTCTAAACATAACGAGCAAAAAACTGATGGAACTGAAAGAAGAAATAACAAATCACAGTAATAGGTGAAAACTTCAATATTCTCCTCAGTAATGGATAGAACACCAAAATCATTAAAATTACAGAAGAACTGAACAATGTTATCAGCCAACTAAACCTAAAATAATATCTAGAACACCCACCCAACAAAAGCAAAACATACCTTCTCTTTGACTATACATGGAACATACACATAGATGATATTCTAAGCCTTAAACAAACTTCAACAAATTTAGAAAAACAGAAATTATACAAGACCTTATTATCACCAAATGAGAGTGGAAATTTAGTCTCCCCACTCAGTCCTCGCTGACTGGGGTCACAGGGAACCTATGTTTTTCCATGATATTTGATTGGAGTAAGGTCGTTGTTACAGAAAAGTTTTCTGTCTTGTTAAATTGCAGTTTTCCCGGTTCTTTACTTAGAGAGAGCAGGCTTTTAATCTGTGCCCAATCATTTTTCCCAGATGCAGGCCTCTTCAACATCCAATCTGGGATATATGGGAGGCAAAAAGGAATCTCAGGAAACACTGTGTGTTCCTTGGGTTCTGAGGTCTGCTTTTTTCTCTCCACCTTTCAGAGTATTTTTCTTATTTTTTAGGGCAATTATAGCATATTATATTATATTATATTATATTATATTATATATTATAAAAAGAGAGGATAACGAGACCTAACTAGAGGTAAGCCTTCTACACTTCATCTGAATTATGAAAATGTTGACACCAGTAGACTGATAATTTAAGTAAGCATAACTGCAATGACTAAACAAATCTTTATAGAAATGCACTCAAAAACACTATACCTAAATCAAAATGAAATCAGAATCAAAAATTATAAAATATGTTCAAGTAACTCACTAAAAGGCAGGAAAAAGAAAACAGAGAAAAGAAAAACATAGAGAAAAACAGAAAACAAATAATTAAATGGCAGGCTGAAGCACTAACATACCAAAATGGCATGAAATATAAATAGTCTAATTACATAATTAAAAAACAAGGATTGACAGAAAGGATAAAAAATAAAAAAGGCCCAACTCTGAGCTATCTAAAAACTCACTTCAATTAAAACTGACCAAACACAAAATGATGGAAAAAGATATACCAAGCATTCATCAAAGAAAGCAAGAGTGCCGTATTAATATCAGACAAAGTAGACTTCGGAGCAAAGAAAATTATCAGAGACAAAGAGGGATGAGATGAGATGAGATGAGATGAGATGAGATGAGATGGGAAGAGAAGAGAAGAGAAGAGAAGAGAAGAGAAGAGAAGAGAAGAGAAGAGAAGAGAAGAGAAGAGACGAGACGAGACGTGAAGAGAAGTTAGAAAAGGGTCAATCCACCAAATAGATACAGCAATCCTGCATACGTATGCACCAAAAAATAGAGCAGCAAAATAATTGAAACAAGAACTGGCAGAACTAAAGGAGAAATAAATCCACAATTATAGTGGGAAGACTTCAAACTTCGTCTCTCAAAAATTGATAGGACTACTACACAGGCAATCAGCAAGGACCAGGAAGAACTTAACAGCCCCATCAACTAACAGGCTCTAACCGACATTTATAACACACCCCACACACCAACAGCAGAATATATGTTTTTTCAATTAAACGAGCACATAGACCTGCACGGAGGCATCTGCTACATCTAATACACTTTCTGTATTTGACCATTTTCAAACAGAAAAAGTAATAAATACCTGCTAGTTGTAACCTGTGAAGTAATACAATACAATGACATAAAGATTAATCTAATCACACCAGACCCACTCCTCTGAAACTCCAACCCACATTGTTATTGTGGGTATGAACCATCTGGAATCCACAGAAAAGAATGAATGGTCTTGGCAGCCTCTAAGAAAGCAAAGAGAATGAGGGACTCAGTACAGCATAGTGATGCAAAGTCCAGACTTCAGCATTCTACATAGGAGAGCTGGAGTCCCTCTCCTGAAATTTACTGGTTGCCCCTGAAATTTACAAATTGCCCGATTCTCTAAGCCTCCTTTTTCTCATCTATATAATGGGGATAATAATAGCAGCTACTTTACAGGCATTCTTTTTCTCTCTCTCAGGAACTGCCCAGACTCACATCTGTTTCTCTCTAGATTAGCTCTTTTCTTCCCTCTGCAGACTAGAAAAAACAAAATGCCATCTGTATGGCAAAGTTTCAGTGTTCTTACTAAATAAATTTCAATAAGAAAAAAAATTGAATATGGCAATAAAAAGACTGTCAAAGAACATTAATAGGCAATTCACAAAAGAAATGGAAAAGGCCGAAAAAAGTATGAAATCCTCAATTTTACTCAAATAACTAAAATAAAAACCCAAATGGACAAAAAAATTCACCCTAGTGACCAAAGAATTGAAAATTAAAAGTATATGTCATTTTTACTTATGAGATTGGCAAAAAAAAATAAAAGCATTATTAAAAATTCAGTATAATTTACATTTGCTTATCCTGATAGTGTAAGTTGATACAAACTTTCTACAAGTATTTGGCAACATCTATTACAAATCTTTAGAGTAGTCATTACCTTTCTTGATATTTATACATCATTTGTACTTACTCTAAGGAGTTATTATGCTGCAGAAGACATCAGACATTCACACAAAGATTTATATAAAAGATACTTACCAAGTTTTAGCTATAATCTAGTGAAATCCCCCTAAATTTATAAGGGGAACAATGGTGAAATTAATTGTGATAAGTGTATATGATATCATGCCAGTCATTAAAATCATGTTTTCTATAATTATCTAATGATAGGAGTAAATGAATAAAATGTTAAGACAAAAGCAATATAGAAACCATACATATACAATACATATAATATGATATTTCATATATATATTTCATATATATATTTCATATATATATTTCATATATATATTTCATATATATATTTCATATATATTTCATATATATATTTCATATATATATATATGAAAATACTGGAAGAAAAAAATCAAAATTGTGAAGAGTGAGTTACTTCTGGGAGGTGAGATTTTTCTTTCCTTCCTTATGTTTTTATGTCTCTTACAGTTTTCTTATTTTTAAAAAATACTAATCTGTTCATCTCTCAGTGTTTTCTACTGGACTGTGGGCTCTTTGTAGAAGGACTATGTTTTCTTCACAATGCTGTCCTCCCTCAGAAGCCAGTACAGTACTGATACAAAATAGGAACTCCCAAATGTTAAACTAATAAAGCAATTGCTTTAGTAAGCAAAGAAACTTCAATGAATTTTATTCTTAGTTATAATTTATTCAAGGAATAACTATTTCATGTAAGTGGCAAAATAACTGATTGAACCTAATTGCGCGTTTCTCGGTTATTTCTGGAATTTCATGTAAGTTGAAAATCAGAAAAAAAGAAGACACTATTAACATTACAAGAAATTAAAGGAGGTTATGTTTTTTAAACATTCTTATTTTATATATTAGCTCTCATTCCAGAAAGAACTTGAGGTGACCTAAACAAGAACATACAGTAATCGTAGTTTATATTTATTGAGTGCTTATTAAATGTCAGGTTTCCTTCCAACAACCCCCATCATGATCCCAGTTTCACAAATGAAGAAACTGAGGCACAGTGTTTAGGAAAATATACAAGATCACACATGGATAAATGGATCAGTTAGGATTGAACTCAGACCCTCTGGCTCCAAAGCCCACACTCTTGGGGACGGCAGAACTGCCTGGGCTGCACAAAGACATTGAGACTGTCAGAATCAGCTTTGTTCTGATTTTTAAAGCCCGATGTGATTTCTTGATGTTTGATATCCAACCATTAAGTACAATGAATTGAAGCACAAACCACACTGAGGTGGACCATGTTCATATTTTTAGCCCACCCCACTTTCATCCCTAACGTCGCTCCTTATTGTAGCCTTTTCTTCCCAAAATAACACCTATGTCCTCGTGTCCTCTCTGCCCTCCACTCCACCCACATTTACAAACACGAAAGGACGTTTCAACTTGTTCATTCTCGAGTAGAAAGTGACTGATGTGACACTGTTACCCCTCCCAAGGAATTTGGATTTTTAACAAGAAACAGAGTGTGATTTCAAAAGACCAAATCTCTCACAGTGAGAGATTCAAGGATTGACAAGGCTGTGGAAGAGATAGTTTGGATATAGAGAATTTCTGGTACCACAAAAATTATACTCATAAAAGAAACCGTCCTGGCTTCTGAAAACAGCATGCGCTTTGGAATCTACCATTTTCTAGCTGTGTGAATTTAGGAAATGTAATTAATTGGGCCTCTTTTTTTTTTAATTTTTAAAGGAGAACATAGTACCTACTTTCTAGGGATGTGACAAGATTTAGTGGTAATGTATATAAATTAGCTCCCGCAGTCTCTGGTGTAGGGTTAATGCTCCATAAATTATTGGTACCAGTACTTAGTATTCATTTTGGTATTAGTATAAGTATTAACATTACTGACATTAACATTAATTAACATTAATGAAAAAGTACTGAAGCTAGCATCAGAAAAATCTAGATTTGAGCTTTAGCTCTGCCACTTCCTAACCTTATAAGCCTGCAAATAACATGTAATCCACCCAGACTCTGTTGGGAGAGGCAATGCCCGGGGGCCCTGAACACCCTGTGTGTTTTTGCTGGGTACGCCAAGAATGTAAAGCTCTGATGGCTCTTTATGGGGTCCGCTTCTCAGGGTTGTTTTTGCAGCAAGCAACCTTGAAGGATAAGGTAATGTTCCCACTCTAAGAGCAGGTGTCCTGAGTGCACACTATAAAAACAATAAATTCCTCTTCTGTAACACAATCCAGTGCATGGGCCACATCGGTCCAGGCTCATCTATGTCACCCCGTAGGACTTGGAGGGCATGGCGCAGGGGAGCCAACACCCCGGCACCATGCTCATGCTGTCTGCGGTGCTGCCTTTGTCTCTGACCTAGGATTTTTATGTCTTCTGCCAGCATCCAGAGAACAGAAACAGGCTTGCATGTCTGCTTACACACAGGGTAAAATCTCAGAGCCTTCACAAATCATGATAGACCCTTCGTTATCTCATTTACCATAGAAGAATAGCACGACCTGCCCTATCTCCCTCAAAGAATTCCTGGAATAGCTGAACAAAATATATACTCATACACATTGTCAACTTTTATATAAGATGAGAGACTAATAGAACACAAGCGACTGCAGATCATAAGGACAGCCTTGTGTCATAGCGATGAAAAACTCAAAATATAGTTAACACTTTATTGTTAATTACCAGTCAGCAAATGTCTGTATTTTTTAGGCTCTATCTTAAAAGCATTCCCTGTGGTTTTGGTATCAAGCGATACCAGATACCGAGAACAATGGCATGTGAGTGACGCACTCCTACGCGTGCACGCATGCAAATGAACCTTCTGGTAACTCATAAACAGAAACAAAGACAAAAGTCTCCAAAACATCAGCTTTCCTCTGTTGCGATTACATCATCCCTTCTTACCGTAGTTTTGATGTAATGACTTACATATTCATTTTTCACTTACTTAAATGACCTTTATACTGTGGGGGTTCAACACCAGTTTCCGTAAGTACTTGGTCTTTTCCTTTCGGACTAAAAAGCCATGGAGATGCACAGAAAAAGTCAGGTTTTCCCTGCTGCTCCTACCCCACATGCATCAAGGTCAAAGGAAAAAAAACATCTGCTCTGAAACTTACTGCCAACTACAAAGAACTAATGGAAAACCAGGGCCTTTGAGCAGTGCCCATGCTAGTTCCTGAATCTATCAAGCGATTACTGGATCTGGAATGACCCATATGCTGAAATCTTCAAATGGCCAGTTGGGCCCTGCCCAAATTCAGGGAACCACTGAGGGTCATTCCAAACCACCATAACTAGTACCCTTGACATTTACCAAACCATAAACCAAATCTGGCTGGTGTGAAAAGTGATTAAGTGAAAATCATTAACACAGCTTTAATATTTCATAAGAAGCCTCTAATTCAAGGGCAGTCTTTTGTTTCAACAGTAAACAAAAATGGTCAGAAATCCATATGCATGCGAGCATGATGAATGTTTTATTAATAACAAGTGGCCCAAATTGAGATCCAAACACATCTATCTGCAAATGTCAGATGAAATAGTGGGAGGCCCAAAGGAAGTAATTTGCATGAATCAGTTTGTAAGTTAAGTGCGGTTTGGGGAGGTTGTTTTGGTTTTGTTTTTGTTCTTGTTTTTTTGGTTTTGACTAACGAAAGAAGGTGGTTATGTGTGACACTTAAAAAAATCTGAGAAATGGACAAGAGGATACAGTGCATGCTTCTCCCCTTTGCCGCTGGACCCATGAGCACAGGCAGAAGCAGCTTGTGAGGCTCAGGGAAATATCAGAGCATATCGACTGTAGCTTTGATTCCAAGCGACAGAATGAAACCTGGAAACATACAGTCTCCCCGGCAATCAGACACTGTGTTCAGTAGCTTTTGCTGCTGTTACACTAACACTTTAACCGGGTGTCTGGTCTATTTGCTCTGGTTCAGTGATCCTAGACAATAGACTTTAATGTGAAAAACAGGTAAACAGCTCAGGATTGCTAAATGAACACTTTAACAGTTTCTTCAAGGTTTGAGGGGATTCTTTGCAACCTGCATTTTCTCATAATATTACCCAATCAAGACAGTGGAGGAAACAAAGGAAGAAAGAAGAGAAGAGAATGAGAAACCGAGCAGGACCTAAGATCGCAAATTCTCCAAGTACTGTTTTTCACTTAGTCTTCATAAAAAGAGCCTCAATTTTGTTTTCATTTCTGTTGTTTTCCTTTCTGTTGTTTTCCTTTACACTGATACAATCTCACATAGTTTTCTTTTTATATAATTAATCTCCTCCTAACTGCAACAGTGCCCGCGCTGCTTCTAGTGTGGATGCCTACACTTCAGACGCACACACTCACATCCTTCTCTTGGTCTTTTCAGGCCTCTGGCACTGGCCTGGGACCCCTCTCCCGCCCAGGAGACATTCACATTCTCAGATCAACCACTCGGAAGTGAGGAGGGCGAGGTCACGCCACTCAGCCTCCTGGGCCCTCGGAGAATGCAGACTTTCTATTGCAACCTGCAGTCTGATGGGCCAGTTTGACCCTTGGAACACAGGAACCAGGAGCTCCTTGAGACGCTCAGTTCCACAGCAGGTTAGTTTGGAGTAAAGAGGGCAAAGACTTTCAGCAACAAACTGCAGAGAGGAAGGAGGCAACTGGACATCATGTTCTCCTTGTTCTCCACCAAAGCTTCCAGTATGATGGACGTACACTGTACTTATGTCCACCCATAAAATGTGTAGCCCAGCTGCCTCAGTGATCAGAAGTTTGTAGTCGTGGACTCGTTGCTTTAATTATATTTTGTCATTGATATCACTCACATATTACATATCAACATGACCCCAAACTATCCTGCAAACCACCACTCCCAGGCGTCATCAACCTGAACATTCATTTAGGACTGTGAGATCCGGTAAAAATCCTCAGGTTCAGCTCCCATCAGCCCAACCACTTCCAGGCAGATGTCACTCACCTCTTCTTACTGAGGGAGCTTATAGACGTGCTCCTGTGTGCTCCTGGATAGTGCTCCCCCTGACCACCTCCCTCAATCCTCCATTCAACTGCCTTGGGCATGCAGGGAATGGGATGCGTGGTACCATTCGTGGAATGTCTTTTCCATCAAAGTTGAGTAAACACGATCAATGTTTTCTGTCCCTTGTCCCTGTATTCCGCTTTATCTACTTTAATGCCACCCTCTTAAAAATCTCCTAAATATGACAGTCTTTGTCCTAGGTTTATATCTTTTTTTTTAATTAAGTCTCCTTCCTGCTCTCATATTTTAGTATTCTAGTTCCCTTGAGTAGCAAGGGTCATAAAGTGTGGCAAATAAAATCAGAAAAGCTGGGCTCAAATCTGAGCCCTGCCACTTTCCAGGTGAGTGATACTGGGCAATAATTTCTCTCCATCCCAAGGCGCTCACCTATATGGGGTAATTATCTCACCTCAAAGGCAGTTGTCAGATTTATCTGTTACATTTTCAAATTCCTACAGAAGTCCTCTTATCTCATGCATCTGGGATTGGAAGTTCATAGATTAATCAAAAAAGCCAGAAATATGGAGAAATCTTATGAATTAATAATACATATTGTGGTAAGTGGAACTGGCCTCCCAAAGGTGTTCACATCCTGATTCTCAGAAGTTGTGACTATGTTGTTATATGACAAAGAGGAATTGAGATGGCAGATGGAATTAAGGTTGTTAATCAGCTGATATTAACATGGGAAGATTATCCTGGATTATCCCAGTGGACCCAATGTAATCACAAGGGTCCTTAAAAGTAGGAGTGGGAGGCAAAAAAGGGACAACCTGAGAGGACAAAGCATGAGAAGGATTCAGCCTCATGTTGCCATCTTTGAAGATGGAAGAATGAAGCCCAGGGGTATGGGAGGCCCCTAAAAGATGCAAAAGGCAAGGAAATGATTCCCCCCAAGACCTTTGATTTCAGCCCAGGGAGACCCATTTTGGATTTGTCACCCACAGACCTTTAAGATAATACATTTATGGGACACCCGGGTGGCTCAGTTGGTTAAGTGTCTACCTTCGGCTCAGGTCATGATCTCAGGGTCTTAGTATCAAGTCCCACATCAGGTTCCTTGCTCGGTGTGTGGGCGAGGGGAGGATGCTGCTTCTCCCTCTGCCTGCCTCTCCCCCTGCTTGTGCTCTATCTCCCTCTGACAAATAAATAAATAAAATATTTTTTAAAAAATAATACATTTGTGCTATTTCAAGCCACTGTGTTGTGTACTTTGTCACAATAGCAAAAGAAAGCTAATATACATTTATTAAACATTTCAGATTAAAACACGTAATTATTCATTCACCTGCCAATCTTTTGATTTTTGGCTACATTTTCCAGTTTGAGTTCCTAAAATGAAACAGGTATTTGCTAAAAGACTGTATCCAAACATAAAAATAACTCTTAAAACTCGTTAAGGTGATGAAAAACAAATGAACGAAAAATAGGCAAAAAAGTGGACATTTCACAAAAGAAGTTATAGGAATAACCAATGAGCATATGACAAGACACTCAACATCATTAGTCATCAGAAAAATGAAAATAAAAATCACAATGAGATACCACTACATATATCACTAGAATAAAATTTAAAATACCAAGTATTGTCAAGGATTAGAGTTTTAATTACGCAGCATTTTTTTTTTTAGTTTAAAAAAAAAAATTTAAGTAAGCTCTAGGCCCAACATGGGGCTTGAACTCATGACCCCAAGATCCAGAGTGACATGCTCCACCAAATGAGCCAGCCAGGTGCCCCTTATGCAGCATCTGAAATAATATTTGTTATCTATTCTTGGAAGTTTCGGCAATGATTCAGCTGAGTCTACAACTTACTCAAGAAGCAAATGGATGGATTTTCCAAGAGAAATTTTATACATATTTTATGATTACAGTTATCTTTAAGATGTATATTCAAAGAAAAATAGATCAGATGAGCATGACGTTTCTTTCCCAAAACAGTATTTCAGAAGACAAAGAGGCAACATCAGTAGAGTCTCAAGGAAAGAATATTGTGACCCAGGATTACTGTCCATGTGAAAGGAAAAAAATAAAGCTTGAAAGAAATGGTAGTGAGCCATGTAACAAGCAGGAAGAGGAGGAAGAAGGAGGGAGGAGGTGGAAGAGAGAGAGGAATGAAGGAAGGAAGAAGTGAGGGAGGAAGGGAAGGAAGAAGGCATATTGCTTTGAATATGTTTAATAAAACAGGACGTATATCAAAAATAATCCTTGAGAAAAGGAAATATGACAAAAAAATAAGTAATAATGTGGAACTAAAATCCTACATACGTTTTAATATCTTGGGATATAATTAACGACGTGAGAGGAGAAAGTAAAAAGCACACTAAAGTTCTCAAGCTTTTACTCACTGCCGTATGTGAAATGTTCTAAAATTTCCAAAAATTGAGGGCTTTCACACAACTAAATGTAATATAGTCATTAAAAATATGTAGTTCTGATTAAAGATAGCACAATAAATCAATTTTGCTCAGGTCACATGGACCACACTTGGTCCCCATGGCCATCCCTGAACTAATCTGCAAAGACCAATGATGAGGCATTCTGGGTTGGGAGTAAGGCTAACCTTCATGAAGAACAAGAGGGTTTTAATAGCCACACATCATCGTTCTGTTTTCAGGAAAGAAAAGATGGAAGGACTGGGTGTTGAGAAACCAGCGGTTCGTGTCAAAGCTCACCAGAAACACACCCATACTTGAATGAGTTGGGTTTAGTGCTCAAGGCAGTGAGGGAGAAGACACAGATGGGAAACCATGGGGCATCTCAGTAAGAAAAAAAAGGAGAAAGGGTTAATCATAGAAGTTGGCCATGGGTTAGGTGATTTGAGGGAGGGCTAAAGGAAGCAGGCTTTGCTATGGATTGGATGCTACCAGAAATGGGGGCAATTCTAGCCTTATTGTCCTAGTAAATCTGACCTATAAGTAAGTGGTAGGAACTAAAGACAGAGCCGTGACAGCCACTCAAGACAGGAGGATGTCCGGTATTACTGTGGTTTGTTTTTGTGTGTGCTTACACAGAATGATCAAGTTCTCGTATTTGTTTTTTTCTCTGATTTCACTGCAGTCACAGAATGCCCTTGTTTGACGTGATGTTCAATGAGGTCGTTTATGTCCAACAGGAGAACACTTTGGCCTCGTTTTAAGCGTTCTGCCAGGCCCTGAATGTCAGGAGCAGCTTTGCTCCTTTTCCGTAGTTTTACCCAGATGGAGGGGATGAGGTGGGAGCTAATTCTCATGCCGTTATCTGTACCTGATACTCTTGGTGCTTCATACGCCTAATAAGAGGCACAAATGTGGCAAGATTTCAGTAACAACTATTTTTAAGGAGAAACGTGTTTGCCTGTAAACTAATGAAACAGTTAATTTTCTCCACATAGGAAATAATGACCCTCTCCCATTCTTCATTTCCCCTAGAGAATTTCTAGGGCATTTCTGTTTGCAATAAACATGTAGGGTTTTATTTACTTGGTCTTCCCTAATACTCACACATATTGATTTATATCAGAGGGTTTATTTAACCAGCAAACAAAAAAGAGCTTCCCCAAATGAGCATTTCTAAACCAAGTCTCTGGCCGGAGGGAATATGTTTCCTTTCAGTTATAATTCTCTCCAAACAAGGTACTATCAGGGGAAGGTGAAGAAACAGCATGTGCCGCTCAGCTCATTGAGGCTTTATATGAAGCTTTGGCTGGAACCAGGGCTGAGTTACACAACACAAAAACCAATGGAACCAGAAGTTTCCATTCCCGCTGGAAAGAGTAGCTTCCAGGTCTCAGTGGGCAACAAAGGGTACTTCTCAGGAAACAGAAAATGAGGCTTTTTCTACCCTACTCACCTTCAGAGTGCTGCCATTCTGACTTTTCGTACCATTTTAGCCTTCTTGGCTCAAAGAAAGCAAAATGAGATGAATAAACTGGCAATCGTGAAGTCAGACAAATCCAAAAAAATCACCTTTTTGGTAACTATCTTCTACCATCGCCTAAGTTGGACACAGAAGACAGCTGAAGACATGAGTCAGGCAAGTGTGGCTCTGGGGAGCCAGAGAGCCCAGGAATGGGGACAGAGTGGGATCACAGCTGTGCCTGCTCCCCCAAAAGCACAGAGACAGCCAGTGTGCAAAGCTCACCTGTCTGAGGATGTGTCCTGCAGTGTCTTTAAGGGTTGGAGAAAGGACTCCCCATAAATTTCCATCATTTTCCCATTCCCTGATGCCTGGACTACCATAGGCTTCTGGTCCCATCATGGTCAGTGTGTCAGAGCAACCCTTCCTTCTGGTTTCTAGAACATTATTCCATGACAGAGTCTTCCAGGAAAAACTTCACAAGAGGTTGACCCCTGCCTTATTTGTCCAGGTTTGCCTTCCCCAACCCCTCCCCTGAGGAATACCTGATGACCCATTTATAGTATGATACAGCAGGGACGGGAAGTACAGCAGCAGCTGCACATCTCAAGATGAAAGCATGTGACTCTTGATCTCAGGGTCATCACTTCAAACCCCACATTGGGCCTACAACTTACTTAAAAACAAAAAACAAAAATTGTCACAAATCCCTAGGTGGTGCCTGGTTCTGACCCCGTCACCCATATACTTAGGATCTGCCCCAGGCCAGCTGGTAGACCCCTAGTCACAGCTTCCCTTTCTGTCCCCTCCAACCCATCCCTGGCCCTATGTAGGGCCCAAGGGCAGCCACCCCAAGGGACACTTTGGCATGAAGATTATTTTGGGTTAAAAGCAATCGAAAGCCAACAAATTCAGCAGAACCTCTTTATCTCTCCTTCAACCACCAAAAAAAGAATTCCGATGGAAGACCTGCCTCAGGAAGAGAGCTATCACCACAGACAACTGTATTATAATACGAACCAGGCAGAATAGACAGACAGGGACCCAGCGAGGCTCATTTGATCGAAGTCATGTCCCATTGTTTCTGAGTGGCCCGCTAAACACGTGTTTACCATTTATTCTCTTCCACCTTCCTGTGAATTGTACTCTTTTCTTTTGAAGTCTCAGACCCTTACCCCCTTCTCTTCAGTTCAGAGGGACATACAGATCTCATTTTGCCTGACTATCTTTTTAATTTCATGTCTCTGTGGATTCCTCATACAAAACTAAATTTTATTTTCTCCTATTAATCTGTCTTATGTTAATTTGATTCTTAGTCCAGCTAAAAGGACCTTGAAGGGCAGAGGAAAGTCTTCCTCCTGACACCTAAAGTGTTGACCCAGACTGCGGGAAATGACTTCCTCCTTATACTCCCACTGCTCCCTAAGACTGCCTGAGCCCAAGGAAGCCTGATGAGGGCCCCTAGACCATGCCAGCCTCTTCTGGGAGACTGGGTACCAGTCTGTCTCCCTGGCCCTGCCTGAGGACCCAGTTTAAGTTGAATTGTCCTTACCCCTTCCAAAGCCAAAACTTTCACCTTTATTCTAACCTGAACCAGAGGTCTCAACCCCTCTATTCTTTGTCAGAATATGTTTACCCTGATTGGTAAACAACGAAAATCAGATTCACAGCCTCTGCTATACAGACCTCAAACAAATGCCGTGGTATAATCATGTCACCATTAAAAGGGATATGAGGTACATGTAACAAGAAACCATGTGCTGAGTAACGAGTCTGAGCCCAGTTTCTACTCACTGCCGGTTGTGTAGGTGGCCCTTGAGACACAGGGAGCACATATACATGAAATCAAATGCCTGCCTGGGAAATCTCCACATGGCAATCTGCGACACATAATCAGCTGCACGTAAGGGTCACATTATAAATGTCATGTTCTATGTTAACATTTAAAAACTGTGGACCCTTCTGATGTGGAGACTCACATCCTCCACTGAGTGGTAAATTACGGAGCTTGCACTTCCTCTCCCCTCCCCTCTTCCCAGGATGGTTTTGAGGGTTACGCATTTGCCCTTCAGCAGTGATGAATGGACTGCTGAGCTAATGCTGGGCGCCATCATTATTCATGTCCCTATCCTCTGTCCTGGCCTTTAATTGCAGCATCCTGGAAGTAGAAGCAAAAACTGTATTACAGAGGAAACTTTTCTTCTTCCTGAGCATAATACCTGAAAAAAGGCAGGCTTTTCTATTAATCTTGGGTACCCTCCACCAGAGGGACAGCCATTCACTCACCGCATGTGTGCAGGGCCCACACCCACACAGCATCACATAGAAACAGACTGTGTGGCTCTTGGGCTCTATAACGTCAGCCTAAAGAAGCTGAGCTGGGGGCACCTGGGTGGCTCAGTCGTTAAGCGTCTGCCTTTGGCTCAGGGTGTGATCCCGGCGTTCTGGCCACATCAGGTTCCTCCAGTGGGAGGCTGCTTCTTTCTCTCCCACTCACCCTGCTTGTGTTCCCTCTTTCTCTGGCTGTCTCTGTCAAATAAATAAATCTTTAAAAAAAAAAAAGAAGAAGAAGAAGCCGAGCTGATCATCCTATCATGCCACAGTCACATCCTTAATTGGCCCTATTACAAGCTTAAATGAGGAATTTTACTGGAGAGAATCTGTGTCCCAGAATTCCTGACTGCCAGGACCCAGATGAGCTCCGCTGAATAAAATAGTTTTCCAGCACATTCCAGCTCTCTCGTTGCAGCCACTTACAATCCAATTCATGCTTATTCAGAAACGCCTTGGATTTGTCAGTCATCGCTTTACTCCTTTTTAGTTCTTAAAGTGATATCCAAAGGAGGGCATTTGGTTATACAAATCATATCGAAAGAATATTGGCCAAAGATTTACTGTTCCATATGTATAATGACAGTGATTTTTGTCATAATTAACAAAGAGGCAGAACAAGTGACAAGCCCATCAGAGCACAATAAAAGCATCAATTTGGGTTACAAGACAGTCCATTACTGTAGTTGATCACAGTTTCTATCAAGTCTCAGAGCTACAAAGGTTGTAACTTTGCCATCTGCTACTTCACTGGATGGTTTCTGGGAAAGCCTCTGGCCTAAGAAAAACTGCCATACAGCTGCGGCTGCCTGCTTCTCTCTTTTCAAATTAAGACAAGTCTAGGAGCCAACCCAAACTACGGGGGGAAAAAGGAAAATGACTTTTTGTGGCAGAGCGCCCACAAACCCTGGAACTCAGAACTGTACAATCTGGGCCGTGATTTAGTTTGAATTCGCTATCTACTGGGCTCTGTCCTATCCATGGGGGATACCTAGGTAAAGGAAATACAGTGAGATGGGGCTCCTGGGTGGCCAGTCGGTTAAGCATCTGCCTTCAGCTCAGGTCATGATCCCAGGGTCCTGGGATGGAGCCCTGCATGGAGTCCCGTGTCGGGGCTCCCTGCTCAGCAGGGAATCTGCTTCTCCTTCTGCCCATCCACGCTTCCCTCTCCCCACTCATGCTTGCTCTCTCTCTCTCTGAAATAAATAAAATCTTTTTTTTTTTTTTAAAGAAAATAGTGAGACCTGGCCCATTAGCCACCTGGGAAGTCTTAACTGCCTTGCTGCAGAGGGACCCAGCAGACCTCCCTCCAGTTTGCCCGCACTGGAAGCCGCCACCCAGACTTTCTAGAAGTGTGGAGACAATATGAGAGGAGGGTAAAGGCAGGGTCTTTGCTCCTCCATCTGCCCTGGCCCCCCTGAACCCTCTGTTTCTTAGTTCAGAGCAGAGCCCTCTCTGGTCTGAGACCGACTCTCAGGGCACAGTCAGAAGAGAGTCACAGGGCTGCCTCTAGATTATATACAATGTCCCTAAACATTAGGCAACTTCAAGGTTTCTTTAAGTGTCAAAGGTATTACTAAGGAGTCTTCGTAGCTCTAAGACTGAAGAAAAAACACAATCAACTGCAAACTTCAAATGATCCATTTAAAAAAGAAAGTCAGGGTTGTAGAGCAAACAGAATTACTTATTTGCAGTGTCAGGAACTGACCACTTTCTGACAACAAGCCCCCTTCTCAAGAACCAAGGATGAATCTCTTCCTTTGGTATCTGGGACAAAACTGGTGACACCACCACACAGTGGGGCCCAGAAAGAGGCAGACGGAAGAGGTGCCAGTTAGTGGAAAGCACCAATTTTGAACGCTTTGAACACTGGCTTCTCATTCTATCCTGCAATCTCCTTTTTTATAGAAGCTATAGGATGGGGGTGGGAATGTAGAGAAAGAGAAAAACAGTTAAAACAAACTTTCAAAGAGTTTCTATTCCCCCCAAGCATCTCACAGACTAGTCAAGGAGAGGGACAGAAATTCCAATAATTGAGAAACAGCATATTACACTTCACAACGGAAATGTCATGTGGGCACCGAGGAGGGAGTGATAGACTGGTAAGCACGGCCAGGTGAAGGCAGAGAAGACTTCATGGAAAAGGGGATGCTCGAACTCACTCCTGAAGAATGAGTAGGCATTTCCAGATATCTTAGGGGGTCAAGGCCACTGAACCTTGGGTGTCAAGAACCTGCTTTGCTTAGGTGAGCGGTTCTCAAACTTCAGCCTGGAAGTGTGTTAAAGCACAGATGGCTGGGCCTCCCCAGCAGACTTTCTGATTGAATAGGTCTGGACTGCGCTCACTAACTGGCATTTCTAAACAAGCTCCCAAGTGCTGCTAACACTGAAAACCAGGACTTAGGTGCAGGGTGAGGAGCAGAAGTGGAGAAAGATATGCTGGGACATAGGTAGGGCCTGGATCATAAGGGACCCTGGGGTCCATGGAGAGACCATTCACTCTCTGGACAGTAAGGACCCACTGACAAGTGTTAAGCCACAGAGTGCAGTAACTGTATTTGTGTTTTCAGAGGTCAACTTTGGTGGAAGTGCACAGGGAAAGGGTAGTTATAACTCAGTTCCACTCAGGAAATGATGAAGTTAGAACAAAAGCCCTGGGGAGTGATAGGAATGTCTAGGAAGGATGTGAGGTTACTTATGTGAAAATGAGAACAAAAGCCTGGTCTCCTGAGCTATCCTCTCAAAGGGGGAAATAAATCAACTGTCTCCTTTGCCTCCAGAAACCGTTATTTGTTCTCATCCTTTATTAAAATATGCATGATGTATCTTCTGGGAAAGGACACACGGATTTTAGTATCATTTACCCAACTGCCATAGTTTGTTAATTCTTTTTTCCAAGAAAAACAGGAAAAATCCTTATTTAGTGAGGTCAGAGTATCCCTGTGGGCATTTCACATGCACCTCTGTTACCTACAAAGCCCTAGATTAAGGGTGTACGGGAGATGAAAAGGGTAGGGTTGAGCGAGCCTGTGTGTTCACAGCTCGGGCAGAAGCTGACCAAAGAAGGTTGAGCAGCACAGACTAGCGACACAGAGGAAGCAGGAGGGGTGGCAGGAATACCAAAGGTCGGTGCACCTGCAGGCAATAAAACAAGGATTTCTGGGAAGCCCCAGAAATATTTGGTAGGTGACTGAATTTCTTCTAGAATATGTTGGAGGGGGGAAATATAAAAAATTAGCAGTAACATTAAAAAAGCTAATTTAGGGGCATCTGGGTGGCTCAGTCGGTGAGGCTTCTGACTCTTGATTTCAACTCAGATCATGATCTCAGGGTTGTGAGATCGATGTGAGAGCCCGTGTCGGGCTCTGTGCTGGGCGTGGAGCCCACTTAATATCCTGTCTCTCTCCCACTGCCCCTCCCTCAATTCTCCATCTTAAAAAAAAGAAAAGAAAAGAAAAAGCTAACATTTATTGATACTATTGATACTTACTATCTTAGCCTGGGTTTCCCCTAAAGCACAGCCTGATACAAAGGCTCACCTGCTGGTGGTAGTTGGGGAATTGGGACCTGAGGGAGCAGGAGTGTGGCCCCTGGAAGTAGCTTGGGAACAGAGAAAGCCAATCTCAGCTGCAGACAGAACTGACCACGGCCATGGACCACCGTTCACTTGACCCCACAGGACCTCCTAGAAGCTTTATAAAAGGGTTCTCAGAATCATCCGTCCAGGGAAGAAAAGGGGTGGGGTTTAGCCACTGGCCACCTTTCCCCAGTGGTTAAGGGCTGGCCTATAAGACATTATTAAACCCCTTGCACTTCCAAGGGAGCATCCACTGCAAACATCAGAGAAGCCTGGGCAGGAAGTGAGAGTGGTAAGGAGCGGTCAGGCTGTCCCTGCACCAAGTGGGCGGGGCCTGTGCAGAGCTGGTCACCGCACGTTGGCATCGGAGGTGAGGCTGAGAGCATATGTGACAGTCCGTGAGTGTCCAGTATGCTTGCGATGAGCCAGGTCCCAGTCTAAGGGCCTCACATGCCTTCTTTTATTTAACCCTTATGACAACCCTATAAGGCAGGCAGTGCTATCCCCACAGTACAGGTGAAGAAATGAGGGTTAGAGGCCCAAGATGAGCCAGCTAGGAAGTGGCAGAGGTAGAACTCAAATCCACTTCTCTCTGGCTTCAAAGTCCATGCTTAGCCATGATATTAGGCTGTACCCGACACATTCACCTAGATGGTAACTCGGAAAGTCAGTTTAGGAAGCCATATCAACAACCTTTAAAATGCTTATTAATTTCACTTCTATCCTAGAAATCTGACTTAAGGAAATAATCAGAAATACGCACAAAGAATGGTGTTGACCCCAATCTTATTTATAATGGGATAGATACATGTGTGTGTATATGTATATATATAAGTATCCTGCAATTATTTAAAATGACTTCGAAAAAATAAAAGACAGAAAAAACATAGCCTATAGAACACATGGCATGAGCTTAACAACATAAATAAAAACATAAATACATAGAAAAGAAGTCGGAAAGGAAAAGTCAAAACTGTTTAAGTAGGTAACGAGATAATGCTCAACTTAAAACTTTTTTCTGTCTACTTCTCAATATATTTTAATTTTCCACCAAAAACCCTATTACTTTGATTAATGACATTTTTTATTTTATTTTAATAGGCAGTGGGGGGAGTGACTGTTACCCACCAGTGGTTCCCCACCGGTGCCCCAGCCACCTTCCAGGCCAGCGGCTTGGGTGGTCTGTCCGCCCTGCAAGGCTGCTGTCACTGCGGAAGGGCCCTTTGTGGCTGCCAGTTTTGTGTGCTTTACAAAAACATCTCCTTCCAAACATTCTGCTTGGAGCCTAGAGCTGTGTCTCTAGCCCTGGGCTCCAGAGACATCTCCGCCACCCCACAGTGCGCACCACCTCAGCCTGGACGCTGCTGTGTGTGTGTCCGCAGCAGGGCTGAGAGCCCTGGGATGCTTGTGTCTGAGATCATCGTAACTGGGGGCGGCCCGGCGGACATGAGCTCTGTCCCGGGTGAGGATGGAACTGTTTCCACGGCATTTCCTGACGTCCCAGGGGTCCCCCTGGTACAGGAAGAAGATAGGAACGTGGGAGGGGCGAAGGGCAGGGGATCCAATATCTCCACTGTTAGCTCTGCCTGCAGCCCCTGCCTGCCCAACCTCCTCCACCCTCAAGGAGAGACTCTTCCATCAACAGGACTTCCCACTTCTGAGTCAGCCAATTAAGTTCCTCCCTTTCCTTTGCACGTTTTAGGGACAGAGGTGCCCCTTGCTACATCTCTCTCATAATTGCTGTGTGGCTACTTCCATTATCATTTAGGTTTTGGAGTCATTGTTATTTTAGTGTTTTATTTAAACTCAAGTTCGTTAACATATAGCATATTATTAGTTTCAGGGATAGGGTTCAGTGATTTATCAGTTGCACGTAACACCCAGTGCTCCTTACATCACGTGCCTCCTTAATGCCCATCATCCAGTTACCCCATCCCCCCCACCTGCCCTCGAGCAACCCTCAGTTTGTTCCCTAGAGTTAGGAGTCTCTTATGGCTTGCCTTTCTCTCTGTTTTTATCTTATTTTTCCTTCCCTTCCCCTCTGTTCATCTGTTTTGTTTCTTAAATGCCACATATGAGTTAAATCATATGGTATTTGTCTTTCTCTGACTGACTTATTTCGCTTAACATAATACCCTCTAGTCCCATCCACATCGCTGCAAATGGCAAGATTTTATTCCCTCCGCTTACCTTCTGGAAATAATTCCTGGAGACCCAAACGAGAAGACTACCGGATTCGGAATGGTCATGGCCCAGTGCTTCACAGTGATGTCTCAAAAGGCCATATGGTTCCCTTTTGTTCTTTAATAAACAGTCTGAGCCACTTCAGGGGAAAGAGAGTTGCTTGGTCGGGTGCCCAATGGAGGAGACAAGGCTATAAATTCGGGCTATCAGCTGAAGCACATCTGTAGTTCTATCTCTCTCTACATTACCAGACATCAAAAAGATGCTTTGACAAGGGAATCATTTAGAAGAAACCTTGAAACCCATCATCTGCTGGTGTAGTGAATGTATAGCATATTTTAAACAGCACTTCTGTGTCTACAGGATTCCACACATTCTGAGGCCCACGTCCCCAAAGGAGATGTGAGATCAGACTACCCAGCATCACAATGACGTGACAGTAAATGTTCCACAATTAGCTTCGCAGGGGGGTAAAATGCCCGGATTCGTATCACTTGCCAATTTTCAGGGTGTAAATACTCCTAGCAAGGCCAATCAATGTCAAGCGACCATTAGTTTAAAAGCTAATCGCAGTCTCTACGTGGAATCTACCTTCTTGCGACGCGGCAGAGCAGGCGTCCTGTCGTGGAGCGTGGGAGCCGGGTCCTAGGGTCCGGCAGTGTGAGCCGTTGTGTCTGTTCCCACAGCAATGGTCGTCCGGTTGTCCCTGGAGTGTCCCTGGAGCAGGCCCGAGGTTCCTTCGAGCATTGTTCCTGACTTCAGGGCCTCCCGCCTCACCTACAGTTTCTGTGAACTTCTTCACCTCCTTTAATAAATCTCTTTTGTGCTTTGCCTGAATAGGGCGAATTCTCTTATTTGCAAATAAGAGCCCGAGCCAATTCTGTTTGAGGCAGACACGGATACTTGGAATCAGAATTAAATACTGCTTCCGTTACATCTGTCTTTGGAGTTTATGATTTTCCCCATCGGGGTAAATGCAGATTTCGTGCAATCCCACGTGCTCCCACTGAGAGTAGCAGTGGACAGAAACAACCTCAAACTCGGACGACTCTGTAGCTCCAGATGTACGAAGGGGGCAGCTTAACTGTGCAATGAAGCATCTAATAAGAAAGCCCTTTTCTCCCAGAAAGCCTTGGGGAGGATGAGGAGTAATTCCCTCCACCTCAGCCGTGCCAGCTCTCACGTGCACCAAAGGCACCATGAAAAACTCCTCAGAAGAGCAACACAGGAATCATGCAGATCATCCACTCCATACATTTTGATAACCTCTCCCAAATAACAGATTCCTCAAACTTTACCTCAGATATTATTCTAGCACTTCCTGGACCTCTCACCTCCAAGGGACCTGCAATACTTGCTAAAAATTTTATCTGCCTTGCCAGACCTCCTGAAGACCAGGAATCTACATTTTCAACTTGTTCTTAAAATTGTTGAGAACCAAACCTACTTATGAGCAACATCACAAAAAAGGGCAATACCTCACAAAAAGAAATATTTAAAAGTTTAACAGAAAATCCTAGGTATATAATACAAATTACATGCTTAGACATTAAGGCATAACATTAATGTGAAATGATTAATAAAAAAAATTTTAACCCATAGTTTCAGGCCAATAAAATTCTTCAAAATGCCTAGGGGGTGTGAAGAGAAGCTGAGAGGAACCCAATTCATTTTGTGGGAAGTCACCATTCTCCCCCATCTTTTGTTCCATATCTACAAACTTCCTATCTCCCCAGGTAGTTGCCTGAAGAGAACTCTACCCAGGCAGTTTCCAAATGCTGCTGCTTCTTATCATGCCTGAAAGATATGGTGGCATTAAGAAATAATAATAGCTAAGCTTAAAGGAGGTCTCTTTACAAGGCACAGTGCTAAGTGCTTTGAATGCATTATTTCATCCAATCCTTACAACTTTGTGATGTGGGCACAATTATCCTCATTATATAGATGAGAAAACTCCACGTAAGCAAATTGTCCAAGTACTTAAGGAAGTTAGTGGCAAAGGTAAGATACAAACTGTGGCAGTCTAACTCCAGAGTCTACACTCTTGAGAGCTGCACCACACTGATAGTACTTGACAGTGGTCAGATCAAAGACAGAGAAGAGAGCCAAAGCAGTCTTGAGAAAGAAGAATAAAGCAGGAGGTACTGCGCTCCCTGGTTTCAAACTATACTCTAAAGCCCTAGTACTCAAAACAGTGTGGTACTGGCATAAAAATAGACACATAGATCAAGAGAACAGAGAGTCCAGAAATGAACCCAGGTTATAAGGTCAATTAATCTTCAACAAAGGAGGTAATAATACACAATGGGGAAAAGACAGTCTCTTTAATAAATGGTGTTGGAAAAACTGGACAGCTATCTGCAAAAATAATGTAACTGAACCACCTTCTTATACCACAAAAGTAACAGATCAAAGCCTGAAGCATAAGACTGTAAACCATAAAAATCCTAGAGGTAAACAGGCAGTAAGCTCTTAGACATCAGTCTAAGCAGTATTGTTCTAGATCTGTCTCCTCAGGCAAGGGCAAAAAGGGGCAAAAATAAACAACTAGGGGTGTGGAGTTAAGATGGCGGAGGAGTAGGAGACACCTTTTTCAGCTGGTCCCCCGAGTCGAGCTGGATAGGTACCAGACCAGCCTAAACAACCACGGAACCAGCCTGAGACGCAGGAAGATGCATCTGGATCTCTACAAATGAACATCTCCAGCGCTGAGTATTGAGGTACGAAGCGGGGAGCCATGAAAC
>NW_024424119.1:22637367-22637566 GCF_017311325.1 Ursus maritimus
GTAAAAAGGCCCCAAGAGTGATACAGAACAAAAAGTCACAGCCAATACAAACAAAGACTTTACTGGCAACATGGCATCATTAAAGTCATATCTCTCAGTATTCAGTCTTAATGTAAATGCCTTAAATTCTCCCATAAATGCCACAGGGTTGCAGATTGGATAAAAAGAAATGACCCATCCATTTGCTGTCTACAAGAGA